>NC_090449.1:577658835-577966085 GCF_031143425.1 Pleurodeles waltl | reverse complement strand
CCACCCTCATCTTCCCTCTCTGAGGTAGATTGACTCAGAAATAGTCTACCGGGTGCAGGAACGAGTAGCCCTGAGATTGAGCAGACTGTGTACTCAGTTCCCAGAGACCTTACACCACTCACTCCATCCACCCCGATCGATCACTGTAATTTGGGAATTAGTGAGAATACTTTTTCAGGAGCCAGTGAGGAGGGGGGAAACCTTGCGATAAGGGGTTTATTTCCCCTGCCAAGTCACTGAATATGAATATGATTAGCTCCGATCCTAGCGGGGTGAGCAATCTCCAGGGCAATAAAATAAAGGGTTATGCTAGCCCAAGCAGCCCAGTCAGGTTCTTGAGGGATATTAATCTTTCTAGTTGTATTACTTCTAGTAGAGCGCATCCCCCGGGTGAAGGTTGGCAAGAAAAAACAGATGCATTAGATACTGTTCTTAGCTGGAACATAGCAGGGCTGGAGAACAAAATGCAAATCCCAGAATGGGGCCAATTTATAGATGAACATCAGATATGTCTCTTTCAAGAAACATGGGCATTGGGGCCTCAATATAGATCTGGTTTTAAAACCCACTGGGTTGAGGCGCGTAAGGCGACCTCTGGGAGACCCTCGGGCGGGCTGCTTATTTGGCTAAGTTGCTCTCTCAAGTGCCAGGTTGAAGTAGTAGACATGGGTTGCCCTGATGTACAGGCCTTAAGAGTACCGACACTTAAGGAGAAACCCCTCCTAATAATCAACATCTATAATAGGAGTGCGGGCAGTATTTATGAGTCTAACGCTTTGACCATATTGGATAGCTTCATCCACAGCAATACTTCCTCTCATTCCATCTTAATTGCAGGGGATTTTAACGTTACCTTTGAGCCCTATCCTCTGGCCCAAGAACTATCCAAAGAAGAGGATGCCTACTGGGGCATCCCCCAACTAGTGTTGAGTAAAAGACCCAGGATGAATAGAATAGCCCATCAAGTTGTAGACATTACACTAACACATGGTCTTTGAGCTTGTAATGGTCGCTCCTGCTCTGATGCTAACTCTCATCATACCTTCAGGCATGGAGCTCACAGTAGTCAGATTGATTACATCTTATTTGACATCTGTTTGTGGGGGCACATGATTGATATGAGGGTGTTGGATCACGAAGAAAGTGACCACGATCCACAGATTCTATCGACCAGGGGTCTGCTGCCTTTACTCGAAGTTTCCCATCCTAAGGCACATGCTCAACAGCTTGCTATGACGAATAATAGACGTAATGTTAAATGGGAGTCTGTTAACACCTCTCTTGGTTCCCTCACATCAATATATAGCTTATTAGCAGATCAAATGGAGCATATGCTTTGGTATTTAGAGGACGGTGATGGGCTTCTAGCAACTCATACCGAACTGTTCAACTCTTTAAAGTTCTTTTTTACTAAAGAGATTGTTAGCAAACCTAGAAAGAAGCGCAGCACAGGGTGGTTTAGAAACTCATGCAGGGAAGCCCAGCATAAGTTATTGAGAGCCCTGCGAGGGGGTCATGTAGAGCATATAAAACAAGCAAGGAAGGATTACAAACAGGAATGTTGTAGGACGCGTAGGAGTTGGGAAGAGTCTAGATGGGTAGCCATCCTGGAGTCTGCTAAAGTCAATGATATTTGCAGGTTCTGGAAATTGATAGCAGATGACAGTGGGGACTCATCCTCCCAGCCTGGTACCTCAATCCTCCCCATAGTGTGGGCTGAGCACTTTGGTCGATTATATGAAGGAACATCCGAAGCCACCTTTAGGAATTCTGATGACAGCTTGACTGCCGGGGCCACCCCTATTAAATTCACTTTAGCTGAAACTAAAGCTGCAATAATTTCTTTGAACTGGGGAAAGGCCCCGGGTCCTGACAAGATTCCTGGGGACCTATACAAGACAAGACCTGACATATGGGCCCCTTACTCAAACCTAGTCTGTAACGCAGTCGCGGCAGGAGCTCCTGTCCCGCGCTCCTGGAAAGGTGCCGAGATAGTCCCCCTCTTCAAAAAAGGTAGTCCCAGTGATCTTGCCAACTACCGTCCGATATGCTTAATTGACAACTCCCAAAAAATGTTTGCAAAGCAAATCCTGTTCCATCTCGATGAATGGATCTCAGAGTCTGAAGCTACCTCTGAACTACAGGCAGGGTTCAGACCCGCAATTAGCACCATAGACCAAGCCCTTAGGTTCCTAGCAGTCAAATGGAAAAACGTGGACTTAGTTTCGGGAAACCTGTATGCGGTTTTTATTGACCTCAGAGCTGCATTTGATTTGGTGCCTAGAAACTTGCGATGGTCGACACTATCCAATATGGGTGTTCCAAAAGGTCTTTTGAAACTCATTGTTCGACTGCACAAGAATACTTATGCACAAATTAGGTGTGGTAAGGATGGTGAGTTGACAGATCCAATAGCCATTAAAAGAGGAGTCAGACAAGGATGTGTTCTAGCCCCACCCTCTTCCTCCTATTCATAAATAATTGCATACAATATTTAGAGAATTGCACCAACGATTCTCCCAAGCTGGCTGGGAAGAAAATACCGTGCCTGCTTTATGCGGACGACACTATCCTGTTAGCTAAATTACCGATGGGAATTCAAAATTTGGTCAATCAATTCTCTGTTTTCTGTAGAGATTATGGGCTGGATGTTAATGTCAAGAAAACAAAATTTATGGTATTCAGTGCCTCGAGAAAGAGATCATGTGCAAAAATATTAATGAATTCAACCCCTCTGGAAAGAGTCTCAGAGTTTGATTATCTAGGCATTAGGCTAACGGACTCTGGCAGATGGGAGGCAGCCATTCGAAAAGGGGCACTCATTATAAGCCAAAGAGGCGGGACACTAGAACGCAAGGCTAGAGCTGTAGTGAGTCCCCAGTTGAACTCAATTTCAGAGATTTACAAAGTCCAAATCCATGCTGCGGCCCTGTACGGAGCAGAACTCTGGGGCTCCTACAGACAACTGGATATTTTACAAACCAAAGAAAATCATTTTCTCAGACATGTATCCAGGTTAGGGAAGAGCACACCAATGATCCCTCTCAGATTCGATCTAGGTTTAAATAGTATCAAAGACACAGCGGGTCTGAAACCACTCTTATACTGGATTCGAATATGGAAAACGGATGAACTTGAACCATTTAGGGCGGCAATAAGAGATCTCATAACATCCCCGCAGGGTTGGGAAAAAATCCTATGGTTGAGGGAGATGAAATCCGCCTGGGATAAGTTAGGTCTCCCTCACTATCGGAAGTACCCCATGTTGATCCCTGACAATGCTAGACAATTGGTTAAAGGGAGGTTCTGGGGGAAAACTAATGATGAGCTTTTCCACCGCAATGGGGTAGGCCCGTTAACTGCTGAGTTTCTGCAGGTTAAACATGAACCCCGGCCTGAGAATTTCATGGACCTCCCCATACCTGCACGTGCCCGCGCCTTATTCCTCCAGCTAAGATATGGCATCTTACCTGTTAACAGTTTCATGGCCCGTTGGTCAACAAGCAATCCCACGACTGATAGATGCATAAACTGTCATCGATGCAAGGAACCACCCGAGCACGTGTTGTTCTTTGGCCCCCTTTATAAGAGCCCCAGAGGGAGGTGGATCATCCCTTTGTGCAAGATTTTACTTTTGCAGGACCGAGCTAATGCTTTCAGAATATGCAAATATGATCCATCTATGCTGATAGTAAGCGCAGTCACCAAATACATGTCTGCAGCTTGGTCCATTCGTTATAGGTTCACCTTAGCATCGGGGCTCTGAGTTGATCTGGTATTTTTTAGCTTATGGATGGGGACTCTAACTAGATTTACTTGGACAAGCCTAGCAGATTTTTAGGCTTGTGAGGTGTCATGCATTCCAATTCTAATGGGAAATTTTACCTAACCAGTGTATGGATTTTAAATATCTCAGGCCCTTTGGGGGGCTTTAGGATATGGATTTTGGATTGCATATTTTATCCTTAACCATCATTAAACATGGGTTCTGGTGATTTTACTATTTTTTTTCTTTTTTAATTATAGTGCAGTTTAATTGATATTGAATGCAGCCCAAAATTGTGTATTAATTTATATTCTTATAGTTCATCATATTTTATATTGTTGGTGTTTGAATTTCTCTTTTTATTTTTACTAGGATTGTTTTTATGCGTGAAACTATGGTTTTAACAGTTTTTATAGATGCATTTTTAGCTTAAATTGTATGGCATTTTTGAAATAATGGTCACAAGTTTTATCTTTGCTATGTATGATTGTTTTATTGTATTGCAATGGTCTAAATCTAGATCGAATAAACAATAAAGAAATTTAAAAAAACTCTTCGTAGGGTGAACCCTTAAAGTTACTAATTTAACCTGAGCTCAACACCCTAGTAGTTACAACACAAAGCAGACATTCCCAATTTAGGACAATGTGTGAAGTGTTTGTAAAGTATCAACACAGTAATAAAGTCAAACTGTGAAACAATACAAATTTTAAACAAATTTAGAAAAACTAGAAAAAATATAATAAAAAACTAGAATCCAATAATCCAATTTCTTACATCTCTAAATACACAAAAAAACTAAGGGCCTCATTACAAGATTGGCAGTGGTCCCACCAGACCACCTTATCATGAATTATACAGGCAAGACCGCCGACCGGCAAGCAAAAAACTAGACCAAAATGATAGAAATCCAATAAGGGAAACTGAAGCTATGCATTTTACAAGTTTTAAGTAAAAATAGCATCAAAAAGCACAAAGCATCAATGATTATCAATCGTCACTATAGGCCTGAACCTAGGTGCAAATTGAGGATGACCGCAGTGGAGCACGGATCCGATACACCAACCAAAGATTTTACTATCTGACTTACTCTTTTATGTCCCAATCAACCACAGATGACACTTCTGAAGCCCCCGCTAGAACCCCAGGTAAGCACTTACAGACTTGCAGATTGTCAGGCAGAGGCCAGCAGCAGGGTCATGTCCAGGTCCAGTTGCCACCAGTCAGCTGGGTACGTCCAGGAAAAGTTTGCTTGTAGCTTTTTGTCCCCCTGTAGCCAAACAGGAGGTAAGCCAACTGACCACTTCTTTGTTCTGGGCAGAAGAGGGAGCAGGTCCAGTAGTTCAGGGCTACTCTCAAGTCACAGTCTTCAGGTCCTCATCTCTTCTGATCTTTTTCAGGTCAAGAAAACGTTCTTAGGTTGATGCCTCATTTATGCACAGCACCAGTTAGTGGATCGGGGTGACTCCTGGGTGCCCCCTAATCACTGGGGTAAAATTTCCCAGGTCTAACCTTACCCACTTTTTAATTAGTTCCTGTTTGCCTTACTGCAGACATGCAGAAAATACCATGCGTTAGGGCATTTTCAAGATGGCAAAAGTATTCAGCTACACTGAAAGAGGGCTCTGAGGACTATGGGTCTGTGTGAGACTGTCACAGACATATCACCAGTGTCCTCTAACATCTTAAACTCCAGGTTGAGGCAGGCACTACACCCATAACAAACCCAAAGTCAGAAGTCTAGTGGGACAAAAGCAGGGTCCTTCAGCAACCAGAAAGAGAAACCAAACATTGTCCTTTCTGTTCTCTCCCTTTCAAGTGTGCCCCAAGTGTTACATGTGTCTCAGTAGACCTGCTACACAGGACCTGACAATGTGGTGTCACAGGATGCCCAAAGCCTCCACTCTGAGCATTCTATGGAGTTCAGAAAGGGGTGACAAGGTGATTTACGTGAACAGTATAGAAAGTGTACAACAGAAAAACATTTTGCACATTGGAGTACATTAGATTTTCAATTGCAATAAAGAGTTAAGCTAAGTGTATAATAAGGAAATAATTCATGGTTTTGTAGAGACAGTATCAGTAACTAGATAGCAAAGGGCATGAGTTGCTCCTCTATAAAAAGGCAACCTTCACACCACTTCGGGCATTAGTTGGGAAAGTTTGAAAAGTTTGAAATCAGAAGTGTTTGAGAGAGTAATTTACTATGTTTACAATTGTGTAAAAGGGTGTATGATGATGTGACTTATTTCTTGGAGTGACACTATAGGCAAATAATGGTGGGGCTGTAGCTATATTGGTGTAAGATTGTGCCTGTGAGGGTGTCTGATGATGGTTGTGTGGGCTGTTGATGGCAGGTATATGTATGTATGCATGTAGATGTGTATCATGGTATGAATGTGTCTGTTTTAGTTGGTTCTTAGGGAGTGTGAGTATATATATTGGTGGCTTTACGGATATAGAAGGCTGTTGTTCAGTCAATTATGTTAGTTACATAGTTGTATGATGATAGGTGTATTGTCATAGGTAATGATATGCTATATTGTGTAATGTGTTACTTTTTGATTGAAAATATATGTGACTTAAAAGTGTGTGCTCTGTATGACGAAGCCTGATATTAACATAGTAGTTAACACTAACTCCCTTTCAACCTTGGTTTTTCTAGAGAACATTTATGTTTTTTTTTTTTTTTTTATAAGTTTGAATTTTTGTTTTGTGGCAGTATGGTGGTGGGTGTTTAGCATTTGAAGTTGGTTGTGTGGGCTATGAAGATGGCTGTGCTAGCATATGGTGGTAGTTGTGTTCTTGTTTCTTGTTTCATTGTTGGTATATGTATTGGTGCATGATGGTAGGTATGCTTACATCTCACTTATGTCACTGTCTCTTTCCTTTGCCCCCTGTGTATTCCTTCTTTGTGCCACTTGCAGCCCTGTGGCCACTATATTGGGCTTCTATTTTCCATGTGCCTCTAACTCTCCCCTTTTGCTCACCTTCAGCAACCTCTGTGCACTTCTGTGGCTCCCCTGGAGTCGCTCTGTGTGCTCCTTGTCTCCATTGCAGCCCACCTGTATGCTCCTCTTCAACACCTTTTTGTGCCCCACACTTCCCATGGATGCATACGCAGCCCGCTCCGTTGCATGTTTGTGCCCTGGCACTTCTGCAATGCCTATGTGCCGTCCTGCCACTTCAACCCTGTTTTGCAATTTGTTTGTGTAAAAACAAAAAGTATGACAAAAAAGCAATGTACACACTTGGAATGCTGCTCTCTCTATATTGGGATGTATGACATAACAAATGCATTTACCATGCATACTTCACCACATAATGCCTTTACAACGCATTGGCCACATTAATCCTGTTCCATGCAGCACATGCCCTTTGGCCGTGCCCGGCAGGGGGGTTGAACGCAGGGTCTGGTCTGTGGCCCTGCTTGTTGCAATACCACATGGTTGTAGTGCTGCCTGTGAACACCCAAACCAGATCCCTTTGATGGAAGAAGCAGAGGCTTTCAATGCCAAGAAAATCACTCTCAGCTCCAGAAGACTGATGTGGAGCTGGGTCTCAGCCGGAAACCAGAACCCTTTGAACTCCACCTCTCCCAGATGGTCACACCCACCCACCCAGAAGTGATGCTTCCATCATCACTGTCAGGTCCAGGTGGTGAAGGGAGAGGGGTCTGCCGCTGGTCCAATCATGGTTTGTTAGCCAACACTGCAGTTTTTTTCCACTCTCTTTCAAGATCTGTCCAAGGTCAGAGAGGTTCTCTTGATGCTGCAATCACTAGTACCTCAGGTTCTACTGTGGAGCCCAAATGTGCCATTTGGTGTGCTTCATCAGCAGGAGGCCATTAGACCCAGCAGCCTCAGAGTCAGTCTCATCGAAATCCAGGAGAGAGATTGAAACATCGGGATACCAGCTGAATGTTCTGGACTTTCTGCTCCAGACAGTAGGAGGGAATTGAACTGTGTCCAGAATAGCTCAGATGAAAGGGAGTATCACAGAAGGATTCAGATGTGAGTTTTGCAAGTTGGTTGTGAACCTCAGTGAATGCAGGAGTTTGCCCGTAGTATGGAAGTGGGTGATGACTGTCTGGGGTGTGCCGGCCCACAGCAGCCAGTGTTCATGGTAGGGGAAGATTGGGACCCCTGATCTTCAAAGGTGAGCTACCATCACCACCATCACTTTTGTGAACACCAGGCAGGCACAGTGAGGTAGAACTGCTCTTGGCCTACCATGAACTGCAAGTAACACCTGTGGGCTTGCAGGACAAGGATATGTAAATATGCAGCCTGCAAGTTCAATGCTACCATCTAGTGTCCACTGTCCACTGCAGACAAGACCTGAGCCAAAGTGAGCATCTTGAATTTCTCTTTCATTAGGAAGGCATTGAGGGGGCGCAGATCTAGTATGGAGCTGAGGCCTCCATCCTTTTTTGGCCCCGGAAAGTATTAGGAGAAGCAACTATGTCCTACTTCTGGCATTTGCACCCTCTCAATGTCTCCTTTGGCCAACAGAGCCTGCACTTCCTGACTGCCAAAAACAGATGGTCCTCCATCAGCCTTTTTGGGGATGGTGGCAAAGATGGAGGGGTTTCCTCAAAGGGAATGGCATAACACCTCTGGTATTTGAAGCACTCACTTGTCCAATAGTATTGCTTGCATTTGGGCAGATGGTGCTTGCTTCTGCCACTAACAGCAGGGGCTTAGAGGCTTGGACAACTGGAAGGGCATAGGACTGGACAACATGCTGGCTTTGGTTCCCCAACCTCTGTGGACCCTGTGTCCACAGTCACAAAAAAGTCTGGGGCGCCTAGTGACCTTGGATGTATGGCTGGCACTGCAGGAGCAGCTGGGGACCCCTACCATAGCCACGGAAGGGGTGAAGAGAGGACAATGGCTGGCGAGACACCAGGGAAGATTCAAAAGATCTAGCAATAGCACGACTCTCCTTAAAGCGCTCAGGTGCTGAATTGGACTAGTCACTGAACAGGTAAAAGGCATTGAAAGGCTTGTCCATCACAGCTGACTGGACATTCCCCAAGAAACCAGTTGATCGGAACCAGGCATGGAGGCTTACTGCCAACATAGAGGCCATAGAATGAATGGTGTCCAACCCAAACCAGACGGACAACTTGCTGCGTTCCCACCACTAATAATGGCCTAGTTCAGTATGGCTGTGGCCTCTTCTGAGACTATGGGTAGGGCTTGCGCAACTGAATCCCACAAGGTGTTCAAAGAGCAGGCCAAGAGGCATGCTGTATTCACTGATGACAATGCTAGGCTAGTAGAGGAGAAGATTCTCTTTCCAAAGGTGTCCAGCCTCTTTGATTCCCTGTCCGGAGTAGTGGTGGGGAACGTGCTAAGATGACGTTTTTCAGGTGAGACCTGCACCACCAGGCTCTCCAGTGTTATGTGCTAGGTAAAGAAAGCTGGGCCCCAGGAGTGGGGCAATGGTGACAGCCAATCATCTAGAACTCCAGTACAGGGCTTGGCCCAAGTCCCTGGGAGAGTGTCCAAAAGGGCTTCACTGAAAGGAAGCAGGGGCTACAAAGGGTATAGCCCTGCCTGAGGCACCTTTTTTTAGGACATTGGTCTTAACCTGGATAGAGAGAAGCTGCAGGTCGAGGACCTCCAATGCCCTCCTCACCACCATAGTGAAGGATGCGCCTTTCTCTGTGGCTGGTCCTGGAGACAAGACCAGGATGGCATCTGGTGATGCATTCAGTTCACTGGCATCTCCCAGATACTTGTACCAAGTGTCATTGTGGTAGGGTGGGACATCTTGTTAGAGGGGTCAAAGAACTGGCATTGTCATCACCCTCTCCAAAATCCAATTCCATACTAGGCCTGTCAAAGGTCTATGGCAGCATATCCAAGCTGGACGGTTGACAAGATCTGGATGGCGATGGGTTGATGTTGAGTGGCAAAGATGTGGCTCCATCTCGAAGTCAGAAGGACAATGGGGTCTGCATCGTCGGGTTGTGTTGGTGAAGTTGGTTGTGTCATCAGGGAGACACACCATAGCATAGGCCTGGGTGCGGGAATTGGCCGATGGCAGAGCTGGCATTGGGAATGGGCTTGCTAGCAATATTCAGCTGGGGCACTTCTTGGCTCCACGGCCCACAACTGATGTGCACAGCCACATAAAACTCCTTAAGTTGGGCATGGATTTTTTCAGTTTTGGGGATGTTGGGGAGGCCCAAAGGGACCCATCCTCCAGCTGCGATAGGAACGGCAGGGGCCTAGAAGCACAAGATTGAGAGGAAGAAAGCGAAGTACGCTTGGACCTCTTCTTCTTGCGCTTCTTTGACTTACCCAATGTTGATGACAACGATTTTCACTTTGAAGACTACCAGTTGTGAGGCCAACTCTGTGACCAGTCATAAGATCTTCCTTGGGATTGGAACCAGGCATGAGGTGGTGCCTTCTTGTGCCGTACCACTAGGAGCTTCATGGCTCACTCTCGTATCCCATTTGGGTGCATAGACCAACAGTCAGCGCAGGCCCTGGAGTCATGGTCCCACCCCACATACTACAGACAGACCAAGTGGGGGGGGGGCAGAAACAGATATCTGTCTGTAATATTCCCCCACAAGGCTTAAAAGCTGTGGTGGTGTTAGGGGACATGTTGCCTAGCACACTAGAAGCAGAATTACCAAAAATAGTCAGCCAAAGTCAAGACCAAAGTTGAAAAGTGACCAAGGTAACTCTCCAGATCTGCCCTGTTGGAGCAAAAAGAATGAACTGATCTCAGTGATCCGGGGTGGTGCCCACATAGGCACCATTCACGTCATGACAGACATGGATCATACCAACTGTCAACGTGGAGCAGACTGATGCCAAATGGTGTGCAGAAGTACTGCTCAAGATTTTCAAGATCCAGTCTGTTGTCTGAGGAATATTCTAAGGTAAAGAATTTGTGGTAAGAAGACTATCAGAAAATATCTAGCCAGGGTACTCCCCACTGCTGGAAGATGCCCTGAGCCACCTTGGAATATATCTGCCATTCATAATTTGCCAGGTGCTGCTGGCTGACCTCATCCCCTCTGGCATTCGAAGCTCCTGCTAGATGGTTCACAACCCTTGAAATGCCCTGATACTCCAGCCAGCTCCAGAGACAAAGTACCTCCTGCCACAGGAAGCAGGACCCCATTTTCTGCTTGTTGCAGTATCATGTGGCAGGGGTGTTGTCTGTCAAAACATGAACCAGCATCCCTTTGAAGAACAGAATTATATTTTTGTAGGACCAGACGAATGGGCCACAACTGCAACACTTTGATGTGGAGACTGGCTTCACTGGAGATCAGAGTTCTATAATCTAAACCTCTTCTAGATGACCTCCACACCCCGGCAATGAAGCATCCATCCCCACCATCAGTTCTGAGTGGAGCAAAGAATGGGGTCTGCTGATGGTCCAATTTCAGTTGAACAGCCACCACTAGAGGTCTTTTTCAGTCTCTCTGAGGCCTCTGTAAAATCTGACAGGTTCCTAAAAATGCTGGTCTCACTGAGACTCTACTGCATAGCCCTCACATGTCACTGGACACAGTGTATAAGCAGGATGCAGGCAACCAAGAGGACAAAAGCCTCAGAGCCAGTCTCACTGAGACCCAGGGCCAAGGCTGAAATATCAGGATCACAGTCCAAATGGTCCAGACTCATTATGGTGGGGGGAAGGCTAAAAAAAAGCACTGTATGAGGAATGGCCCGTGTTAAACATCACCTGGTGTAGGAGACCGATTGACTATGGTACATCACCTGGTGTAGGAGTCAGATTGACTATGGTACATTGATTTCAGTTCACTCTTTTTGCTCCAATAGGGCAGATCCTGGCTCAGTAGATGGCAAATGTCCCTGTTACAATTTCATAATTAGTGCTTCTCTCTCAGATTTGCATGCTGTAACTACCATGCAATCTTTGAACCTTAAGCCTAATAAAACTCAGGAGTCTCGTTCCAGTAGTTTTAAGTTTTTTAATCTTAACATCTTAACTGCCTCTCACTTAAACATCAGTGCGATATTTTTCAATTTCTTACTTGAATACAATTCTGATGCTCTCTTTTTAACAAAAACACAGCTTAATGATACTTCAGGGCCAAACATTATCTTACCCCTGCCTTTCGACTAATAAATGTGTAGATTAGACCACTTAGACGGGAAAGGTGGGGGCATTGCAATTTGTTTTTTTTAAAACAGTTCTCATTCAAAACAGATAATCTCACTATCCCTGATGGTGAAGCACTTCTTCTCTTACTGTCTTTGGCTAGGAACTTCACCGTGTCTGGGGCATTAATATAACACCCCGTGGGATTTGTGGGCAAATGTGGCACTGGTATTTCGGACGAGCTAGCCTCATATCCTCGTGTCCTTAAATCTGCCAATTTACTGTACTGGGAGACTTTAATATTCATTTTGACAACCCTGATTGCAGAATAGCCTCTTCTTTGATAGAGGATTTAGCAGAATTGGACATCCAACTTAACAACAAATCCCCCACACATATAGCGGGACACCTGTTAGACCCTATATTCTCTAACTTACGGTGTATACAGACTGAGCCACCTATTCCTTTGCTATGGTCTGATCATGCATTAGTCTCCTTTTCAGCTTCCGTTTAATCAGGGACGCGTCCCCATGAGAGTCACACATCTTTCTAACTTAATTTCCCTGTACTTAACTCCCAACTGGAATCTTCCTCCCCTGTGCTGGGCAACTCTGTAGTTGCAGATCTTCTTACTATAGATGCATCGCTTAGATCGTCATTCGATACATTACTTCCCATTTCGAGTAAAAAACATCACAGGATTCCACCTACTGACCCGTGGTACAACTAAACACTGGATGAACATAAAAAACGTATAAGTCGCTGAAAGGAGCATGGGGTAAAACATATTCTATTGAGGACAAACAGAGATATAAGCTGGATCTGAAGGAGTATCAAAGGAAATGCAGAGTTAATAGAACTAATTTTTATTCAGAGAAAATTACTGTGGCCCTAATCTGTCCTAAATCATTATTTCAGGTATATAAAACACTTTCTGATCAGGCCAACATTGCTCCTACTACCTTGCTCTCGCAATCACAGTATGATGAACTAGATTACTTTTTTTTTTTTACAAAAGGTAGTTGCCATCCAAGCAGCTTTTACAGCTACTCCTCACACCAGCACCCACTTAGCTCCTTCCAGCACATTATGAGGTATATTTATACTCCCATTTGCACCGAATTTGCATTTTTTATGCAAATTTGGCGCAAAACTAGTCATCTCCTCTTCAATATGCATATGAGACCTTTAGATGAGATTGTGGAGTTCGATGGGCTCTCCCTATTTTCATAACCAGGAGGATTGCTGTTGCTTGAGGTGATCTACAGCTGACTGTGGCAAACCCGCCTTTAACAGCCAGTCATTGAGGAAGAGAAAAATTAGGAATCCTAACCACTGCACCTGTGCAGCGACCATCACCATCATTTTTATGAGCACTCAAGGGACGCAGAAGAAGAAGAATATGCCTCTTTCACACATTGTTGTTTCCTCTTCTTGGAAGACGCCCTCAGTGAGTGTGCACCTCCCACCACCAAGGGTTGGTGCAGCTTTATTTTGTTTCACTCTACTTCTCCCCAACCTGCTGGATGACCTGTTCTGCATTCTACCCTTATTTATTTATTCTGCCCTTCTGGGACTAGTGCTAAAACTAGCCAAAACACTTTACAGATGGGGTTTTCCACAAAACTTTTTTGGGCGTCCTTTGGCATCCTCTGCATGCATGTGCTGATGTTGTTGCATGCTTTCAAGTCTTCTCCAGCTCGTTTCTACAGTATTAGGAGTCCTGATTATGATCCCGTCATCAGTAGGGATCAATACACCGTTGACTAATTCGGCAACCCCAATGAAATGTGTTGTCTGGGTTGTCTATTAAGAAAGCTTTGTGATACACAAATAATTATTTTTTATCACAAGTGAATCACTCTTGTGAGCACCAAGCACAAACAGTTTTGCACCTCCCTGTACATTGTAATTTAATGTTGGATGAAACATTGTAAATATATGATTATTTAATCATAAAAATAACGAATATTTGATTTACATTACATTTTGTTGTTATTAGGGACCATTGTTCTCTCTTTCTTAATTGACACCCCAGCACTTCAGTGATCCTAGCGTTTCCCTTGTTTTTCAGTATAAGATTCATAACATGGCCTCAGTCTGTTGTGATGTCGCAGATGACCCCGGAAAGGGGACTGACAGCAAGTCCAAAAGGCACCCTAATGTCCTCATGAATTCCATGCTGAAAGTGTCGGGACTGGAACAAATCTTGCTTGGCCTTCTTTTGTTTCCACTTCGAAATACTGAAAGATTTGGATGGTGATGAGGAGCTATTGTAAAAAATGCCCCAATAGAGGGAACAGGTCTGTCCTCAACTTTAAGCAGAATCTAAACGTTTGTGATTTCTTTCGGTGTTCAGCAATGTACAAATTTGCTCCACATTCCCGGATTGTCTTCAGATTTATAAAGATACACCCCTGGAAGGACTTGGAGTTGTGCCTGGTATCAAAACAAAGGAGGCATACTTTGTGATGGTCTGCCACAACATTTGTTTGTGACAGGGCCTACAAGGTTTAAACCCTGCAGTTTTAGGAAGGGACATAGTTACGTTGCACACTGGAAAAAAGTAAAATTTAGAGAAAAAGCTTCTCAACTGTTGAGAAAAAAGAGGGAGCAAGCTTCAGATTTGCGTACAAACATGTGGAAAGAAAGGAACTGACATTGAGGTGAAGTTTATGTTATGTTCTGTTGATTTGTATGGTGCACTAACCAAAAGAGAGGGTATCTACGTGCCTGGGCAAGGTGTGTCGGTGTATGGGGCCGAGGTGCTTTTATGAAGACCCAGGTCTTCAGCTTCTTGCAGAACTCAAGAAGTGAGGAAGAGGCTCTAATATGCTGAGGAGGCTGTTCCATGTCTTGGGTGCAATGTAGGAGAATGAGCGACCTCCCCTTTTGCTTCTGCAGATGTGGGAGTGTGTGCAAGTGAGAGAGAAGCAGCGTTTGATGGGTGTGAGGGAGTCCGCTGTCATAGAGTGTGGCTCTATAATTGCTTCCAGGGAACTAAGTCAGTGTGGAGCGCACAGTGCCATCTACCAGCTCACTGGAGCAATGCTGTTTAAATCTTCTGGATCAAGACTGAAACCTGGAAATAGTCTAAAGGTGATTAATCTGCAGTTAGAGGAATCCATCTGAAGCAACATTTCTGTAAGCAACTTGAACAGTGCTGTTGTATTTGCACAGTCTGCCTTGGTTGCATAACTCAGCACTGGAGCAAACCTGCACATGAATAACGCTATTCAGTCCATCGCTCATTCAGAGGCCTTTCTCACTGCATTATGAGACCAAGCCTACTATTTGCCTGCAAAAGCCTACTGGCCACTGTAGCTCTTTGTGTAGGCCAGACTATATATGTCATTGATTTCTATGATCAGCCTTTTCTCATATTTCCAATCATTATGTGGGCTTTGAAGAGAGTATGGTACAATTGTTTTGAAACACGGGTGCTAGCTTCTTTGTTTTTTTGTTCCAGTTTTTTCCATGTAACAACATGCCCACTGGCAAATTGCTTAAGCTTTTGCAAAGCCTATTCAGTTTAAGATGTGAAATCCTTTTTTTTTAAATTCAGGTGCATTGTATGTCCTCTAAGTGCATAGTTATGTGCAAGGCTCTGTTGGGCCCTTTACCTATTGGTTTAAGATGGTAAGTGATGTGCAATATTTGACTTGCAAAATCTTTTGTTAAGTAAAGCACAGGATCAATGCGACCATTGTAGAGGACTCTTTCTAACGCCAAGGTTAGACATTTGAACCATTGTGAATGCCCTCAGCCTCAATGTTGTCAACCAGCATAGAGTAAAATCACCCAGCCCTGCATCTCTAACAATCACCAACAATAGCCGTTTTAGAATGTTGGTTTACTTGATAACGTCAGCGGGGCTATAGAGATAAATTGCGACATCATTCATTGGATAGCCCATTAATTCCTTTCAGAGTTCAATAACTAAAGATAGTTGGACAATAATGAAAATCTTTTCTCAGGGTCTAGAGAAAAGTCATAAAGCGAGCTATAAAAGGGTACTTTAAAAAAAAACAGCGTTTTGTTTTTAGCAAAATGCTTTTCCATGAGAGCATCTTTAATCTAAATTGTAAATCGTGTTACTGCCCGCGAAAGAATGAAAAGTGAACTCACCTCTGCCCTGAACAAGTGGTAGGCGAATGAAGAAGTGGTGGGCACATGAAGAATGGGTGGGCGCATGAAGATTCTGATGTAAACCTAATAAGGTAACCAAAATGATGATGGTCTAGCAATCATCAGTGTAGCAGTTTGCTTTCTTCAACTGTTTGTGATTAGTCTAATTAAATGTTACGATCACAGCATATTAAAATAAATCGAAAAGGCAGTTGTTTCAGCCCTATAAAATCAACAAAACATAAAGTACTTTAAAGCAGAATGGATTACAAAGATTATGAAGTACCAAGAAAGAAGATCGAGTTTCAAAGAAAAAAATCCCACAAAACAGTGTTTTTATTTAAAACAACATTCTGATGCTTCATTCTTTCGTCTTTTCAATTGTTGCAGAAATGTACCTCTGATCCAGTTTCAATTTCCGCAGATCTTCACCGTATTCACACTTTTAAAATAAATGGCTACATACACAAAAATATATAAGAATACTTGCACACACAAGCTTGCCGAACAGTCCAAATCATGTGTGCAAAAATAAAATCAACACTTAGAACGTGAACCACTTTTATACAACATTTTGTAGTTTTTATGAAATTCCTAGGGCTGTCAACTTGTGACTAGCCAGTGAGGCTACAAACAATGCATCCACCAAATTACGAAACAGAGTGAGGAGCTCTGTGCATTACTTCAAGTCTGTACGTTTCAGCCATGCTTATATTGTTGGACCAGCAGTTTTCTTTTCCAGTGAGGACACAATGATTGCCATTTACTAACAGCTGCAACATCTTTCTGCAAATTTGGGGCTATCCTTTATTGAGCAATGAAGCAATGCTTAATATGGAGAGTGGGACAGGTACGCAAACAAGAGAATTCAATGCAAAAGCTGAGCAGGGGCTTTAAGGGCCTTATTTAGAGTGTAGCTGAGAGATATCGCATCCTCCTTATACTAGGACTACGGGATATAAAGTAGGCCCTACACTCCATTTTCCCGTGTTGTACACAACATTCCACGTGTTTAAAGAAGACTACGACCCTAGAGGTCACCCTAGTCTAGTGTGTTAGAGGACGGGCTTTCCAGTGCTACGAGATTTTAGAATTTTGGGAACACCGTAACTGAAATGCAAAAAGTCTACCTCGTTTTCCCCCCCAAAAGTCCTGAAGGACCAAGGGTGTAGTCACAGTCAGACAGCTGGCTCGAGCGAGGTTGAGCCTCAGTGGCTGGCTTACTTCTACTTAACATTTTCCATTAGGTATTCACTAAAACTGGTCGTTCATGAAGGCAAGGTCGGGGCCAAAGGTGTTTGTATTTCGTTTCAACACGTCCTCCATGTAAACCTTCATCAAATCATGTGCTTATGATTCTTGGCATGAATAGTGACTAGCTTAATGATATCATGTATGTCCTACCCGCCTACCAGTTAAATAAAGGACAGTGCATGATTTGGAATGGGCGAGGGAAGACAGTTTACAAACTTTGAAAACGACAATTTTGGAAACAATTATGTTATTTTAAAATAACTAAAATGTCGTCTGAACTAAACAAAAACTGGGCATCCAACAAAGTCACCTGCATTCTAAAAGTTATAGACCTTTGTTAAAAAAGAGTTGCCTTGGTCTGTCTCCAAGAAATATGTCTCTGTAGGGTGCGGTACATGTTCTTCTAATGCTCCTTTTAGAGGCTGGGACTTA
The DNA here is from genome assembly GCF_031143425.1 of Pleurodeles waltl. Taxonomy (NCBI): domain Eukaryota; kingdom Metazoa; phylum Chordata; class Amphibia; order Caudata; family Salamandridae; genus Pleurodeles; species Pleurodeles waltl. Next base: position 577,948,402 of record NC_090449.1, on the reverse strand, counting down.
TCCTGCTGCGGTCCTCTAAGAAGCCCCGTAGTTTTGTGGTCAGGAAAACATGTGCAACTTGCTGCGTTGTGGCCATGCCCGCTTCCTGTAGCCAAGGCGACTGAAGGCAATCCGAGGCTGAGGGTCTTCCCCTGAAAGAAAGTGGCAGAGGAAACAGTAAAAGGAGAGGAAGACATACCTCCTGCCCAAAATGGAGCTAAACAATCGAACATCTAACATTTCAGTTTATGTACTCTTGGACAATATGTGCAACAGAGATTTCGAGTACTGCGACAAAACAAATATCTGTATGCTATAAGTAAAAAAAAAATGTAAGAAGGGAAGGGGAGGACATTGTTAAGCAGGCAAAGCCACCATAAAAAATATATAACAAATGGTCTTACGAGGATGGTAGATTTTGTGCACATATTTTTTGTACTAGTGCAATAGTTCATTGACGTCGCCAGGTTCAGGATTGTATATATATATAAATATATAAATATATAAATATATAAATATATGGGTCTTTCATCAAGGTTATGGATCGTTGTAAGGCGAGGCTGTTTCACCCCACACATGCCAACAGTTCATCCACCATCCAGCATCGCTGTAAGGAGAAAGCAAGGGCTCTCATTCTTCCTGCAGTCCAAGGGTGCTGGGTGAGCACTCAGCAGGGTCGGCTCTAGGACGGTGGGACCGGTGCCACCGCACCAGGTGCTGACTTTGAGTGGGGGCGCCATGTTTGCAGGTATATTATAGTTTTAAAAGCACATGCTGCAGTGTTCCTTGCCTCCACAATTTTCAGGCAACAATAAAAATGTCAAGATAACTCTGGTGATTAATGTTCTGTCTGGAGAGAGATCAGAGGTTTTTTTATTGGAAGTTTAAAGGTAGTGGAGAGGGTTAATATGCTCGCTGCAAAGAACGTGAACCATGCAGATAACAAAGTTCATTTAATGCACATAGGTCAGTGGGTTACTACTTTTGGCAGAGAAGTCCTTTTTTACTTGCAGTTTAGATAAGTTAAAATCCTAATATAGAACAGTAAGCTAATAACTATCATCAAAGAACTGCAGGCCTACTGCAAGGTATAGATTAGAGCATTATGATTTTTCCCCAGTCCTTCGTTATCCTAATGTTGCAGAAAGGGTTCATTTGGGTAGAAATCAATTTTCACTATTAAAGAAAAGCTCCAACCATGGTGTTACACTTTAAATTCTGAGTCTGTGCTTTTCCAGTACAAGCACTCTTAAACTGTACAGCCTACCAGTATGGGTGACGTGACTCCTACATCTTGTAGTGCTCTGTTTTATGCAACATTTCTTATACAATGATTTACACAGCTATGATTAATTGTCTCGGTGTAATATGTGTTCAATGTAAAGTGCTTTGACACCCTAGACTGGTATGAGTGGCACTTTAAAGTACAAGTTACTTACCTTCGGTAACAATAGATCTGGTAGAGACATATTCTAGTTGCAGATTCCTTACCTTTGAATTTCCCCAGGCATCAGTCTGGATCCAGAGATTTTTCTTGGAGCAATACCTCTGTGTGCCGTCAGGTGGCATCGGTCGATTCCGCAGGTACCGTTGGCGTCGTGCTCACTGTGATGATGTTGCGCTCATATATAGGCGCCACCCCGGCACACTGACGTCAGTTTCTTTTCACGAAATTCCATGCCAGTAGTGCAGAGGCATGAAGAACTCTGAGTGGTGTGCCAAAACTAGGGCCATTAAAGCGAAGTTCCTGTCCCTAGAAATCAGTTCGCAGTGTGGGGAGGATGGGCGGGTCGGTAAGGAACCTGCAACTAGAATATGTCTCTACCAGATATATCGTTACCGAAGGTAAGTAACTTGTACATCTGATAAAGACTTCTAGTTGCAGATTCCTTACCTCTGAATAGATACCCAAGCAATACCATCCCCGGTGGAGGGCTGCGAACCAAGATCACACCAAGAAGTCCTGCAGGACCGAGCGGCCAGAGTAGCCGTCCCTGTGGACCTGACTGTCCAGGCAGTAGCGTTTGGTAAAAGTGTGCAGAGATGCCCACGTTGCTGCCTGACAGATGTCCAGGACTGGAACACCCCGTGCTAGCGATGTGGTAGCAGCAGTAGCCCTGGTTGAGTGAGCATGCAAACCTTCAAGAGGTTGCTTCTTAGCCAGAGTGTAGCACATTTAAATGCATAAGAGCACCCATCGTGAAATGGTCCTCTTCTCCACCGCCTTCCCCTTCTTTGCACCCACACATCCCACAAAGAGATGATCGTCCACCCTGAAGTCTTTGGTATGATTAAGGTAGAACGCCAACGCTCTTTTTGGGTCCCGACGGTGGAGTCTCTCCTCTTCATGTGAGGGGTGTGGGGATGCATAAACGGTAGGCAAGGTGATGGACTGCCCGACATGGAAGGGTGCCACTAGTTTAGGTAGGAAAGAAGCCCTTGTGCGAAGAACTACTTTGTCAGGATGTAATGCCAGAAAAGGTGGTTTAGATGAAAGAGCCTGGAGCTCACTTACTCTGCAGGAATAGGTGATGGACACTAAAAAGACAGTCTTGATGGTTAAGAGCCGTAAAGGGCAGTTGTAAAGCGGCTCGAACGGGGCACACATAAGGTACGTTAATACTAGGTATAGATCCCATTGGGGCATGGTGAAGGGAATAGGAGGAAATAGATGTGTGTGGCCTATAAGAAACCTCCCAACAATGGGAAATTTAAATAAAGAAGGCTGATCTGGTAACCTCAAGAAAGTAGAGATAGCAGAGAGATATCCCTTAAGGGTGCCCAGGGTAGAGCCCTGTTGGGCTAGGGAAAGAATAAAGAGAAGCACCTGAGAAAGGGGAACAGATAGAGGATCAACAGATTTGTCGATGCATGCCACAAATTTCTTCCGACAGGCGTATACGGTTTTGGTTGAGGAATGCCTGGCTGCCAAGATAACGTTACAGACTTTGGGTGGCAGGTAAAAAGATGTCAACTGTCGCCGCTCAATCTCCAATGCAAGGAGGCGGAGGGTGGACAGGTTCGGGAGGATGACCCTCCCGTGCTGCTCGACAGAAGATCCTCTCGAAGAGGCAGTCTAATCGGAGTAGCAATGGCCATGCTTAACAACTCGGGATACCAGACTCTTCGTGCCCAGTCCGGAGCCACCAGGATTACTTGGGCCTGGTCTTGCCTGACCTTCTTCAGAACTCTGGGCAGAAATGGTATGGGTGGAAAGGCATATGAGAGGCCCAAATTCCACTTGTGACGAAAAGCATCGCCAAGCGAGTGCCGCTTTGGAAACTCCAATGCGCAAAACAGCTGACATTACGTGTTCTCAACGGAGGCAAACAAGTCTAACCAAGGCTCTCCCCACTGAAGGAAGAGACCTTACGGCATCTCCGGATGGAGACGCCATTCATGATCGACCATGCTTTGTCGGATGAGTTTGTCTGCCCTGGTGTTCAGGGAGCCCGCCAGGTGTTGAACCACCAGGGAAATGCCCTGATGTTCCAGCCAAGTCCAGAGGCGAAGAGCCTCCTGACAAAGGGACCATGACCCCACTCTGCCTTGTTTGTTGCAGTACCACATGGCAGTGATGTTGTCTGTGAACACCTGCACTGCTTTCCCTTTGAGAGAGGGAAGAAATGCTATTAATGCTAGTCGAATCGCTCGGAGCTCCAGAAGATTAATATGGAGCCCGGTTTCCGCCAGATACCAGAGAGCTCTGATCTCCCACTTTCCCATGTGGCCACCCCATCCAAGGAGTGTCACATCTGTCACTAGTGTAAGATCTGGTTGGGGAAAGGAGAGGGATCTGCCTTTGACCCAATCCTGATTCGTTAACCACCACTGCAGGTCTCTCACAGTTCCTTCCGAGATCTGGACCTTGTCGGAGAGATTCCCCTGATGCTGCGCCCACTGGAACTTCAGGTCCCACTGCAGAGCCCGCATATGCCATCTGGCCTTCTGAACTAGCAGGATGCAGGAGGCCATGAGGCCCAGCAGCCTCAGAGTCATTCTCACTGAAATCCAGGATAGAGGCTGAAACATATCATAGGCCTGAATATCCTGGACTTGTTTTTCGGGAGGATACACCCAAAACTGCACTGTATCCAGAACAGCTCTGATGAAAGGGAGTGTCTGAGAAGGAGTCAGGTGTAACTTCAGCACAATGATAGTGAACCCCAGCGAATGCAAAAGGTCTGCCGTAGTCTGGAGGTGGGAGATGACTGTCTGGGGCGAGTTCGCCTTCAACAGCCAATCATCAAGGTAGGGGAAGGCTGGGACCCCTAACCTGTGCAGATGAGCTGCCACCACTACCATCACCTTCATGAACACCAGAGGGGCACTGGTAAGGCAAAAAGGGAGCATGGTAAACTGAAAGTGCTCGTGATTAACCACAAGTTGTAGGTAACGTCTGTGGGCCGGCAAGACGGGAATGTGAAAGTATGAGTCCAACACTGCCATCCAGTCTCCGGGATCCAGGGCAGATAGGACCTGAACCACTGTCAACATTTTGACCTTCTCCTTCCTGAGGAAGAGGTTGAGGGACCAAAGACCTAGGATAGGGCGATGACCCTTGTCCTTTTTTGGCACCAGGAAGTAGCAGGAATAGCAACCACAACCTACTTCTGGCGACGGAATCCTCTCTATAGCTCCTTTGGCCAAAAGGGCTTGGACTTCCGAGCGGACAAGTGCCTTATGATCCTCCAATATGCAATTGTATGAAGGTGGCATGGCTGGACAAGGTGTCTCGAAGGGGAGGGAGTAGCCCCTTCAGACAATCTGGAGGACCCACCTGTCCAAGGTAATGGATTGCCCTTGGGGCAGGTGATGGCGAATCCTGCCGCCAACTGGTTCCTGGTATACACGCAGACTAAGAAGGATTGGAGACTGAGGAGGGGGTGGGGGTGGACTGGGTGACCCGCTGGCTTCCTGATCCCTGGGGGCGTGGGATCCTGCAGCCGCGCAGACGCTGTACAGCATGCGCAGGTCGATGGCCAGGGGGAAAGGAACGCAGCTGGGTGCTCCTTCTGTAGCCACAAAAGGGGCGAAAGGCGGACTGCTGGGGTCTAGGAGCAGGCGCAAGGCCAAAGGACTGGGCTGTGGCTCGGGAATCCTTGAAGCGCTCAAGCGCTGAGTCCGCCTTGTCTCCAAAGAGACTTGTTCCATCAAAGGGCATGTCCATCAGAGACTTCTGGACATCCCCTGAGAAGCCAGATGTTCTCAGCCAGGCGTGGCGTCTCAATGCCACCGTCGATGCAACCAATCTGCCCAAAAAGTCAGTCGTATCCAGTCTACAATGAATCATGAACTTTGCTGCGTCCCTCCCATCTGTCATGACTTGGGAAAGGACAGTCCTGGCCTCCTCCGGAACTCTAGGCAGTACTTGCGCGACCGTATCCCAGAGAGTATGGGAATAGTGGCCCAAAAGGTATGCAGTGTTCATGGACCGCAGCACTAGACTGTTGGAAGAAAACAACTCCTTCCCCAAGTTATTCAGTCTTTTAAATTCCCTATCTGGGGGTGCGGCAGGGGATGTGCCCGATGAAGAGGAAGCCTGGATGATGTGGTACCAAAGTAACCCCTGCATGGCGTGGGGTGTTGGGTGACGAACTTTGGGTCTGTCGGCGCAGGCCGATGGCAGCGGGCAATCGTCCTATTCACAGGAGGCCCTGTGCTGGGTCTGGACAAAGTACCCAAAAGGATTTCCGTCAGTGCCTCATTAAAGGGAAGGAGGGGTTCAGATGTGGAAGACCCGGCTGAAGCACGCCGGTTAAGATATTAGGCCTAACCTCCACAGAAGATAGCTCCAAGTCCAAGATCTCAGCCACCCTTCGCACCACCATAAAGTATGAGACGCCCTCCTCCTTAGCCAGAGAGCATACAAGTGTCAGGGGAGGTGTCTAGACCACTGGCATCACCCAAATCCTGCACCCAGAGGTCAAGCTGGTATTCTAAAGGGTCCAGCTTCCCCTCCAAACTCTCCCCGTATCCATACCCATAGACATAAGGGTCTGGATCAACCCTGGGCCCAGGACAGCCCATATAGAACAGAATCGGCGTCGAGTGACACCGTTCCGGTTCCAGGTCGTCGGAATGGGATCGACATCAATTGTGGGCCCAACCGACGTTGGGAGTGTCAACGTCTGACCCAACGCTGGGGAAGGTCGGTGTGGCATGACCGGCATTGGGACGGATCCGAGATTGGATCCGGAGAACCCTCCGGAGCTGTGGCAGAAGCCGATGACTTCGAACCTGAGGGGGCCCCCACCAACTCACCTGTGCCTGAGGGCACCAAAGGTGGGCCAGTCTGCCCAAAAATGAGGCACATTGCCTCATAAAACTCTTTGAGCTGGGTAGGGGTGGCTCCGGCCCCTGGGAAGTCGTGGAAGCACGGTCGCGGATCCAGATGAAGGCTCCGAAGATGGAGGCCTAGAGTGTCAACACTCTTCCCGTGCCGCATCATCCGAGCAATGGGGTGAAGTCAAAGAATGCTTGTCCTTCTTTGACTTCTTTTTCTTATAACCCGAATGTCCTGATGACTTCAAGGACAAAGAGTGGTGGTGACTCCACGGACGATCTCGAGACCTTCCTCTCGAACGAGACCATGAGCGCAGCGGAGCTGAGTGTCGGGCTGCCATTAGCTTCAGGGACTGCTCCCCCAAAGCTTTCGGGTTCATGGCCCGACACTCGGAGCACGACTTTGGGTCGTGATCGTGCTCCAGGCACCAAAGACAGACGAGGAGCTGATCCGTCACAGACATCATTCGGTGACAGGAGTCGCAGGGCTTGAAACCGGTCTGGTGGGACATCCTTCGACGCATCCACGACCTTGTCAAAAAGTAATTAAACAAAAATGTTGACTGAGGTAGCTCTCTCCGGATCTGCGCATAGGCTGGTGCGGAAAGAAAAAAACTGATGTCAGCGTGCCGGGGTGGCGCCTATATACGACCACGACATCATCATGGCGAACACCACGCCAACGACGCCTGCAGACTCGACCGACGTCACCTGACGGCGCGCAGAGGTACTGCTCGAAGAAAAATCTCCAGATCCAGACTGACGCCTGGGGGAATTCAAGGGTAAGGAATATGAGACTAGAAGTCTCTATCAGATACTAAATGCATCTGAGAGAGAGTAGTTATGGAGACTTGAGGGGCACTGTTAAAGGATGGTAGTGAGGAAATCCTTGGCAGCATTGGTCATTGGGTGCCACCAACAAACATTGTCACACAGGGCGCCTCCAGAGCTAAGGCTGGACCTGGCACTCAGTGCCAACAGGGAGCCAGGAGCCAAGATATCTGGCCTGGCGCCAGTGCACAGAATTTTGTCCCACAATTTATTAGTGCAAAACATCATCTGAAGTGTAGATGCCTGAAAGAGCTCTAAATTTCTCATTCTGAAGTTATCCATTCCTTCTCCTCAGTGGTCTCGAAGATTTTAGGAGCCAAACGGCAGCCACGCCTATCAACTCCCCCATTTCTTTCTCGGTACTCACCCAGTCACCACAACTTAGCTAAGAGAAAAACAAAATTCAGACTGATGTGCCAGGGACGGTTTATGTTGTAACCATGCCAGGAACACCAGGAGCCTTAAGTCTGCTTTAGCTTAATAAAACATTGAGCACACAACCTGGCGTTGATCCTTCCACAGGGTCAGAGGCCAAATGACTCCACTAGAACTGTTGCCGCCTTACAATCTAGAACATACACAACTTACATCATACTACATCCTCTTCCCCTCACCAAATTGTAGTTATTAACAAGAAAAAAAAAGAAAATAAGTTACTAGAAAGACGAGCAACTAATTTTAAAGATGAAAATAAATATCAAATGATTAGTCCAATGCATCATACAAGAATGTACAACACATTGCCAAAAATCTGTGATATTACATAGTTATTAAGGTAAGAAGGTGGTCTACGAATCTTACTATCTCTGATGACTCTAAAGGGATCACAGTCATTAATATCCGAATCTCCAACAATCTTAATGTTCATCTCATCATCTCTCATCAACATCACTCCTGAACATCCATTTTCCTCCAACCTCCTTTCTCACACACTCTCTTCCTTTTTGATATAACACCACATTTCTCAAATTCCACCTTTCACCTCCTTCCACTACAACAAAAAATCTACTGACCCTTTCAAAAAGGACAGGACCCTTGAATTTGAAAAGAGCACCCTTTACACATCTGACCTAATCTTAACCCAATTACCTCTCTCCAACTTGACATCCAGACTCCCATGTTTTCCCTGTTCACTCCTACTACCTGAAGGAGCCCAATCCTTCAACCATGCAGGAGTTACTTTGGTACCTGGTGGCCATTGCCTCATTTCTCAAAATGGACATTTCTAAGTGACATAATGGGTAGTTGTACGATATGCCCATAGCATGTCACATACCATTCTCCTCACATTATAATGAATGGCTAATGCCCTGTGAATGGTTCCTTTAATTAGTCTATTAGCCATCCCAGCTATCCCACTACCTAGAGGATTATAAAGAAAAGTGCCTGAATGTTTATTTCCTTAATGTTCAAGAAACCAAACCATTTCAGAAGACGTTAACTGTGTGCAATTATCCGTAGTGAGTACCACAGGTATTACTTCCTCAGCAAAAATCTCTTCGAGTTCCACTATAATTGCCTTAGTGGTCACCTCTTTCATAAATCTTACAATTAACCACTTTGAATTCACATCAACAATAACTAATTGTAAGGAAATGCCTCCTTGGCATGGTTACCCCCTGACTTTTTGCCTTTGATGATGCCAAGGTATGATTTGAAAGTGTGCTGAGGCCTGCTAACCAGGCCCCAGCACCAGTGTTCTTTCCCTAAAACTGTACCTTTGTTTCCACAATTGGCACACCCTGGCACCCAGGTAAGTCCCTTGTAACTGGTACCCCTGGTACCAAGGGCCCTGATGCCAGGGAAGGTCTCTAAGGGCTGCAGCATGTCTTATGCCACCCTGGGGACCCCTCACTCAGCACAGACACACTGCTTGCCAGCTTGTGTGTGCTGGTGGGGAGAAAATGACTAAGTCGACATGGCACTCCCCTCAGGGTGCCATGCCAACCTCACACTGCCTATGGCATAGGTAAGTCACCCCTCTAGCAGGCCTTACAGCCCTAAGGCAGGGTGCACTATACCATAGGTTAGGGCATAGGTGCATGAGCACTATGCCCCTACAGTGTCTAAGCAGAACCTTAGACATTGTAAGTGGAGGGTAGCCATAAGAGTATATGGTCTGGGAGTCTGTCATACACGAACTCCACAGCACCATAATGGCTACACTGAAAACTGGGAGGTTTGGTATCAAACTTCTCAGCACAATAAATGCACACTGATGCCAGGGTACATTTTATTGTGAAATACACCCCAGAGAGCATCTTAGAGATGCCCCCTGAAAACATACCCGACTTCCAGTGTGGGTTGACTAGTTTTGCCAGCCTGCCACATACCAGACATGTTGCTGGCCACATGGGGAGAGTGCCTTTGTCAGTCTGTGGCTAGTAACAAAGCCTGTACTGGGTGGAGGTGTTTCTCACCTCCCCCTGCAGGAACTGTAACACCTGGCGGTGAGCCTCAAAGGCTCACTCCCTTTGTTACAGCGTCACAGGGCACTCCAGCTAGTGGAGAAGCCTGCCCCCTCCGGCCACGGCCCCACTTTTGGCAGCAAGGCGGAAAACAAGGAGGAGTCACTGGCCAGTCAGGACAACCCCTAAGGTATCCTGAGCTGAGGTGACTCTGACTTTTAGAAATCCTCCATCTTGCAGATGGAGGATTCCCCCAATAGGATTAGGAATGTGCCCCCCTCCCCTCAGGAAGGAGGCACAAAGATGGTGTAGCCACACTCAGGGCTAGTAGCCATTGGCTATTAACCCCCCAGACCTAAACACACCCCTAAATTGAGTATTTAGGGGCCCCCAGAACCAAGCAAGATAGATTCCTGCAACCTGAAGACGAAGAAGGACTGCTGACCTGAAAGCCCTGCAGAGAAGACAGAGACACCAACTGCTTTGGCCCCAGCCCTACCGGCCTGTCTCCCCACTTCAAGAAAAACTGCAACAGCGATGCGTCCCCCAGGGTCCAGCGACCTCTGAAGCCTCAGAGGACTACCCTGCATCTAAAAGGACCAAGAACTCCCGAGGACAGCGGCTCTCCTCCAAAGAAGATACAACTTTGCAACAAAGAAACAACTTTTAAAGGACTGCACGTTTCCCGCCGGAAGCGTGAGACTTTCCACTCTGCACCCGACGCCCCCGGCTCGACCTGCGGAGAAACAACACTACAGGGAGGTCTCCCCGGTGACTGCGACCCTGTGAGTAGCCAGAGTTGACCCCTCTGAGTCCCCCCAGCAAAGCCTGCAGAGGGAATCCAGAGGCTCCCCCTGACCGCGACTGCCTGCTTCTAAGAACCCGACGCCTGGTAAAGACACTGCACCCGCAGCCCCCAGGACCTGAAGGATCCGACCTCCAGTGCAGAAGCGACCCCCAGGTGGCCCTCTCCCTTGCCGAGGTGGTGGCTACCCCGAGGAGCCCCCCCTTGCCTGCCTGCTTCGTTGAAGAGACCCCTGGGTCTCCCATTGAACTCTATTGCAAACCCGACGCCTGTTTGCACTCTGCACACGGCCACTGAAGGTGTACTTTTTCTGCTGACTTGTGTGTCCCCCGGTGCCCTACAAAACCCCCCTGGTCTGCCCTCCGAAGTCGCGGGTATTTACCTGCTGGCAGACTGGAACCGGGGGACCCCCTCCTCCATTGAAACCTATGCGTTTTGGGCACCACTTTGAACTCTGCATCTGACCACCCTGAGCTGCTGGTGTGGTAACTTTGGGGTTGCTGTGAACCCCCAACGGTGGGCTACCTTGGACCCAACTTTGAACCCAGTAGGTGGTTTACTTACCTGCAAAACTAACAAATACTTACCTCCCCCAGGAACTGTTGAAATTTGCACTGTCTAGTTTTAAAATAGCTTATTGCCATTTTTGCCAAAACTGTACATGCTATTTTGCTGATTCAAAGTTCCTATGACACCTAAGTGAAGTACCTTTCATTTGAAGTATTGATTGTAAATCTTGAACCTGTGGTTCTTAAAATAAACTAAGTAAATATATTTTTCTATCTAAAAATCTATTGGCCTGGAATTGTCTTTGAGTGTGTGTTCCTCATTTATTGCCTGTATGTGTACAACAAATGCTTAACACTACCCTCTGACAAGCCTACTGCTCGACCACACTACCACAAAATAGAGCATTAGAATGATCTCTTTTTGCCACTATCTTACCTCTAAGGGGAACCCTTGGACTCTGTGCACACTATTTCTTACTTTGAAATAGTATATACAGAGCCAACTTACTACACTAATGCACATCGCATCTCTTGTGAGAGTTCTGAAATGAGACCTATAAATCTAAACATGCAGTGGGCCACGTCATACAGGGATCCTCAATATGCTCTTCAGAAAATGTACTCCCCAATCTCTCAGCCTTTTTTCAATTTTCTTACAAACCTAGAAATTTTCCACCCACACATTGACTTGTTCATCTAAGCCAGGCCACCAAAATTCACTCTTCAATCTTTTTTGTTGCGCTTTGCCTAAATGACCCTCATGACCAACACAAGTAATCTTAATCTCAAACCCTGAGGAGGTACAAATCGATCATCTCTCATAATGACCACACACAGTGAGTCCATCAAGGGCTTTAGAAAAATGGTTCTGCTGATGTGGAATTCACACAATTCCTTGCTGCACCATTATGTATCATTTTCATCATATCCCTCATTACCACATCAGCTTTCATTTCCTCTTACCACTCCTGCATGGTGAAAGCCCCTGACCCACAGTGCACTACATCTTGCATTGATGCTACTGCTACCTCCATTTCATTCTCTCCAACAGCACGGCCATCCACCTGCTCCCAATCCATAGGCATTGTGAGTATACAATCAGCCTGTACATTTTCCCACGCATGAATAAATACAACTGCATTCATGTATTCCTGCATTCGGGTTGTTAATTTGGCTAACCTAGCTGACCCTTTTCCAGCTTCACCAGGTGACAACTTGTTCATTAAAGGCTTTGTTAAAGGTTCTTAAGATGAATTACATACCCCACAAATAGTTCTGCAGGCAGCAGCCAATGCTTTTCATTCAATAACAAGATAATTCTGCTCTGACTGCATCAGTGAGCATGTTGCAAACGCAGTACTCTTCTCTTTCTTTCCATGGACTTGAGATACAATAGCTCCTATGCCTGACACACATGCATCAACAGCGAGCACTGATTCAAGTTTTGTGTCAAAGGATGTCAAAACATCAGCCTCACAAATTTCTGTTTTTATTTTCTCAAAACTATTTGTTGTTCTTTGTCCCATATAAACTTGCTGCTCTTCTCTAGCAATGTTCTTAAATCTTGTGTTTTATCAGCAACTTTATCCCCAAATTTAGCATAGTACTCTATAAGCATTAAAAATGATCTTAATTGATCCTTGTCTTTTAGAGAAAAGAGCCAACTTAATAGCAACCACCAGGCACTGCTTGGGTTTGATCCCTCCATTTGATATGGTATACCCTAGGTACTCAATCTGTTCAGTTAAAAAATTGCATTTTTCTCGGCTTAAAGTTAAACCAGCTTCTCCTAATTTCTTTGAGATCTTTTGAAGTACTACATTGTGCTGTTCCGCTGAGTCTCCAAAAATAAGCATATCATCTTGGATAAATACAATATTTTCCATGCCATCAAACAATTGAGACATCATTCACTGAAACACACTTGCTTCGGAAACTAGACCAAAAAGCATACGACTGAATTGAAACGTGCCTTCTGTTGTTATAAATGCAGCGAGAATTTTTTAATATTCATGTATTCTACTTGATGGTAGGCACTCTTCAATCCAATTTTGAAAGTTATCTTGCACCCTTTATAGAAGACAACAATTCCTTGATATTTGAAGTGGAAAGGTATCAGCAACAACATTCTGATTTAATGATCTCAGGTTTCTTCAAAATCTTAAACGTCCATTTTCATTTCTGTGGTGACATCCATGGAGAGGTTTCCAATGGTTCAATAATATCTCCTTCCAACATCTCACTTAACAGTTTTAACCTCTCCCCTCACTGCCAATGGTACTTGTCTCAATTTGTGTAATTCTGATATGGCATCATCCTTTAAGATTATTTTATGCACATATCATTTTAGATTTCCCAAAGTTTTACTTAACACTTCTTGTGCATCATGCAAACCATCCTATAATTGCTCTTCCTCCACCACCATAACCTTGATTTGGTGCTCTGGGGTAGATCATTATATTGAGATCGTATTGGTGCAACCATCTTAAGTTAGGTGGACCATCAACAGACACACACACCTTCCATTCAACTTGACATGATCCAAACCTTATCAAAGCCTTCTATGTATACTACTATGGGGGTCATTTTGACCTCGGTGGTCTTTTGTAAAGACCGCTGAGGGACCGCCGTGCCGCTCGGCGTATTATGACTGTTGGCAGTTCTCCGTCCTTTTTCGGACGGAGAGCCGCCAACAGCCACACTGGCGGGCGGCGGGGAAGTGGAGGTTGCTCCACCTCCATGTCAACAGAACACCACACACGGAATCACGTCCTGTGATTCGGTGTGGCGGTGTTCTGTTGACAGTGTGGTGTCGGCAGAGCAGCCCCCATGGATCCCGTCCCCTCCCGGAGGATCGACGGACCAGGTAAGTCGATCGTCCGTTAGGGGACGGGGGTGGGGGGCGTTGTGTGTTGTGTGCGTGCAAGGGTTTGTGGGTCTGTGTATGTGGAGGGGGTCTGAGTGCGTGTATGCTTGCGGGGGTGTTGTGTGTTTGGGAATGAGTGCGTGTATGTCTGCGGGTATGTCTGTATGGATGTGTGCGTGTATGTTTGAATGTGGGTGTGCGTGTCTGACTGTGTGTGTGGATGTTGGCATGTATGTCGGTGTGTGTGCGTGTATGTGTGTTGGTGGTGCCTGCGTGCGTGTCGTGTGTGAGTGAGTAATGTCTGATGTTGGGGGTCGGGGTGGGGAGGGGGGTCCTGCCACCTTTGAGGGGTGGCAGGGGTGGTGGGGGGTGTGGGGGAGGGAGTCGGGGTGGAGGTGGGGGTTGGGGTAGACCCCTATCAGTGCCAGGGAAGGAATTCCGTTGGCACTGATAGTGCTTACCTCCATGGATTTCATGGCGGTTCCAAACCGCATGAAATCCATGGCGGTCAGCAGGGTCCAAATACTGCCGGCGGTATAGTGACGGCCGCCGGGCTGGAGACCCTGGTCTCCAACCCAGCGGTCGTCTCCGCCCTGGCAGGCGGAACGGAGAACCGGCGGATGACCATGGCGGTAACCGCCATGGTCATAATAAAAAAAAAAAGACCGCCAGCCTGTTGGCGGTCTTACCGCCGCTTCTCCGCCTTCCGCTAGGGTCATAATGACCCCCTATGTCTATTATCTCACCCTGATAACCCCCTGGATTAATGTGCAAAAGCTTGAAATTTCTCCAACGTGTCCTAACAATTTTTTCTGGGATAATAGTGTACATAGACCCTGAATCTGAAATCAACCATCAACACCCGCACACTCCAAATTCAGCTGTGGGTCTTGACAATCTTCTTTTATCTCCTAATTGTTTTCATTCCTCCTCATTCTTTCTCACTAAAATCCTGCCACTACAATAAACATCATCACCTATATCTACTACACCAACTCTGGATTCGGATTGGGGGCGTGGCTAAGCCACCAAACATGGTGGGTGCAAGCTACTAGAGCTCCGTGCCACAACCGGGCAAAACAGAATCTAGGGGAGGACACGGAGGGGCATAATACCCTGTGTTGATTGCTCGGACGCAGGGGGCACACCAGGACCGCCTGGAACAACGCCGTTCCCCCAGTGACCACGGCACTCAGACTTACGCCGCGGCAGAGCGGACAGCGCGCTGGGACCGGGCCGCGAGGCAGTGCTCGGACGAGAGAAAGGGCGGCTGGCGCGGCCGCGACTGCGCCCCGAGGCTAAGATGATCCGGACCCCCCTTCACGGCAGCCGGACATAATCTGGTAAGGGGCAGCACCCCCCCGGCATATTAACTTTGAGGCATGCACGCATCCTCTGGAGAGCGGCGCTGGAGCAGTGAGCGGGGATGAGAGGTGCCAGCTCCCCCATCCCTTCCCCCCCTCTTTCCCTCTTCAGCCCTGCATGGGGGGAGACGACAGGACCATGAGGACTGAAGGCCCTGTCGGGCGAAGAGAAGCGACCGCCTCGGCTGGGGCTGCGCGTCGAGGCCGTGACGCCCCCTCTGGGTCGGCGGCGCCCGGGCCCAGACTGCGGCTGCACGCCCCTGCAGTGGGGACTGATCTCCTGGCAGCCTTGCTGGTGGACTCGGACCGCGGCTTTGTGGACTGTGCCCAGGCGCCGGGCCTCGGGGAGGCGATCGTACGGAGGAGGGAGCGGCCAGCACGGCTGGAGCTGCACGCTGGAAGCGGGATGCTCCTGACTTCCCCCATTCATAAATCAACATATTCAGGTGAAAGACAACGCCCTACCCCCCTCGGCACTAAAATAAAGAAACGTGCATACGTCCCTCGGGGGAGCTGCACCGGACCTGGGGGATAATACCGGGGGGTGCCTGTGACCCCCCTTTCTTCCCTCCCTCCCCTCCCCCTTTTGCTCTCGACTGGAGGGAGGTGATAAGGCCTTGGGGATCAAGCCTGCCAGGCGGCTGCTGAGGGGCCCAAATACGGGAGAGGAGGAGACTGCTGCAACTGAAACTGGGTCGCTGCAGGCGGCGGAGGAGCGGAGTGGGAGTGCAGCCCGCTCGAACCCTCCGCCGCACATAAAGGTAGGTCCCGACGACATACAAAAACTTCTAAGCGAGCTGATGTGACCCGGAGGACCTTGCCCCCCACCAACAGCAGAGACGTTTGGAATGAGGGAGAGCCCTCCCTGATGACTAGGGAATAACGAGAAGCAACTGGAGAGACATAGTTAGGGACCCAAACCAGCGCATTCTGTACTAGCCGAGGCCGGTGAAACTGGACCTGCGCCGGCGCCTGGCCCCCTAGACCTGCTGGGACCACCTGATGTATGTGGAGCACCACAAAAACAGAAGTGGGTGGCGCAGGACTCGAGGAGAGAAACTGATCAACCGGGCTGCTCGTGCTGCCGTGGGGCTGCGATCCGCTGACCCCCGACAAGCGGGCCCGACCCTCCCCGAATAAACACAGGTGCATAACCGAGGGGAAACAACACTGAAACCACGAGGCCCGATGACGATTAAAGATAAACAAAACACTTCCGAGAAGCCTCCACTAAATGTGATCCTCTACAAGACTAGACATGATGGGGACTCCACACTAAAGATCCAGGAACGACCACCGACAGTGAGCCCTCTCACCAAACAGCCGGTAACTGCTGAAGAACAATATAACTACCTCACACCATTTTAACGGAAACTTATACATGGTCTGTACTGTGAGTGAAGGCTAGTCAAACGGAGAGTGCTGACCAGAAACCAAACAGTCCTCCTCAATAATTTGGACCATGGCCGGAAACCAGGCGCCTTCGCTCCAGAGCTGTATCCGGGAAAACACAACACCCCCCAACCCAAGACTACCAAAAACTAGATGTGGTATTTGCTGCAGTAGAACGTATTGGAGACTCACTGGAGCGTGCCCGCACGTCACTGGAAGCCAAGATAGACAGAGTGGCAAGTGACTTTATCCTTCTGCAAGCGGACCGCCGCAAACTAACAGACAAGAATAATGAGATCGAAGCCACAGAAAAGGAACTAACGCCTGCGACCACCCAGCTGAAAACAGGAATGGAAGACATACAAGCTAGAGTGGTGGAACTGGAGCGCCAAGCGGAAGACGCGGAAGGCCGCTCCAGAAGAAACAACATTTGCATGGTAAACCTACCGGAGGGCACGGAGGGCCGAGACTTGACGACTTACTCGGAGAGCTGGCTGCGAGGGCTGGTACCAGATGGTATGCTTACCCCCTTTTTCTATGTGGAGCGCGCACACCGGGTCCCAGCTCGGGCGAGACCATCGGGAAGCGCTCCACACCCATTCATCATTCGCCTCCTCCACCATGTAGACAGAGATATAATACTTAGGACGGTAAGGGCCGCACCGCCGCTCCGGATAGACGACATGCAAATATTGCTATTCCCAGATTACACCCTGGCGGTGCAAAGAGACCGAGCCTCTTACCTTCCGCTGAAACGTAAGCTGCGATCACTGGGCCTAACCTACTCTCTGCTGTTCCCGGCCAAACTACGAGTAGTGGTGGAGGACAAAACGCACTTCTTCCCCACGACCGAGGCAGCCTGGGAATGGCTCTAATCGACAGGGCTATCTACTGGCGGTACTCCGGAGCGAGCTGAACAGGCGCCCTGGGCCAAGCGCAGTTGAATCATATGGGATCGGAGAAGAAACACAACTCACGCAGGGCCAACAAAATGCGCACCTGACCTGAAACAACTAATCCAGGAGAGAAGAGAGGTGATTCACACTGCGGAAATGATGGGTACATCCCCCCCGGGCTCGGCATCCGACATCGAAATCTCGCAACAGACCAGCGACCGCCGCCCCACACCGGATCGCCTATCAGAACTAGGTCTTACCGATGGGCCCCCTGTGACACCAGCCACTGCAGACGAACTTTTCAAAAAAGACTTTTAAACAATGCAAAGAGCTAACACACTGAAGGAAAAATCCAACTATAGACACCTACACAAATTATCTTAAAAGACGAGCAAACAACAAACATAGCAAAGAAATACCCATGTCAGCCTGCGTGGGAGTTGTGAACGTGCAGATAGATGCAGTGCCAGGCGCTGCATACTGCGCAACCCCCTTTTTCTTTCTTTTGATGAATAAACGCAATTGAGATCTCCCCGTGCTCCCACCTAATATCATAATTATCCATCACAGCCAGACTAAAAGGCCCTAGACTACACCATCTCCCGGTACATATGGCCTACCCCCACACTCCTATCAGAAAAGCCACAAAATGTAAAGATACCCGTTCCCAAGTTATTGTTTTTGTTGTAGTGTTCCGTTGTTTAACTGCTCTGATGGTATTAGTTGTGTTTTGTTTTTGCCGATGGTCACACACAACCTCTCTGAGTTTTAGCTGGGAAGGGAAGACTGATGAAATAGCGCAGTGTAGAGTTCGCAGGAGGGTAAAGGGGAAAAAAGTTCCAACACCTATGATACGGCTACATACACAACAATCACCTGTAACGTAAGGGGAATACATACCCCCAAGCGATGCTATGCTATCTACTCCTACCTTAAAAGACACTCAGTTCAACTGGCGCTCTTACAAGAGACGCACCTAACAAACCATGAGATCCCCCGACTGCGCCAGCGTTGGAGAGGGCAATTATACGGAACAGGTCACTCGGCCTATGCCAGGGGCGCGCTTATCTGGATTAGGGCAGGCACTCCCTTTGCGGCTGAAGAACAGATTATAGACCCGCAGGGTAGATTCGTACTCGTTAAGGGAAAGCTGGCGTGTCGCGCAATTGTATTGGGCTCCATATATGCCCCAAACACAGACCAAACTACCTTTCTACATAGTCTATCACACCACCTGGCAAACTGGAGTACATTATCGTGGCTACTGGGGGGAGACTTTAACAGCGTGCTGGATGTTGAGCTAAATCGTTCCTTCCCCCCACTGCCCACATCCCCAGTGGTAACTGCCTTGCGCGGTCTGACAGACTGGACACAGCAATGGCAACTGGTGGATGTATGGCGGCAGAGACAGAGAAGACAGAGTCTACTCCTTCTACTCCGCCTGCACTCCTTACACGTACGCCTAGATCACATATTTTGTACTGCGAGCCTTGCCCCGGTGGTGGTGAGCTCGGAATACATGAGACGCACACACTCAGACCATAACCCTCTGATAGCACAAATGTGCTGGGGATCCCCTCGTACACCCATTCCCACGTGGAAGTTGAGGCCTGAGCTCCTAGAAGACGCTGATTTTAGAGCATCATTGAGTGCTGCAATCCTAGAATATTTTGAACAGAACGAAGGCACGGCCACCTCGGGGTTGATCGAATGGGATGCCTTCAAGGTCTTTACCCGAGGGCATTGTCTGGGAGCCCAGTGTAACATGCGCCGCTCTATTGAGCACGACCTGACCCGTATAGAACTGACTTTACCGTAGTCAGAAGACGAAACCACTAATAACCAAACTGAAAAAGTGAGACTAGCAATAATACGCGCAGAACATCAGGCACTACTAAAGCGTCTGAGATGTCTAAACTACACTGCACACTCCACGAAAACTCATGCATCAGCAGATAAAGCAGATCAATTATTTGCTTGGCTGATACGTCGTGATTGTTAGAGGAAACCGATAATGTAAATTCGCTCACAAACAGGGGAATTAGTATACACACCCACGGAGATACAGTTTACAAGACATTATGCAGCACTCTACACCTCAAGGACAACGACTGGAGGAGACTCCAGTGCTGAATTTCTTGATAGGGTGATACTCCCACACTTAGAAAATGACCAGATTGAAGCGCTTGAGGCACCCCTGGACCTTGAGGAGATTAAAGCCAGTATCCGGGAACTCGCTTTCGGCAAGACACTGGGCCCAGACGGGCTACCAGTCGACTTTTACAAAGCCTTTGCGCTACAGTTAGCGCCCAAGCTACTTCAGGTATATGAGACAGCCGAGCAAGAGGGCCACCTGTCGACCACACAAAGGGAGGCGCTACTGATCTCCCTTCCCAAGCCCGGAAGGGATCCAATAGACATGGGCTCATACAGACCGCTGGCAATGTTAAACACTGATTCTAAAATATTAGCCAAAACCTTGGCGACAAGACTAGCACCTAGTGTGCCAGAACTAATACACCCCAACCAAAACAGGTTTGTACCAGCTAGAGATACCTCCCATAATATCAGAAGACTATTATGGGTTATGCAATATGCGAGACGTGATTGGCCGCGGGCAGGCTGCCTTGTCCTTGATCTAGAGAAGGCCTATGACTCTCTGGGGTGGCCCTTCCTGTTTAGGGTGTTGCAATAATACGGCTTGGGACCATCCTTCACTCGTTTAGTTAAACTATTATACACCAGACCAACATTACAGGTGGGACTGGGATCCGAGATATCGGAACCAATCCGAGTGTGTAGAGGTACGAGACATGGCTGCCCCCTCTCACCGTTACTATTCTCACTTGCAAAGGAGCCCCTGGCGGTGGCCCTACGCAAGGAGGGAAGCAGCTGGGGAATCCCTCTGGGAGATGGCTTAAACATAGTGTCACGGTACACTGACGACCTCTTGCTATATTTCAGAGATATCACACAGATCCCACACAGGGCCGGTTCGCTCCTACAGCACTTCGCGTCGATATCAGGTCTAAAGGTCAACTGGTCCAAATCATGCCTCTTTCCATTCGACCCGGACCTGCCGGACCTGAGACTTGTACTGGGTGGAAGTCCTGTCCCATGGCAACCAAACACATTCCAATACCTGGGCGTCCGAGTCTAACATAACGAAGAAGACATATTTGAGGGTAACCTTGTAAAGGCGGTAACCTCAGTCAGGTCCCAAATGGCGTTCTGGAGGACACTGCCACTATCTGTGGCAGGCAGGATAGCACTCCTAAAAATGGTGATACCTCCACGGCTTCTGTACTTCTTCTCTAACCTCCCGCACTACGTCCCCCCCAGTTTCTTCAGGGCACTAGAGACAGGGCTGAGGGAATTTATATGGAACGGCGGCCGTTGCAGGGTTGCCCTAAAAAAACTGTACCTACCGCCTGATAAGGGCAGGCTCGCGGTCCCCAACCTGGAACAATATTATCTGGCAGCCCAACTTCAATGGATATCTAGATGGTTGGCTGGTATGCAGATCGCAGACACAGCAACAGAAGAAGGGCCACGCCCGCTCCAACAAATACAGCATTTATTCCATCCGCTCACACGCACACGGCAACTGTTCCTTAAAACAGCTCATAAAAGTTTCCATAGATCGCTCTACCTCACGAAATCAGTGGTCCCATTTGCACCCGCTTTAGCGTTGGCGGGCACACCAAGGGGCCCTAGGATCACGTCAGACTCAGAACTGCGTACATGGCACGAATTAGAAATACACACACTGGGCGACATTTATGAAGAAAATCAATTCCTGCCGTTCGCTAGACTCCGGGAAATAGGACTCCACCGGCCAATTCCTATTATATTACTCACTGGTGAGAGCTCTGAATTCCAAATGGGGAGATATCACAACGGCTCCACCTACCCACCTGTTGGTCCAGTACCTGCAGATGGTGGGCCGCGGCCAGCACCAGATCAGCTGGCTGGCGGAAGCCTTGAGAATCCAAACTGCCTCCGACAATGATGCACTGCGTGTGACGTGGGAAATGGACGCTGGTGATTCCATTGCGATTCCGCGATGGAGATCTGCTCTCACAGGCCATCTCAAAATACCACGTAACTCGCGATTCAGACAAATCCAATATTATATAGTGAAGAGAGCCTACCTTATACCTGCATGAGTAAACAAATACTTTGCTCGTCAAGATGCGGCCTGCCCCAGATGCTGCGAGACTGGGGCAGATATGCTACACATGGTGTGGTCCTGTCCCAACCTAGGCACCTATTGGAGGGCGGTAATTGACAACCTATCTAACTGCATAGCACAACAAATACCATTCACATGGGAGTCATGTATCCTGGGACTATTCCCAAGAGACAAACAACACAGAGCAGAGGCGCGATTCACAGATCTAGGACTCATTGTCGCGAAACGACTAGTGTCTCGAAGGTGGAAATCCCCAGACCCTCCGCCGATACAGGCCTGGAGACGCTCGCTTGAGGTATGGGCGGGTGCAGAGGGCTTAGCACTTACACAAGAAGAAACTCTGGGACTACGACAATTTCCGATCTCTACCTGTTGGAAGGGGTTCTTACTACAGCTGCATAACACGGAAGCACACCTGATGGGAGAGGAACTGGACTAAAGCGAACTAGTATTTACGGGTGAGAAGATCACACCATATAGGAGGACAGAGTGTAGAACACTACTGGATACGCTATGACATTGAGGAAAGGGAAAACCGCATGCGCTAAACCTGACACACGACCCAACCCCCCCCACTTGCAAATAGATTTGTCACAATTGACCCACAACCTGACACGAAAACAGCTAAGTCTAAAATAACCACATAGATGTTGACCTCGGCACACATTATTGTTATAGTTTTTTTTTTCTATCTCCTTCTCTTGCTCTTTTTTAAAGGTTAGCCTATATAAAACTCATATTATCTGCTTTTTTTTCCCCTTTAATCAAAGTGCAATAATCGGATACTTGTGACAGTAACAATGTTATCCCAATAAGAGTTGCAACTGTGTTGAAAAACTGAATAATTACAGAAGCACTATGTAATATATGCAGTATAACCATGTTGTCATTGTACCAAACATCATTTAATAATGTGAACACTACAAACTAAAATATGTTGTACTGAAACGAACCCCAGCTATGACAAAATGTAAAGATTTAACAAAAAACGTAATAAACAGATTTCTGAAAAAAAAACTCTGGATTCGGATTTGTTTGGTCTGTTGCTTTCCATGCACATTCGCGCAAAGTGACTTTTGCGACCACACTTCCTGGAGGAGGACTTGTATTACTTTGAGGTGCCATCATAAGTTCATACATTTTTATAATAGTCAATACAAATAATGACTTTCAGAGATTCTCGTGCCTTCTAAAGTAATAATTTTAATTATGCAGTGTGAGTAAAATCTCTGATATGTAAAACACTGTACTGCACTGTGCTATATCCAACTTCCACTGTATTTGTTTGCAGATCACAGTGAAATGACATGAATATTCCTGGCTGCACTAAGATGTGAAGGAGTGCAGATCACCGCCCAACAATGAGCTCTGTGTAATCTGCACTGTATGCTACTGGTGTGCAGATCATCATGAATCAATACACTCTGCACAACGTGGTACTGGTGTGCAAATCACCACAAACCAAGACACCCTGCACAATGTGTTACAGGTGTGCAGATCATCGCAAAGTGTTTTAACTTAAAGCACTTTTTCTTAACCAAAGACTGAACTGGCTGCACAACGTGGCACATCGGAACGCACGGCGTATTCGCCTCCCCTCTCCTGGCAGAATGAATGACAAAGTTGCATCCATGCAGTCTCCATTTGATGAGTAGGCTGTGTATCCAGGCTTAAGTGGAAAAAATGCTCCTCGCCGGTGCTGCAGGATCAGGGGTGCATGCCTGCCGTATGGACTTTTGAACCAGGCAAGGTCTGCGCGAACAACTATTAAATAATTACAATACCTTGAACTGGTGGAGTAGTCTCCCAATCTTAATGCCAAATATCTTCAACTGTGCTATTATATAATATCACGGTTTCACTCTCGATGGGCAGCCAAAAAATTCTCTCCATCACAAATGATTGGACCACCCAGGTTGTGTGCAACAGCAGGTTCCTCAAAATGCTCTGCAGCTCATAGCCAACTTTGTTGCAACAATCCACGGAACACCAGGAGCCTCAAGTCTGCTTTAACTTAATCATGTATTTAGCACAAAACCTGGTGACAATCCTTCCAGGGAGACAGAGGCCAACAGACTCCCCTAGAACTCTTGCGGCCTTAAATCTAGAACATACACAACTTACATTAGAACAGTTTACTAGCCAGACCTAAAGTCCAGGCACTCAACAGCTAGTGAATAGTACTGCTGGTGCGCACAAGAGGATGTAGGTGAACATTTGTAGCTTGACAAACGCTGTTCGCTCAGCACCTGATGATAACATATTTAACAATATGTATCTGTTATCAAAGATCAACAGGCAGCACACAATTGGGAGCTTGGCCCTGTTATTGCATTTAAAAGGTGTTAGGGTTACAATCTTCGGGAAAACTGACATTACAGGGAGTGCAGAATTATTAGGCAAATGAGTATTTTGACCACATCATCCTCTTTATGCATGTTGTCTTACTCCAAGCTGAATAGGCTCGAAAGCCTACTACCAATTAAGCATATTAGGTGATGTGCATCTCTGTAATAAGAAGGGGTGTGGTCTAATGACATCAACACCCTATATCAGGTGTGCATAATTATTAGGCAACTTCCTTTCCTTTGGCAAAATGGGTCAAAAGAAGGACTTGACAGGCTCAGAAAAGTCAAAAATAGTGAGATATCTTGCAGAGGGATGCAGCACTCTTAAAATTGCAAAGCTTCTGAAGCGTGATCATCGAACAATCAAGCGTTTCATTCAAAATAGTCAACAGGGTCGCAAGAAGCGTGTGGAAAAACCAAGGCGCAAAATAACTGCCCATGAACTGAGAAAAGTCAATCGTGCAGCTGCCACGATGCCACTTGCCACCAGTTTGGCCATATTTCAGAGCTGCAACATCACTGGAGTGCCCAAAAGCACAAGGTGTGCAATACTCAGAGACATGGCCAGGTAAGAAAGGCTGAAAGACGACCACCACTGAACAAGACACACAAGCTGAAACGTCAAGACTGGGCCAAGAAATATCTCAAGACTGATTTTTCTAAGGTTTTATGGACTGATGAAATGAGAGTGAGTCTTGATGGGCCAGATGGATGGGCCCGTGGCTGGATTGGTAAAGGGCAGAGAGCTCCAGTCCGACTCAGACGCCAGCAAGGTGGAGGTGGAGTACTGGTTTGGGCTGGTATCATCAAAGATGAGCTTGAGGGCCTTTTCGGGTTGAGGATGGAGTCAAGCTCAACTCCCAGTCCTACTGCCAGTTCCTGGAAGACACCTTCTTCAAGCAGTGGTACAGGAAGAAGTCTGCATCCTTCAAGAAAAACATGATTTTCATGCAGGACAATGCTCCATCACACGCGTCCAAGTACTCCACAGCGTGGCTGGCAAGAAAGGGTATAAAAGAAGGAAATCTAATGACATGGCCTCCTTGTTCACCTGATCTGAACCCCATTGAGAACCTGTGGTCCATCATCAAATGTGAGATTTACAAGGAGGGAAAAGAGTACACCTCTCTGAACAGTGTCTGGGAGGCTGTGGTTGCTGCTGCACGCAATGTTGATGGTGAACAGATCAAAACACTGACAGAATCCATGGATGGCAGGCTTTTGAGTGTCCTTGCAAAGTAAGGTGGCTATATTGGTCACTGATTTGTTTTTGTTTTGTTTTTGAATGTCAGAAATGTATATTTGTGAATGTTGAGATGTTATATTGGTTTCACTGGTAATAATAAATAATTGAAATGGGTATATATTTGTTTTTTGTTAAGTTGCCTAATAATTATGCACAGTAATAGTCACCTGCACACACAGATATCCCCCTAACATAGCTAAAACTAAAAACAAACTAAAAACTACTTCCAAAAATATTCAGCTTTGATATTAATGAGTTTTTTGGGTTCATTGAGAACATGGTTGTTGTTCAATAATAAAATTAATCCTCAAAAATACAACTTGTCTAATAATTCTGCACTCCCTGTAGTTACCTGATGATCATGCAAAACTCCAACTGCATTGCTTATGTAATCAGTAATCAGTACACAGACCCATACACTGCCTCGATATGTACCGGTGTTTTAGATACGAAATTTAGCACTGCGGATGTGCGAGCCAGCGAGACCTTATACTGGGCCTACTCAGTGCTGCTTTTGAAACATTTTCACTTGTTGATATGCAGCTCCACGTCAGGCACCTTTGGCATTGGACAATACAAAATACCAAGCAAAGGCTGTGGGCTGGTATTCAGCTCCTTGACTGTTTTAAGAACAGCCAAAGCTAGTGGAGCCCTTGGAGTGGAGTGGTGGGGAGGTAGGTGACAAGCATAGTTGCAATGGGGGCAGGAGTTGTATGCCAGCACAAAACATAGCCAATGTAGTCATATCCCATCAGTTGCAGCTACCTATCCGCTGCCATCCTATAGTTGCACCCCTCTATCTGTGGAGTCATCCTCTGTGGTGTCACCCCCCAGTTCCAAAAATGTACTACATAGTACTCCTCAAGCTTCCAAATCAATGGCAGTTTAGTATCCTGACAGGTGCGTCGCATTTGAGTTTCCTGGCCACCGACCACTCAGAGACATTTCGGACCCATAGTGCTGAGCGGGAGATCAAACCCCTATCTACGTGATGGTTACCCACCTCCTGGCCAACGCGAGGTTCACTCACAGGAACCGATAACTAATTTTGTGCTTCTTAGGGCAAATCGGGTGGCCCAGCAGACAAAACTGTGGTTTGAGCTCAACAGCCAATGTAGTCGCCTGACCCAACCTAGCTATGACCCTCACCCAGAATTCACTCAACTGTGGGCAGCCCCACGCCAGCTGCATAAAATCTGCTTCCTCAGTTCCACAGCAAGGACATGCAGAAGTGCGCTCTGGATTAATTCTGTGCATGCTCACGGATGACAAGTACGATGCACAAAATTAAAAGGAATTACTTTTGACTGGGCATTGCTGGACAGGGACATCAATAACGCCCAAATCCTGGACTAATGCACATCTGAGAATGGAGTCCCAAGGTCCAACTCCCAAACCTGTTGTACTCTCAGCAGCCCATTAACTGTACCTGTCAGTAGCGCCTTATAAATCAACAAGATAAGATGGTTCTCAGCCCACAGTGTCCATAGCGAACCCAGCATAGCCGACGCTGGCAGGGCCACCCGGAACGACGTCCATACAGCTCTGACCATGTCAGTCATGACCGCATAGTGCTGAAATTGCTCAGGTCCCAACCCGAACACAATTCACACATCCTCAAAGGATATAAATATGTCATTGGGATACAGGCCTCCCTCATGGCTGGTTTGAAACAACATAACCTCTTCAATCTGTTGGAACGGAGCTAAGACCCACAGGAACAACTCCTTGTGAAAGGGGGCTTGCCTGATCACCACAGGGAGCTGTGAGGACGTGCACCAACCTGCCCTCAGCATCGCTGGGAGCCTGGGCCCCTCAACCATACCGGGCAGTAGATCCTTCTCCCAATTGTTCGCTTCCTCCATCTATTTCCCTGCATGATGCATGTGAGAAGCATAGTAATAATATTCCAAATTCAGGACCCTAAGCCCACCATCCTCATAGCCCCTCATTAGTGTACGACAAGCCACTCTGCTTCGCTTCCCTTACCAAATAAGTGAGATGCAGAGGGTATTCAGCTGGCGGAAGGCACCCGTGTGCAGGGGGCATAAGGAACTCTGGATCACATACAGGCAACGGAGCAGACACACCATCTTAGACACAGCAATTGTTCCCATAAGTGATAACGGCAGGGTGTTCAAGAACCACACTGATGCTCGCAGTGAGCCTATCGCCTGCTCAATATTATACTGCAATTGTTTTCTTTGTGTGTGTCACCCTTATGCCCAGTTATTGAAAATAATCAGTCTTCCACCGCACCCTCAGGTCCAGCAACCACTCTTTGGGAACCCCAACCAATGCCGCCAGTGGGAACATTAAGCACATCCTTTTATTAATTTTGCGGCTGGACCCCTCCCCAAACTCTCTCAGAAGGTCCAGTAAGAACGCCACAGATGTCCTGGGCACCCTGAGGTAAAATAAAGCGTCAACAGCGTAGAGCGAGAGGATGTGTCTAGTATGACCCAAATCTATCCCCCATTTGTGCACTAGCCATTGCACCTGTATTGCCAATGGCTCCATTGCAAGGACTAACAGAAAGGGCGACAAAGGGCATCCCTGTTGTGTGCCACGCTATGTGTCCCACCAGTCTGATCTATACTGTTCACACCTTCACTGTGCACCAGGGCCAGAGTATAACAGCTGAATTCAGGCTCTGAACTGGAGCCCAGTGGCCTTCATCACCTCCTACAGAAACCCCCAGTCCACAGTGTCAAATGTCCTTTCAATGTCAATTGAGGCCAACAACATTTCCTTCTGCCTGTCTTTTACCTAGTGGAGTATGTGCACAAGTTGCTGAAGATTCAAGGACATGCTGCAACCTGGAATAAATCCACACTGGTCTACATGACTACATGAACAAGTCCACTCATCAGTGGGCTCAGGTGATTGACCAAACTTTTAGATACAATTTTGATGTGAGAGTTTATCATTATGAGGGGATGATACGAAGCAGGATCAGTTTCAATCCCACCCGGCTTAGGTAACATACATAAAAGGCCTTCACGCATGCTCAGTGAGAGTACCACTCTCTCCTTTGCTCTCAAAAACATCTCCAATAAGTGCTGAGTCAGTGCCGCTGTAAACCCTGGTAGAATTACACCAGAAATCCATGCCTACCACTCTCCTGGAGCTTTGTTCTTAGGTAACATTTTCAAAGCAATTCTAACTCTTCCAGTGTGACATCAGCATCTGTTCCCAACTGGGACATGTTCAAGGGTGCCAAGAAGCCACAAACTTGATCTGAGGAGCTATGCAAGCCCCCCAATACACCCTTTCCAAATGGCTCTTAAAGGCCACCACAACCTCCCCCTGAGAGGTCGCCACCGACTGCACCATCTGTTTCAATGGAGGCTACCTACCCCTCACCCCATCCACTTCACAATTAAAATGCCCCCGCCAAAGAAGAGGCCTGTCAACATCTGAACAAACCACTTCCGGCAGCTTGAAGAATAGGGGTTTCTCCACATTTAGTCCATATAAAAGTGAATTTAAGCAAGGAGACAGCCCATCTATCAAGCCTACCTTGAAGGAAGACATACCCTCCCTCTGTGTCAGCTTCCACATAAATGGGCACTAATGGGGTCCCTGAGGCCACCCATGCCAGCACTCCCCGAGGATAGGTTGAATAGGAGGCATGATACAGCTGCCCTCTCTATTTCTTAACTACCTTATCAAGCTTTGTATTGCTAAGGTGCATCTCTTGAAGTAATGCAGTGTTCACCCTGGGATGCTTCAAGAAGGATAAGACCCAATATATTTTGACGTAGGCACCCAGACGTTCCAGGTAAGTATCCTAGATCTACCTCTCATTCGTACGATACGTCAGTGTATGGTAGGAATGCTATGCTGTACCACTACATCATTGAGGCAGTGCCGCATGGAAAATTGAATAAACAACATAAAAAATGGAAAAACGGCAACTGTTCCCCCCCAACCCCAGGATGAACATAGTGTAACCACCAAGCTACGTAAGCCCACCGTAACCATGTGCTTGGACAACAAGCCAACACTACATCCCGACCTATCCAACTGGGATAGGAACCCCAACTATGCACTTCCCTCCCGGTCAACCTGTGCATCCCGCAGCCCACAAAGTACACAGCATTCAAGCAAACAACAGCACATACTATGGTACACCAGGGTTTTAGTCTCGAACCCTGTAAGGAAAAGTTAGCATTAAACAATGTAATACATAGTGAGGCCGTGCCAGGAACAGAACTCCCAGGGCAGGCCATTGTCTCAACACAGCAAGACAGTTAGTCCTCGGGAGAGTCAGTCTGACAGGTTACAGCTGTCTCAGGGCATGCCCAGAAACAGACAAACAAACTGTGTGAAATGTACAAAAGTACATTTCACACAGTTAACTTGATTTTAGCATTACACTCAAGATCATCTCTCTGCAGTAAGATTAGTCTCTCGTATCGCATCCACAGCGAAGAGCTACGTGCCATTCACAAGGGAGTCCGAGGGCAGGCGACCCAGGCCCCACAGACTTCAAAGGACCCATGACCGC
This sequence comes from Pleurodeles waltl, assembly GCF_031143425.1. Taxonomy (NCBI): domain Eukaryota; kingdom Metazoa; phylum Chordata; class Amphibia; order Caudata; family Salamandridae; genus Pleurodeles; species Pleurodeles waltl. The sequence continues at coordinate 577,918,765 of NC_090449.1, read as the reverse complement.
TACATGCATGGTACCATCATCATGTATAGTGACTCTATGTTAGCGCTCCCCTACCCCCGGCAAGCCTCCCACCCACAGTGCCCCCCCAGGCATCACAGACTTGCACCACCCGGGAGCAGTCCAGGGTCACAAATCCACAGACTGGAGCCTTCTCCCAGACCTTCAACCAGTCCCACACCTCTTGTGGGTGCTCAAAAAATGCACCTTGCCATTGGAGAATGTAGGAAAATAGCACTTTTCTGACATAGTTACGTCCACTTTTTGCCTGGTGTCAGTGTATTTAGACTGTAGTACAGTGGGATCCTGCTAACCAGGACCCCAGTGTCAGTGATCTCTCCCCTAAATTTATACCCCACAATTGGCATACTGGTGTGCCCATGTAAGTCCCTAGTATATGGTACTTAGGTACCAGGGCATTGGTACACCATGGATCCCCCATGGGCTGAGGCATGGATTGTGCCACCCATGGGGAACTATGCAAACTGTGACTACAGACATGCCATTGCAGCTTTTGTGAAGTGGTGCATGCACTTTTTACCCCAGACAGGTTTACTTTATATCACTATCACTGTACTCTGATCCTGTAAGTCACCCCTAAGGTAGGCTATTCAGCCAAAGGGCAGGGTGCATGGCTCTAAATGTGGAGCACCCCTGCATGAAGAAAGGTGCTTCTACAAACTCCATTTTCTGGGCTTTGTAAGTGCGGGGAAGTCATCTTAAGGTATGTAGTGGACACTAGTCAACACAAGATGTCTACATAATGGCTTCACTGAACCAAGTCATGTTTGGTATCAAACATATTGGAATCATGCAACTACACCGATTCCAGTGCTAGTTGCATGATGCCATGTACTCGGGGGATTCTCTAGGGGATCCCCCATGTCTGCCTGTACACCCTTGCAGGGCCTGCATGTCATCCCGTGCTGCTGCTGACACCACCCTGTTCTTCCCTCCTGCTGCTGATCCAAACTCGAGCAGGGAAAGACAGAACAAAGATTTTCTGCAGAGGAGAGCTGTTACCACCACGCCTTTGGAAATAGGTGTCTCTGGGCTCAGGCGGGGGTACCTCTGAGCACCACCAGATTACTTTGAAGGGCACATTTGGTGTCCTCCTTGCATAAACTGGTTTACTACAGTGCAGGTGCCCCCGGCTCCTGCTCTGGCACAAAACCGCACAAAGGACAGGGGAGTGACCACCCTCCTGACCAGCTCCTCCCATAGGGAGGTGCCCAGAGCTCTGCCAGGTGGCTACTTGATTCTGCCATCTTGGAAATAGGATGAGCACAGGACCCAGGAACAGCTGACTGGTTAGTCCAGCTGGATGATGCCCCTCACCACCCACTGATAGGTGGGTGTTGGAAATGGTCTTTCTGCAGGGTCATCCCCAAACTTTTTGCCTTCCCACTTCTCTTTTTCTGACCTCAGTTTTGCTGGCTTTAGGACTCTGTGCAATTTACCACTGCTAATCAGTGCTAAAGTGCATATGCTCTCTCCTTAAAACATGGTGACATTGTCTCATACCCAATTGGCTTATTTAATTTACTTGTAAGTCCCTAGTCAAGTGCACTACATGTGCCTAGGGCCTGTGAATTAAAGGCTACTAGTGGGCTGCAGCACTGGTTGTGCCACCCACATAAGTAGCCCCCTAACCATGTCTCAGGCCAGCCATTCCAGGGCCTGTGTGTGCAGTTTCACTGCCACTTCGACTTGGCATTTAAAAGTATTTGCCAAGCCTTAAACACCCCTTTTTCTACCTATAAGTCACCCCTAAGGTAGGCCCTAGGTAGCCCATAGGGCAGGGTGCTATGTAGGTAAAAGGCAGGACATGAACCTGTGTGTTCTATATGTCCTGGTAGTTTAAAACTGCTAAATTAATTTTACACTGCTGTGAGCTCTTCTCCTGTCATAGGATAGCATTAGGGCTACCCTCATATACTGTTTGAGTGGTAGATCCTGATCTGTAAGGAGTAGCCAGGTCATATTTAGTACGGCCAGAATGGTGATACAAAATCCTGCTTAATGGTGAAGTTGGACTTTATATTACTATTTTAGAAATGCTAATTTTACAAAGTGAGCATTTCTGTACATTTAAATCCTTCTGTGCCTTCCAATTCACGTCTGGTTAGGTTTAGTTGACAGCTACGTTGTGTATTCACTCAGACAACCCCAAACACAGAATGCTCCGTCACACTTCCACACATCTGCATATTGAATGCGTCTTCTTGGGCTGGGAGGGTGGAGGACTGCCACACCCCTACTGGGACCCTAGCAGACATGATGGAACTGAAAGGGAACCTTGTGCACTTCTAAGACACTCTTTGAAGTCTCCCCCACTTCAAAGGTACATTTGGTTATTTAAGCAGGGTCTCTGACCCTACCAAGTCAGACACTTCTGAGGTAGACACTTCTACTACACAGACACTTCCTGGAGAAGAAACCCTCAACCAGAACCTGCAACCTGCCAAGAAGAACTGCCTGGGTGCCCAAAGGACTCACCTGGACTGCTTTTCTGAGAAGGACTGCTGCCTTGCTGTTGCCCTGCTGCCTTGCTGCTCTCTGGCTGTGCTGAGAAGTGCTCTCCAAGGGCTTGGATAGAGCTTGCCTCCTCTTCCCTGAAGTCTCAGGACCAAAAAGACTTCATTCCTACAAAAGAACTCCTTGTGTGCTGGAAAATCGACGCACAGCCTGCAAGAAACGACGCACAGCCTGCAACGCGGTGAGAAAATCACTGCACGCCGAACCGGAACAACACAGCCCAACTCCGTAAGGAGAAGATCGACGCAGCGCCAGTGTTGCGACCGGAAATTCGATGCACGGCCCACTGGATAGACGCAAGGCCGAGCCTGAATGACACAGCCCGACTTCCCCAGAGGAATTGACGCAGCGCCTGCTGTGCAGCAGAAATTTCCACCTATCGCCCACCGGATCGATGCAGCCCCTGTGACTTCATCCTGCACGCCCAGGATTTCGACGCATCGCCCCCAGGCGTCCGAAAACCCCGCATCCAGAAGAGGATCCCAGTCTATGCACCAGAAATCAACGCAAAGCCTGCCCTGTGTGAAAACTCAATGACACATCTGTGTGAGCCAGAAAATTTTACGCACACCTCCCTGTTTTCCACGCATCTCCTCCTCTGCGGTCCCTTGCGGAGAATTTGAACGCAAAACCAGGTACTTTGTGCTTGCAAGAGACAATTGTTGCTTTTTAAAGACTAAAGACACTTTATATCATTTTTACAGTGATATCTCAACGTATACTTATTGAATCTTGATCATTTTGACCTGCATCTTACCAATAAATATTATATATTTTTCTAAACACTGTGTGGTGTATTTTTGCGGTGTTCTACTGTGTTATTGGATGATTTATTGCACAAGTACTTTACACATTGCCTTCTAAGTTAAGCCTGCCAGCTCAGTGCCAAGCTACCAGAGGGTTGACACAGGATAATTTGGATTGTGTGTGACTTATCCAGACTAGAGTGAGGGTTCTTGCTTGGACAGGGGGTACGCTGACTGCCACCAAAGACCCCATTTCTAACTGTGGGTCACTGCAGTAAGTGTCCAACCCCCTTCCTTGGTTACTTAAGGGCTCCCCTGAGGGTGGGACCCTAGATTTGTCTGTGGATTTGTCTCTGGAACCATCTGAAGACTCTTCTACAAGACACTTCTGCAACCTGGACACTGGTACCACCGCTGGACTTTGCCGGGAGCCAAGACAAGACTGTACCTGGTAGGAGGGCTCCTTCATCAACTTCGTCCCCATGCATTGCAACCTCCATGGCTGCGCATTCTTCTGAGTCTTAAGGACTCTGCCTGCACTTAGGAAAAAAAGACGGAATCTCCCTTGGTATGAAGGAGTCACTCCCCAGCACCTGCAGTCACCTCAACAATGATGACTGGTTTGTGGATCCTGCTGTCCCCCGGACTCTACAAGGCTCCTCAACACAAGTGGTGGTTCTGTGGTCCTTAAGAGGTCTGACCTGTCTTCTTTGCAACAAAGAAGTCTGTGGTCCCTCGCTGGAACTGCCTGGTTGGAACGCCTGTGGATCGCATCTGTTCATCGTTGCCAAGGCCTGTTGGCTCTTCAGTCCGAAAACCACTTAGCTCCAAGAAGCCCCAGCCTCCAGCACTATACAGTTCCAAGAACGACATCCTCTCTGCAGCTCCTGCGATGTGGGCACCCTTCTTTGCTGTGCTGCTGAGGCCTTCCTGAGACTTCCTGTGCTTGCTGCCAGAGGGTCATGCTGGGGCTCTAACAATTCCTTCTGGCTCTTCTGCCTGCTGTGGGCTGGCACTGACTTAACTGAAAAGGCTGGGTCTCCTGGACCTTGATGGTCCCCAAAATTCTGCAACACTCTGCACACTGCTTTCTTGCATTTGCCAAGGCTTGTTGGTAGATCTGCTGACCATTGGTCTCTCTGCAATCTGATGACCGGCATGGGACAGCTCATGGATGAGTCCTGGGATCCCCTTGCATCGCCTGGACTCCACAGCTGCACTTCTTCGACCACCAGGAAAGCATCTCCTAGAAGGGTGGGCATTGTCCTCCTGCACCGCGTGGGCACTTCTGGGAGGTCTGGACTCTGTCCCCTCTTTCTTTAGGCCCTCTTCTTCAGGAATACATGCCTAGGTACCAACGACCTAGTCCACTGGTCGCGACAGAAGATGGACAACTGAGGACCCCATTAAAATCAATGGGAGGTTCCAACACTACTTCACCCCTATGCACTTGGGCTCCCTGTTGTAGGTACTTCACTTCTCTGGATATCCACGGGTGGGGGCACTCTTGAACTTCCCTTGTCTCAACGGGTTTCATCAGAGTCCCCTGGGGAAGGGTCCTAAAAATCGAAAACACCAACTGTGACTTCCCCACTTTGGAGACATGGCAACATCGCTGCTCACAGGCGCCTGGAGAAACCTACTTACTTACCTTTGTTGTTCTAGTGCTTTCTCAGTCCTAAGAATCTTGGGTGGTAGGTGGTTTGGTAGTGATTCTAGCATCCCATTTTTTTAGTATATGGTTTGTCCCCCCACCCCATAGGGGCCCATGTTATTTTATGACTTTACTCACCTGTTTCTGAGTATATTTTTGTATGCTCATATCTCCAGTTGGGAGATATACCAAAGTTAGTTTAGTGTTTGGGTTATAATATATAATACATTATTTTTCTAACATTGGTGTGGTTCCTTCTTGTGTGTACATCACTGACTGACCTTTGTTGTATTTGCAAATGCCATACACTCTCCTGGATAAGCCTTAGCTGCTCTCCACAGCTACCCTTGGGAGCTCTGGTTATGTAGAACCTCTTACGCTATCACTAAGGTTTGCCTCGACTCAGTACAGTGTGCCTCACCTGTAGGTGTACACCATATACAGAGGCAGCCTCCTACAGAGAGAACCTTTAATTTGGAGGGGCAAAGCTACATGTACTTCAGATTCATAAGACACAATTCCTGCTTGATTCCCAGGAACAACTTATGCTGCTCCTGGACCTTCTTCATATAGTCAAGGAAAATGGCAAAAGCATGATTGTCGAATTTTGGAATGTCCTGCTTTCTAACAACTCATAGGATACAGTCCCTGTCATTATAATTCAGTATTTTAGCAAAAAAATGAACAAGGTCGGTGGCGCTGAAAGCAGAGGGGGCACCAAAGCACAATGGGCGCTTCCCACTTAAAAAATCTCCACAACACCCTGTGGCTTCAGCTCCTGCCTGATCCATTGTTCTACAAAGTTTTCTACCAAAGAGAACTTCACCCACTGAGGAACCCCAGGAGACAGAGGCACCTGCAGGAGTGGGCCTCAGCGTCCTCCAGCTGACCTCCAGCTCCCTCATGATCGCTGTCATACTGGCCATCTGTTGCTTAAGAGTGGACACCTCACCCTGAAGTGACTCAATATTATTCTCAGTGTTCGTAACTTTCTCTGCCACTTTCTGCAAATCTGCCCAAAGCAAGTTCACATCTATGGAAGCTGTCTCTATACTGTGTTCCAGCGCTATACGAGAGCCATGTAGAGTCTCCAGGAGTCTGGTGTGTGAGTGTTTCTCCTCTTGCTTTGGGGAGGTAGCCCTCACGTCCCCACCCCCTATCTGACCAGCCGCTGCGACGACTGACAGAGTGGCATATTGAGTATAGTGTTTGTGGACGGCATCCTTGAGTGCTTTTCCTTACCCATAATGGCCCAAACTCACTGCCTGACACCTCTACACAATGCGGTCGCAGCCTCAAAACAATGACAATCTGAGATGCAGGATTGCAGGCCATTCTGCCTCTCCACCCCTGTTCAAGTAGGCAACTACTGGGTAGGGTCAAACCTAGCAGCAGACAGCACAGCTCCCAGTTCCCCAGAGCCAGTGGCAGTTCTTTCTCTCACCAATCAATTGCCATGCCCCATTATCTGTAAGCAATAGGTCCCTAAAAGAAGCACCATCCCCCTCTCCTGCCACCCGGGCCGGCCTAACCTCTGTCCACACTTATGCTCCAGAGGTAGCCACACACAACAGGTAAAGAAGAGTCTCCCCAGCCCCAGTTCCAGCCCAAAAGCTTTTTATCTATGGGGAATCTCCAAATGCTCCTTAGTCTAAAGGTCTCAAAATGGTGAGTGGGAAGTCCAAGTGAGCCTGCAGTGTGACCACTGCAGTCTGCCCTGCCAATGCACCAACCAAGGAACCAACTCATGTGGGGCCTTTAGCAGGAATCCCCCCAGCCATTTCCAACACCGCTCAGGGAAGCACCCCTCTGCAGTCATGGGTCATCTTCTTGGGCATATATGAACCTTCCTCCCAAGGCCAAGCCTCAGCCCTTGTGTGTCTCTCCTGCCAAAGTGGACATCCTCACCTTCAGGAAAGTCCTGTCTACTCTCTCCAGTGAACCAGCTGTGCTCCTAGGTCTCTAAAGGAAGGCAGTGATGGCTGTTTCAGCCCTGCCATGGGCTGCTCTAGTAGCATGGCCCAGCAATCCTGCAGCTGGCTGAGTCAGCTCGGGCTGCGGTGACACTTCCCTCTGTCTTCCAGCGGGGCTCTTCGCAGCCCACCCTGCTCCCCATTAGGCCACCACTGAAAACCCGTCTGCCATCATGACGGTCTGCCCGCCATGTTTGGATGTTGGTGGTCCTATAGACAAAAACCCACATTTGAAACACTGTCTCCGCCAAGAAACAATGCCCGCATCGACGATGGGAGAGGGAAAAGTGAATGCCAGTGGGACCCCATCGACCCCTTCCACCATGCAAATTTGGATGTGCCTTACCGCCAACCAAAAAGTGGCGGTCCAACCTCCAATTCTGAATTGCCGGATTGTGGGGGGAAAGGGGTTAAAACTCATCTCTTTTCTACTTCTATTTTCGACTGGACCTGACTGAACAGCACCTGCCATCGCTGTTGCAATCAAGCAACAGAGAAAACATGAACACCCCCCACCTTTGCCGGCCTCAAAGGTAGGGATGCTGCATTGCCAGGTTACATTGGATGGGCACTGAACGGGAGGTCAGGACCACTGCAAGCATATACATGTCAGTAATATTTTTGAATCACTGTGATATGCATATGTTGAGGAGACAATTGTGTCACACATAGCTGGGGACACACTGGCACAATACGCATATTGCACACATATACACTTGTCATTGTGGTGTCAGTACTCATTGCCAAATGAGTGCTGGCACCACAATGCTGGTACATTCACACTTGTCAACGGTGTCTCTGTGTAGGCATTGCAAAGGGAACTGTACTGGTAGGCTGTGCCATCTGTTGTGTATGTGAGTCAGTACCTGTGTGTGTGTGTGTGGGGTGGGGGATTGGCTGGTTAGAGTAGAAGGAACTGGAGTGGGTGGTGTGGTTGTGTCTGTGTGTGTGTTACTTGCATGTGAGATTGATGTTGTGTATTTTGTGTTGCCGTGTGACACATTCAAGTAAGTGTTGTTGTATGGCGGATGTTGTCATGGTGTGTACAGTTGAGTTTGTGTGTGAGTTTGTGCAGATGGGTGTGTAGTTGTCTTGGTTGTGTCGTGTGTGGGTGCAGTGTCACTGGTGTGTGTTGTGTCATGGATGTGTGTCAATGTGTGTTTTCGTCATGTACGGCTTGTGTTGTGTCGGAATTCTAATGGATGATGGTGTGTGTGTGGTGTGTTGTGTAGTGTGTAGTGCAGGGGGAAACATATGGCTAAGGTACAATATGTGTGTGTGTCACTTACTTCTATTCCATAGCCCCTGCCATTGTATGAAGTCTTTTGGGTCCCGTCGATGTTTCCCTCCGTCAGTAACCCATCGCCAGTGCACAGCTTGCAGAGCTGTAACATCTAAATACTGCGGGTGGAACAGTGTTGTCTTGATGTTCTTTTTCGGGTCCGCCACCGACGTGGCTTGGCAGTAAAACCATCAAGACCTAAATCAGGCCCTTTGTGTTTGTGCGTGGGTGGGTAAGTGTGTGTGTCTGTGTGTGTCTGTGTATGCGGGTATACTCACTGAAAAATCAACAAAGATTAAATGGTGAAAATGACAGTTAAAATAACATTTTAAACTAACATAATCACTGCAATTCACCATTTATAGTTATCTCAAGTAACTATAACTATAACTCATACCCTAAAGCAACTATAACTCATGCACTCGCTATACACAGTGTTGTGATCAATGGTGGGCTGTTATGCAAGGGTAGAAGCAATGTATGGCGAGGACATGAGTTATAGTTACTTTAGGGCATCAGTTACAGTTACTTGAGATAATTGTAACTCATGAATTTCAATTATTGTAGTTTAATATGATATGTTTTAACTGAAATTTTCTCCTAATTATATCATCCCTTTAATATTTGTGCTTTTTCAGCGAGTATATATATACTTATATATATACATATTTATACATATATACTGCATGTGGATTTGGACCTGGAAATTCTAGGTATACATGTTATTATCCATTCTAGGAACAAAATTAAGAACAGCTAGGTTTATGTGAGGGCATACTGGCCAGAAACATTATTTCTGGCCATCTGCTTTCCCCGCACATAAATCTGCACCTACAGGTTCTAGTGGTCCCAATTACTGAGAAGGTGATTTCTTGGCAATTTGAAGCCCACATTGAAAGCTCTGACTCATCCCTATCTGGATTTTGTTTATGGCACAACAGGAAGACTGTTCAGTCCTGTGGTACATAATTATGGCAGGGACACATGACTGATAATTCTGCTTGATTCCTCATCCGCTTTTCATTCTGAGGACAGAGAGGTACCCTTGTCTATTCTATTGTTATGCAGTGTCGGGGGTGAAATGTTCCTGGGGTTTACAATATTCGTCGCCGATGCTTTGTATGCATCTAAAGGAGTACATTCAGGTCTCTACTGAAGCCACTCCACTACAGAACACTACAAAGTTCTACAATAGAACCAACTATGTTTTACCCGTATATGGAGATGCAAGGATAACTGATGACTGAAACTGACATGCCTATCCATCCAACACACATAGGACACCCAATTTTATCTAACTGTGTCATCATAAACTGATACCATCTGCTGATAGAGCAGTCTCTCCCTGAATCAAGCTTGGGCAGTAAAAGGCAATTTAAAATGCATCCCAAGCAAGTCAGAGTTCCTTTTTTCCAGATCCAATCCTGGTTCTGCATTCTTACAACAAAATGGTTAATGCTTCTACTGTTTACCTCTTGCTCACTGGGTTACCTGTTCAATTCTAAGCTCAAAATGGAAGCCCATACCTCTGAAGTTATTATTCCTTCTATGTTTAGAATATTTCTTTCTTGGCCTGATATCAGAACTGCTGATTTATTCTTGGTGTTGCCTGTTGAGTTCAGAGGTCCCCCCCTCTGAAGCCACCGGCATCCCTCATCAAAGGACCTCTGCGACAAACTTGCTACCTTTTTTCACCGCAAGATCCAGGACATCTACGACAGCTTCCTCCTGGAAAATCCTGGCTCCAGAACCTCTGACTGAGCCTCCCCCCCAAGAACCCATCCAGACCATCCACAGCTGGTCCACACTCTTCACAGAGGAAACAGTCAGCATCATGAACAGCACCCACTGCAGAGCCCACACGGACGACTGCCCGCACCACATATACATCAGAGTCTGCGGACCCGTTGCTCCGAGCTCCGGAACACAATCAACTGCTCCATCAACACTGGCACCTTTCCTAAGGACTTGAAATACGCCGAAATACAATCTCTCCTGAAGAAACCTTTGGCCGATCCATCAGAACTAAAGAATTTCCAGCCCATCTTGCTGCTACCCTATCCCTCCAAGGTACTGGAGAACGCAATCAATGTACAACTATGGAATTTCATTGAGGCCAACAACTCCCTGGACAGCTCCCAGTCTGGCTTCTGCAGCAACCACAGCACAGAGACAGCCCTCCTGGCAGCCACCGACGACATCTACACTACTCCTAGACCACGGCCACACCGCAGCGCTCATACTCCTCAACCTCTCATCAGCTTTTGACATGGTGTCCCACAGCAGCCTGTGCACCAGACTCCACAACATAGGAATCCGTGGAAGAGCCCTGGAATGGATCCACTCCTCTCTTTCTAGGAAAATGCAGAGGGTCAGACTCCCACCCTACACACCCAGACCCACAGGAGTCAACTGCGGAGTCCCTCAAGGATCCTCACTGAGCCCCACACTGTTCAATGTATGCATGGCCCCTCTCGCAGCCATCGTCAGAAGCCACGGTATGAACATCGTGTCATATGCCAAAGACACACAACTCATCATTTCCCTCACCGAAGACCCGGACACTGTCAAAAGGAACTTCCTCTCAGAAATGGAAGCCATTGCCACCTGGATGAGAGAAAGCTGCCTCAAACTCAACTCTGACAAGACTGAGCTCATCATCTTCAGAAACAGCACCTCAGCATGGGATGACTTCTGGTGGCCCATGTCCCTCAGCACCCCCCACACTGCACTGACTGAGTACGCCTGCAACCTAAGCATCATCCTCGACTCCTTCCTATCCATGACCCACTAGGTAAACTCAGTCGCCTCCTCCAGCTGGCATACACTCTGCAAACTTCGGAAGATCTTCAGATGGATCCCAGCAGACTGTCGCAGGACAGTCACCCACGCCTTAGTCACAAGCAAGCTCAACTACGGCAACGCCATCTACACTGGCACCTCAACTAGAAATATAAAAAAATGACAACTCATCCAGAATGCCACCGCCAGACTCATTCTGGACCTCCCACGCCAAGAACACATCTCCCAACACCTGAGGACCCTCCACTGGCTACCGGCCAAGAAGCAAATTACCTTCAAGCTACTCACCCACACGTACAAGGCCACACATAACGCCGGACCAGCCTAGCTGAACCACAGTGTCTCCTTCCACACCCCGCCGGATCCCTCCGCTTCACTCAGATGGCCCTGGCCACCATCCCTCTCATCTGCAAAACCACTGCCGGTGGACGATCCTACACCTACATTGCAGCAAAAAGCTGGAGCAACCTTCCCTGCACCTCAGACAAAGTCCGTCACTCGCCATCTTCAGGGAACACCTCAAGAGGTGGATCTTTGGATGAGGCCCCTCCCCTCCCCATAGCGCTTGAGACCCTCACGGGTGAGTAGCCACGCTTTACAAAAACTGATTGATTGATTGAACATAGGTGGTTATACTTCTTTACTAAAGGAGCTTCAAAATGAGTCCTTTCTCCACTCAGCTGCTGTGAACGCTTTATCCCAGTTCAGCTCGTTTCGTTTTTTAGGATGTTTGAGCATATTAAGCCAAAAATTAAATCCTTTCACTGTCTCTCCATTAAATCTTACATCTAAATTAGGAAGAACACTTAGACCCCGGAGAGCGTTATTCAATTCAACCAAGGCAGAGTAAGGATGTGATCTACTGTCACACTGAACTATAGCCTGTCATATTTTGAGATCTCTACCTGCCTGGGGCTGTATTATGCATTACTATGTATCCTGTATCAGGTGCACTGTTCATGTTTGCACCACAGCGCACCTTTAAACAGGAGTGCTGGGTGCAAACATGAACAATGTGCCTGATTACAATGAAATCACTGCCCTCAGGGCAGCTACGAACTCAAGGATGCCCTAAGGGCTGCACTTTCAGGAAATACGGAATAGCTGCTTTAGTTAGCCGATCTGTGTTTCAGTGTGCAGGTGGCACCCATTGCCCTTTAGAAAGGGGACAGAGATCCCCCTTCAGGAAGTGCATCCGCCTGCAGTGCAATGTCTGGGGGGGTCCATGGGATCCTCTTTCACCTCTCCAGAGGACTACCTTTAGGAGGAACGCTGACAGTATGCCACCTTTTTGTGGCACACTGTGAATGCATCTCCTAAAGGCCTGCTTGCATCCGAGCTTGGGTCTATAATATGGTGTGGGCACAGAGGCAAAGAGATTCACTCTTTCATGATAACGGTGGTAATATGTGTGCCAGTGCTATCAGTACTACAGAAGGAGCTGCACAAGTGTCTGCGACCTTTTCTGTACTGCACTGTGCCCCAGGAATGCACACACCTGTTGCGTCCCAGGGGTTCAATGTTTAATAAAGCCCCTGGTGGAGATCTCTATGCTTGCAGAGAAGCTGCTGTAGTAGCAGCTCCTCTGAAGGTCTTGAAAGCTTGCTGAGCAACATCTTTTATTGTGTGTCCACGTTGTAAAAGTTTTTGTTTTATAAAAACAAACTTCCAAAGTGCGAGCTTGTTTTTGTAAAAGAAAATTTAAAAAGACGAATGACACCCTGGAAGTTTTCTCCCAGTGAGCAGGAATCATTGTTGTTTCCTTCTGCTTGGGACCACCAGGCTTTTTCTGGTCCTGAACAGGAAAAGTACCTCAGAAACTACACCCCAAAAAAAGGTCAACTTATACCCAAGTCGATATAAAGTTTCTGCCGGGGGGGTCCGCGGGTGGAAACACTAAATAGAGCAAGTGGATGGTCAATTTTGTGGACAGGGTACTCCGCCACATTTGTGTGGAGTACTCTGTCCGTAAAACTCTAAATGAGTCACCAAGTGGGCCTGGCTCAGTTACAAAGCCTACAACTTGAATGAATGCTGATATCTGTTCATGAAGATCGAAGCCTGACTTAAGATCACTTTTGACAGAACTTTTCGTACTACAACCAGCATTTCTATTTTTATTGTCCCTGCATTTATAACTTTCTTCAATGCCTATTGCCCTCAGGAAGCAGCTGAAAACATTTGTGTTTGAAAAGTATTTGTACTATTTTATAGATTGTCTTTATTATTAATTTCTCACTGATGCATAATTTGATTGGTAATAGAAATCCATCAGCTTGTGACAACGGTTGGTTTAGAACAAAATGTAAATAAAATAAACAAAAATCAAGTTTATTGTTTGTTTGTATTTAATTTCAGTGCATTGATGTGTGCACAACCTTTTAACTGCACCTTTATAGATCCTTCTCAGTAAGCACTGCAGCTTTGTAGAAGGTGGTCAGACTGGTGCACAATGTTTGACATGAGAATATTGCCTCTTTTAAATAAAATTGTAACTAGGCATACACATGTTTTGTTGGTTATTTTTGAGAGAATATTATATATTCTACCTACACTGTTTGTAATGTATCCAAGGTACATCTTTTTTCACTCACCATGCATTGACCCACAGCGCGCTCTGCAGAAAGGACACCGCTCCTCCTGACAAGCCTGCGTAGCACTTGGTAAACTTAATTTTGCCTTGCTTGATCGATTTCTCCAACTCATTCCGCACATCCAGGCAGAATGGATAATCAGCACTTAACCTGGGAATAAAAGGAGGCAAAGCACATTATAAATGAGTGAAACAGTTACTCTGCTGTCACTGCGATGATAGTGTTTGTGTATGTTTTTCACTTATGTATTTGAAGAGCGAAAATGCTATTACATCAAACCCCGCATAAAAAAGTAGCAGAGCTGTCATTTATTTCCAGTATTTTATTTGAGTAGTTTTGATAAACATCCAGGTCAGAATTCAAGGAGATCTACAGTGATGCTATGTAACTCACAGTGAGTAAAATATGTGCAATCAAGTACTCTGAATTGCAGTAGATTAAGTCAGGCATTGCAGGACAACATTTTGACATTAGGTACGCTGCACCCATTCCACATCTGATAAAGCCACGGTTAAGCCATCATCTCATTTAGTTCTAGATTTAGGGCCTGATTTGGAGTTTGGTGGATGGGGTTACTCCGTCACAAAAGTGACGGATATCTTGTCTGCCGTATTACGATTCCATTATAGCCTATGGAAATCGTGATATGGCAGACAGGATATCTGTCATGTTTGTGATGGAGTAACCTGTGCGCCAAACTCTAAAGCAGGCCCTTAATTTAGTAACGGGGTTATTTCCATCACAGTTGTAAAGTCATAATTAGCTTCAATCCACTTTCAGATCAAAGTGGGTGCTCACCATGAGTGACTGAGTTGTATGTAGGAGAACCATCTCCACCCACCAGACTCTGGGCCTGATTTAGATTTCAGCAGAGGCGTTACTCCGTCACAACGGTGACGCATATCCTGTCCGCCGAAATCTAAATCCTTTGTTTCCTATGGGATTTAGGTTTTGGCGGCTGGGATATCCATCACCGATGTGAAGGAGTGACCCCTCCCCTAAAATCTAAATTAGGCCCTCTGTCTGCAGTTGATATTCTAGAATGTTGCAGGACCTAGCACGTGGTGATCTTTAAATGCCCCATCATGTCCAAAATAACAATACCACATTACTAATAAATAGGTCCTCCAGAAGGTCAAATCATCCTACTTCCATCTGACACACATCAATGTCTCATTATGCCTTTTTGAGCTGTTCATATCCCCACCGTCATGCAAAACGAGTGTTGGAGAGTACATTATAGTAATTCTTTTAGTGCACCAGATGTCAGCATTTGTTAACATTTATATTCATGTTTAATAGCCTAACCTAGAAAAAGTTACACTGGCTTGGATTTTTAAAAGTGTACACGTTTATATATTATGGCAGACATTTTACCTACCATGGGAGACATTGTGCCCACCAGAACTGACAATGTGCTAACATGATTTAAAGCAGTGCCGAAATATATTTTAATTATTAGAAGGAATTATTATTAGTAGAAATGAATATCATTTATAATGGTTTATGATTGATTAGTATAAAGTTACGTGTGCAGAAAAATAAATGCACATCTCTGTCATACTTATTGTGATGATTTAATAAAGTTTGCAATTTTTCCCAAAATGTTTTACATATTCTGATGATATATTATTAATGCTGAATTCATATGTTTGCATAATATGTGTGTTTTATTAATGGCAATATTAATGCATTATATTTCTTTTGTTAGCATAGCTAGGCCTGAAATTTTCATATTTGCTGCAGCAGTGAAATGCAGAATCATTTCTTTTTCTCTAACATGATTTTTTCCGCTAGGTTTTTTCACATTATTTATACAGAGCACTACTGTATTATGTGTGAGTTTTGTTGCACAGCGACCTTGGAATTGTAACATGAGGACTGAAAGAAAAACAGAACTATTGTTTAGCAAACTGATTCTCATGAGAACTGTAAAAATCATCTTGTGCCACCGAATGGTATGTGGATTGCAACAAGTGATGTACAAATTGTTGAATTTACTGGAGTCACACAGAAACAGGAGATTAAACCAGACCAAACGTGAAACTGCTGTGATGTTGCAAACTTGATTTTTGCCAAGTGACTGATTGGATATTGCCCTTTTTTGCATATTGTGGACTCATCAAACTAACCAATCAAATTGTTTAGAGTATTTCTAATTAGGGAAGGACTTGCAAGCTACAGTGGAAGTCCCCTTTAGAATCTTGTTCCGTTAACTTGTCCCCTTGGATGTTTCCTGATTTCCATGTGCAGCCCGTTTCTGCACTTTCCCCCTGAAGGTGCTTCAAACAGACTTTGCTGAAGATCTAAATGCTTTGCTGATGAAATATAATTTAATATAATTTAATGCTGAACCTAGGAGAGGTACATTCTAATGCAAATGTTATTTTCCTCGGGCCTGTTTCTGAGTAGAAGTTAGCATGCTGAGACCTGATTGTTTTATTTTTAGAGTTAGTTTAACTTAGCCCAAGATAGATGCTTTTCCAAATTATTTTTGCTTTTCTTTCTGACTTTTGCCTGCATATGTAGACCGCTCCCACACCTGCTTGTCCTAATTTGGGTAGTTGTAGGTAGAACCTAAGTCCCAATCCCTGAATTTTAAATATGTGCAAATTGACTTGACCAATGAATTCACTGTCTAAACTGAAACTTGTTTCTGTCCCACAAGTGACTGCTTTATTAATACGCATTCTTCTTCTTGAATGTTTAATGGTGTTGATGTTGAGTAGATTAAACTTTTGTCAACCTAAGGTGTTCATTTATCTTTACAATTTGATTCTGCACACTATTTACATGACTTTGTGGTTATAAAATAAAGCTTTGAAACTTTTATTGATTGGAGTGTTCTTCTGTAGGCACATGGGCCATGGTGTTCAAATTTGTTGTTTGTGTTTGAATTGATTGTGTATGGTTACCACACTCTTCACTGGGTCAAAAGATCCCATCGACCTCAGAGAAATAGTTTTTGAATCCTGCCAAGGATGAGAAAAATGTGTTAGCAGGAGCAATTACCATCAAAAAGTGTGATATGTGACCCTGGAATTCTTATTTACGGCCAAGTATTTTTTCCAAAGTCAGAATGAACCCCTCTATTTGTGTACTTTCAGAAGAAATACTGTCCATAACCTGTAAAGTAATATTTTGTGTCTCTGCTGTTATGTAGCTTTGTTTCAAAATCTCTCATTCTTTTCTAGTGCTTAACTGAGCCAATGGTTGCCAGTGGGCCCACCGGCATTCATTTTTCAGGACAGGCACTTACTTTGCTGAATCAAACTTTTACCGAGACCTAGGGGCACATGTACGTACCATTTTTCCTGTTGCAAATGGCCCGATTCACAGAATCGGACCATTTGCGACAGGAAATAAACATTTTGGTAAGTACAGAGCCTATTTTGCGATTCAGTAATCTATTTACCAAATCGCAAAATAGGTTTGCAAGTCGCAATAAGGAAGGGACGTTCCCTTCCTAATTGCGAGTCACAGCGTGATGTAGTATTGTTTCGTGATCGTGAATGTGGTCACAAAACAATGGCAGTTAGCACCAGTTTCAAATTGGTGCTAACACATTCGCAAACGGGAAGGGGTCCCCATGGGACCCCTTCCCCTTTGTGAATGGCAGCGAAAATATTTTTTCGGACCACTGTCTGCTCTGAAAAATTGAAAAGAAAGCTTTTCATTTTTGTTTTTGAAATGCATCTCGTTTTCCTTTAAGGAAAACGGGCTGCATTTTTTTTTTAAAACGGCTTTATTTAAAAGCAGTCACAGATATGGTTTGTCTCCAGCAGGCCACCATCCCTGTGAGGGTGGCCATTCCCAATGGGATCGCAAATTGCGACCTACCTCATGAATATTCATGAGGTATGTCATTTGCGACCCCATTGGGAACCGAAAACAGTGTAAAGTACATTGTTGTACATCCGGTTTTGCGACTTGCAAATTGCGAGTCACTAAGACTCGCAGTTTGCGAGTCGCAAAACCGGATGTTTGTACATGTGGCCCTAAGAGAGGGAAAAGCACATGAAGATGAAAGACAGAGGAAACAAAGACAGGAAACCCGTCACAAAGAGAAAAGGCAAGGACCTGCAAGAGTGAGATAAAGTTGTAGGAAGTGTCTGGTAGTGGGTTAAATAGGCCTGGGGTCGAATCAAGACCGAAGCCTTGGTATACAGCATTTTATAGCACTGGCCGCAGGATTCTGCGCACAGGTATGTGCACACACGCTTATTCTTTTACAAATAAAGCACTGGCCTTGCCACCTTTTTGGTGCACTCTTTTCAATATTTGCCTATTTCCTCCACTGAGAATTATTTCCCCCAGATTATAGGAGTGAAACTATCCGGCCATAAAAGAATCAAGGCTCAGATATATGACCATTTTTTTTGCGACTCACAATTTGCGATTTTTGCAAGTCGCAAAACAAAATGTACAACACTGTTAGTTATTCCCAAATAGGTTGCAAGGGACCTGTCTTATTAATATTCATCAGGCAGGTAGCAATGTGCAACCCATTTGAGAATGGCCGCACTCACAGGGACGGTGACTTGCCAGGGTCAGCAGACCACCATGTCTGTGACTGCTTTTTATTTGTAATGCAGCCCGTTTTTCTTAAAGGAAAATGGGGTGCATTTCAAAAATAAAACTGAAACGGTTCAGTTTAAATTTTTCAGAATAGGCAGTAGTCAGTGTGACCAATACCTGCTATGAAAAAATGTTGGTACCCCCCATTCATTAAGGGAAAGAGTTCCCTTGGAGTTCCTTCCCGTTTGCAAATGGGTTACCACCAATTTGAAACTGGTGCTAAGTGCAATAGTTTTGCAACCGCATTCACAGTCACAAAACAATCATACATGGGCCTGTGAGTCACTATTAGGAATTGACGCCCTTTGAACGCCCCTTCCTAATAGTGAGTTGCAATCCCTCTTTTACAAGTTAGTAGCAGGTTACGGACTTGCAGATATGGATGTTATGCTTCAAGGCAATTTGGAGGTCGCAAAAGGCAAATTTCGCCATTTGCGACTGCAAAATAGTTTTGCATATCTGGCCCATAGTCTCTACACTGCGTGAAACTCCCTGTACCAATACATAACAGACGAGACAGCTTAACTGTTCTGCTCGCGTCAGCCACATCTATTACTGACAGAGGGAGCTTAATCTTGAACTATACATATTTTTCCAGTTCTTCCACTAACACCAGCATTTTTATAAATTAAATGACCCTTCATCGTACGAAAAATGTTTATCCCCATGCATGTTGATTACCTGTGTTCCATATTAATTGTAGTTGAGGTAGCTGGGCACTTTCCTTCCCTACTTGTCACCTTAGTGGGATTGATACTGATTTCCTTGAATTTATTTTCAATCTGGAAACCAACAAGTACTTTTCTACCTCTTCTGGTTTTGGCTAAATCAATTTAGGCTGTCCTTTCACTATAGCTAACGAGTTTACACCACAGGATGAATTAAGTGAACATTAAGTAGTAATTCGAGAGGATTCCCATTCGTGCAACAACTATCTTGGTTTATCTGCACTAATTACGTGGAATTCTCTGTCAGGCTTAAGCCTTGAGGGATCTTACCCATGATGTATGGACATGATGTTGACACAACAAAGGGCCACGGACAACCCCCTTCCAGCCCAATAAAATGCCTGACAGCCCAGATCCAAGGTTTCATATTCAACGCAATCTACATTGAATTTTCCAAGTGCATCCAAAGTGCAGTGCTTGTTTGGTTAAAAAGTGGAGGGGTCCAAAGCTTTTTTTAGTAGATCACCCCCGATTGTCCAGAAAGTTACGCTTGCCAAATATCATGGCTGCCTATTCAATATCAAGACTCTTTCCTCTACCACCGTAGCTTCCTGCTTCTTTTATATTACTGTGCTTTTCCGTTCACAACACTCTTCCGGTCTTTCCACCTTCTTTGTCCCTTTTAAGTCTTTTTCCCTGTTGCTCAGGATCAAAATATGATGACAAAAAACAAGGGCCAAGGCCTACCAACTGCAACAAAATAATAGGCATCTCACTGAGCCTAGACATTAGGTGCACACTGAGCCCTGTACCTTTTTAAGGGGCGGAAGGGTTGCGCAATGTCTCTCTGAACTGACAGGAAGAGCTGCTACATCGGCACGTGCTTAGTCTGACCCCTGAAATTTGTGAAGGCTGGGGGTGCTGGGCAGATGCACTGAAAATGTGCAATGCTATGTGAGCAATTGAGCCAGACGTACACGTGCATGATAGAAGCAGCTTTATTCTGCTATTGTTCCTTTGTAGGCAAGGCAAATTTTATTCATTTTGACTTTCCCTTTATAAGTGAATTTCTATTGTCGGTTTGGATTTCCATCCATTCTATCTACGTGGGTATGATAAGCTGCTGTTGTTTTTTAAATGTATGTTTTGTTCTAAAAATAAACATAGAATGATAGAAATGACTAAGAAAAAACATTTAAACTGAACAGCATTCTAGTTAAGCAAACCATTATAGGAGACTCACATAATAAAAGCTGTAATACCGACAGCCCACACATCTGTTTGAGGAATAGCTCCATGTCCTTCCAAGAGTTCAGGGGCTGAAACAAATATAAATATTAGTGACACATATCATCTTGTATTAGGAAAATGTTAATTACTTTGTAACCATCTGTTTGTAGCTTGTAGTGCTGTATATTCACTTGTTCTGCATGCACCTGAAATCTAGTGTTGCACTTGGCCATTCAAAAGTTGTTTTTCTTCGAAGAAGTTTTTAGTCTTCCCACAGCCAATATGGACTAAGGACAAAGACTCTATCTCAGGTGTGCGTAAATTGCTACTGCAGCTAAATGTGAGTGAATGGTTGTGCAAACTAATTCAGCTTTTTGAAGGTGCAGTATCAAATAATATCCTGCAATGATGACTTCAGAAGTACTAAGTGTTTATAGAGTAATAAATCTTTTCCATTTAGCTGAAAAACACACAGGCATGGTTGGCTTGTGTGTTTCTTGCATAATTAGCATACACTCCGCTGGTAATTGTAAGTACCCAAACTCGACGACATCAGGTGCCAAACCACTAGGTTTATGCCTCTGAGATTGGGGTGGTCTTGGCTGACCCTAATGCAGAGTCAAAAATTCTGATACAATGGGTAGTTTATTGCATGGATTAAAACACATTTCCAGAAACATTGACTAACATAGTTGTCTTGTCCATTCTGGGGTGACAAGGATGAGAGTCATGGTCTAGAAAAGTGTAAACCAATATCCCTGACCAGTTCATCCATTGTGCATTACACGAAGACTTTGGAGGTAAAGCTAAGGCATTGTGCATTTTGTAACTGGGGTACAGATGAGTGAGTGTTCCCCATTTCTTTAAGTATGGCAGAAGTACTCAGGGATTCTTATTCCACTTGTGTAATTGTTAATACATCCTGCTTCGCAGGTCTGCAAAGTCACTGACCTCTCTGGGCAAATGCTCTGATTGGAGCTTAATTTTTTATAAATAGGAGATGTGATGTATGAAAAAGAGTAAGTAGCCTTTGTAACACCACCACAGTATTTTGATTTGGGTAGGCTTTCCCGTGATGGTGTTTAATACTACTCCCAAAAAAGGTTGAATTTGCTTCAGGGCAAGATGCAACTTTTTCACTTTTCCCATAAACCCCAACCTGTGTAGCAGTGGTGAACAAGTTATTTACCTTGGGTAATGCTCTTTCTGGTGGAGACACCAATAAACTGCAGATTTCACACCCTAGAATATGTCCAAGGCACTGGACACGATCCAGAAAGCTTTCACTAACAATAGGCTTTCACTAACAATGCTGCTAGATGGTTCCATGGAGCTCTGCGATTACTTAACAAAGCCCTGAAAGTGACACAGCAGAGCTGCATAAATGTGCCACTTTTGTGCGCTGATGTCAGTTTCTTGCTCACCTCTTTCCAAACCGTCAGATGCAAAGGGTGAACAATTGATAGTACCAGTTTGCAGATGTCTACAGTGAGTGCAGAATTATTAGGCAAATGAGTATTTTGACCACATCATCCTCTTTATGCATGTTGTCTTACTCCAAGCTGTATAGGCTCGAAAGCCTACTACCAATTAAGCATATTAGGTGATGTGCATCTCTGTAATGAGAAGGGGTGTGGTCTAATGACATCAACACCCTATATCAGGTGTGCATAATTATTAGGCAACTTCCTTTCCTTTAGCAAAATGGGTCAAAAGAAGGACTTGACAGGCTCAGAAAAGTCAAAAATAGTGAGATATCTTGCAGAGGGATGCAGCACTCTTAAAATTGCAAAGCTTCTGAAGCGTGATCATCGAACAATCAAGCGTTTCATTCAAAATAGTCAACAGGGTCGCAAGAAGCGTGTGGAAAAACCAAGGTGCAAAATAACTGCCCATGAACTGAGAAAAGTCAAGCGTGCAGCTGCCACGATGCCACTTGCCACCAGTTTGGCCATATTTCAGAGCTGCAACATCACTGGAGTGCCCAAAAGCACAAGGTGTGCAATACTCAGAGACATGGCCAAGGTAAGAAAGGCTAAAAGACGACCACCACTGAACAAGACACACAAGCTGAAACGTCAAGACTGGGCCAAGAAAAATCTCAAGACTGATTTTTCTAAGGTTTTATGGACTGATGAAATGAGAGTGAGTCTTGATGGGCCAGATGGATGGGCCCGTGGCTGGATTGGTAAAGGGCAGAGAGCTCCAGTCCGACTCAGACGCCAGCAAGGTGGAGGTGGAGTACTGGTTTGGGCTGGTATCATCAAAGATGAGCTTGTGGGGCCTTTTCGGGTTGAGGATGGAGTCAAGCTCAACTCCCAGTCCTACTGCCAGTTCCTGGAAGACACCTTCTTCAAGCAGTGGTACAGGAAGAAGTCTGCATCCTTCAAGAAAAACATGATTTTCATGCAGGACAATGCTCCATCACACGCGTCCAAGTACTCCACAGCGTGGCTGGCAAGAAAGGATATAAAAGAAGGAAATCTAATGACATGGCCTCCTTGTTCACCTGATCTGAACCCCATTGAGAACCTGTGGTCCATCATCAAATGTGAGATTTACAAGGAGAGAAAACAGTACACCTTTCTGAACAGTGTCTGGGAGGCTGTGGTTGCTGCTGCACGCAATGTTGATGGTGAACAGATCAAAACACTGACAGAATCCATGGATGGCAGGCTTTTGAGTGTCCTTGCAAAGAAAGGTGGCTATATTGGTCACTGATTTGTTTTTGTTTTGTTTTTGAATGTCAGAAATGTATATTTGTGAATGTTGAGATGTTATATTGGTTTCACTGGTAATGATAAATAATTGAAATGGGTATATATATTTTTTTGTTAAGTTGCCTAATAATTATGCACGGTGATAGTCACCTGCACACACAGATATCCCCCTAACATAGCTAAAACTAAAAACAAACTAAAAACTACTTCCAAAAATATTCAGTTTTGATATTAATGAGTTTTTTGGGTTCATTGAGAACATGGTTGTTGTTCAATAATAAAATTAATCCTCAAAAATACAACTTGCCTAATAATTCTGCACTCCCTGTATCTTGGGACCATTGTCGATGTTAAAAAGAGGACATGCCACAGAGCAGGGAGGAGGGAGACCGGTGACGACTCTGCAATTAGATAGGGTATTCACCAGAAAGAGAGTTACCGAAGGTAAGCAACTTGTTCTTCTGATGGATACTTCTAACTACAGATTCATCACATTAGAATAGATACCAAATGATACCAAAGCAGTCCCTCCCAAGGTCAAGGTTCTGTGGAGGGAGTTCAAACCAAGAAATCCTGCAGCACCGACCAGGCAAAATGCCCTTCCTTTCAAACCTTATCGTTAGGGCAGTAGTGCTTTGTGAACGTGTTATAACACCCACGTCGCAGCATGCCAGATATCAGTACCAGGCATTTCACATGACAATGCAGAGGCAGCAGCTCTGGTGAAGTGAGCTTTCAGACCTTGTGGGGGCTGCTTCTTGGTCAGCAAATATCTAATCTTAATTTAAAGGACAATCCACCTCAAAGGGTCCTATTTTGCATTGCCTTCCTCTTATTTGCCCTGGAGAATTCAACAAAAAACGACCCTCCACCAAATAGTCCTTGGTATGATCATGTTAAAAGCTTGGAGCCATTTTGGGGTCCAGCCTTTCAAGTTTCTCCTCCTCTTTCAAGGTCTGATGAGGGGAGAAGAATGCTGGTTGGGTGATACTCAACACAGAAGGGAGTCACAAATTTAGGCAGGAAAGTCACCCGAGTCCCCTGCACCAATTTGTCTAAAAAAAAGGTGGTGTAGAGAGACTGCACAAATAGTGCTTGAAGCTCACATGATAGGCTGATGCATTAACAATGTGGAAAACAGTCTTTAGAGTTAGAAGATGCAACGAGCAGCTGTGCACCAACTCGAAGGGGGTACACATGACCAGGTTGATGTCCAACTGTGGTATCCCAGTTTTAGAGGGAACATGTGTCAAACCTTTAAAAAACAATATCACAACAGATGATTTAAACAGGGATGGCTGGTATGACAAACGCAAAAAGGCTAACATATAACCTTTGCTAGTCCCCATGGGAAGGCCTTCCTGAGCAAATATCAAACAATATAACATCTCACATTTTGGCTTGTAAGGGCTCTGTCTTATGGACTCAACACCAGGCTACAAACCTGATTCAGTACCCAGCGTAAATGCACTTCATACAAGGGTGCCTAGCAGCAAAGATGACATCCACCACTTTTGGTGGCAGATCAAAGCATTTAAATGTCACTGCTCAATCTGCACATATGTAGATGTAGATTGGACAGGTTTGGGTAAAGGACTCTGCCCTGTTACTGTGAAAGACGATCATTTTGAAGTCGTAGCTTGATCAGAGGGGAGATGCTCATGTCAAGAATTCTGGGTACTACACTCTCCTGTTCCAATCTGGAGCCCCTAGAATGCCTTGGGCTCAGTGATTCCTGATCTTTTTTAGAACTTTGAGTGGGAAGACATACAGAAGTCCCATGTTTCTCTCCAGAAGGAATGCCTCTCCTATTCAATCTCTTCACAAAACTCCAACACGCAAAATGTTTTACAGTGCACGTTCTTGACAGTGACAAAAACATCTAGGCAGGGTTCTCTCCAATGCCAGAAGATGCCTTGTGCCATCTCTGGATGTAGACACCATTCCTGATCCATCAGATGCTGTGGGCTAAGCGTGCCCGCCTTGACATTCAAAGGTCCTGCCAAGTGGTTCAAGCTCAGGGAAAGGCCATGATACTCTAGCCAACTCCAGAGGTGCAGCATCTCAAGGCACAGGACCCAGGACACCACTACATCCTGCTCTTTGCATTACTAAATGGTGGTGATGTTGTCCATGAGAATGTGCACCAACCTTCCCTTGATGAATGTCAGGAAGGCCTTAAGCACGAGATGAATGGGCTGCAATGCCAAAAGATTGCTGTGTATCTAGGATTCTGCCAGTAGCCAGAGGCATCAGATCTGCAACTCCCCCAGATAACCTCCCCAACCCAACAATGATGCACCTGTCACCTCTGCATGGGGCTGGTTGAGGGGCCTGCTGCTGGTTCAATTGTAGTCAAGCAGTCACCACTGCAGATCATGTGCAGTACCCCCAAAAAATCTGAATGGCATCTGAGGTTTAACTGGTGTTAGGCCCACTGACATGTGAAATTCAATTGCCAAGAGCATGGAGTAGGCTAAAAGGCCAAGAGCCTCATAGCCTGAATATGCTGGACTCATCCAATGGAGGAAAGGCTGTGAACTGCATTGTATCCAGGACAACTCCAAAGAAAGAAAGCTTCTGTTAAAGAGCCAGGTACAACTTGAACTCATTGGTTGTGAACTCCCATGATGTCAGGAGATTTGAAGTCACCTGGTGGCGGTCAATGACTGACCGTGACGAGGCCACTTTCAAAA
The DNA here is from genome assembly GCF_031143425.1 of Pleurodeles waltl. Classification (NCBI taxonomy): domain Eukaryota; kingdom Metazoa; phylum Chordata; class Amphibia; order Caudata; family Salamandridae; genus Pleurodeles; species Pleurodeles waltl. The sequence goes on along the minus strand of NC_090449.1, from coordinate 577,893,287 downwards.
ACTAATATTTGAGACAGGGGAAAACAGGTACCACTGACCTCACAGTATTGGTAGCGACCATTCTTTCCACTTTCGTGAACACAGAGGAGCACTGGTAAGGCAGAAGGATAGCACACAACACTGAAAATCTCTTGACCTATTTTGAACGTCATGTAGCGTCTGAAGGGCTGAAGGACGGGAATATGAAAATATGCATGCTGCAGAACATCATCCACTCACTCGGGTCAGGGCAGACAGTATCTAGGCCAGACATAAGCATTATGAATTTGTCTTTCCACATGAAGGCCTTTAGAGGTCAAAATCTAAGATGGAATGAACGCCCCATCACTTTTCTGGCACACAGAAATAGCAAGAGTAGCACCCCTCCAGTATTTCCAAACTAGAACTATCAAAAATTACGCCTTTCGAAATTAAAACATGCACCTCTAGCAACAGAATGGACAGGTATTCTCCTGAAATGATAGGGTGAGAAGAGTCAGGGGAGCCTAAAGAAAGGTTAGGGCATAAACGTGCGGAACAATTTGAAGGACCCTGTTGTCGGACATGATGGATTGCCATACTTAGATAAAATGTTTGATTCTGCCTCCCACAAGGTGGTTGTGCACCACTAATGTCAAGCTAATTTGTCTTGGTGGCTGTTGCTGCATGGAAAAGAGATTGGAAGGACAGATGCCCTTGGTGGCCTATATGTTGCCTGCCAAATCAAGGTCCCTGGCCTCATAATGACTGGGTGATTTCAGCAGGGGCTGGGGAGACTGATGTTCCCTTTAAGTTAGTCCCCTAAAGTAGCCTTGAAATTTCTTAAACTGGTGAGGAAACTGTTTGGCATTGTCAAGAGAACCAGTGACCATGCTGTGTTACTACTTTCTTTAACACTTTCCAAGGCAGATCCAGCTTTTTTGCAGAGGAGGTGTGAGCCATCAAATGGAATATCCACAAGAGAGGTCTGTATGCTGCCAAAGAATTCTGTAGGGCATATAACAGCATAGCAGTGGAGCTCCTCAATGGTGCCTTTTACCCTTCCTAGACAATCAGTTCTATCAAGGCCAGCACAAATCACATATGTGGCTCCAGCTTGACCACTCTAAATGCTTATAGTCAGTAGAGCCCCAAGTTTTTCCTGGACCACTGGCAGAATCTCGATTGCTATGCCCCAGACAGCATGCATATATTGGTCCTATAGACAGATTGACTGACTGACCTCACTGCTAGGCTAGCCAAAGAGAACATCCATTTTTTTAAAACATCTGTCCTCCCAGACTCCCTATTCCTGGAGTTGTGGGGAATGAATGGAGGTTCTCCTTTGTTGTTTGAAGCCTGAACAACCAGACTCTCTGGAGTAGGATGTTTCGTGGGAAAATCAGAGTTTCCAGGTGTCAGTCTGGGACGTCTGGCCATCTTCCTAGTCACAGGTGAGGAAGAACAGCACTTTGACCAGGTGTCCATTTAGTTGACAATGAGGTTCTCAATGAAAGGGAGCAGGGTTCAGATATGTAACCTTAATACAGAGCTGTTGTAGGCCCATAGCCTGCTCATCAAATTAACTACTGCAAATGATAAACTCTATCTTGCTGCATGGTTTAATGCAAGTTTAACCTTGTATCAGGGGAAGTATAAAGCTCTCTGGCTTCTTGTAAGTTAATGTAAAAATAGTCATCATCATAATGAGGGGGTGAATCATCCCCATCATCACCTGTGAGTGATGGCAAGCTTTGATCAGAATCAGAGTCAAAAAGATAATGGAGACTCTGGTGACATGTTCACTCTTGTAGGGGGATAAGATTGAAACCAGGCTGTATGGAGACTGGTTTCACATTAGTAATTTCGTAGTTTAACATAGGTTGGGATTGTGCTGTAATCATTTTGGGTCAGACATTGAAACGAGCACCAGATCCTCCTCAGTGCCAGTGGTGTTGGTACCGGTTTCAATGTATAAGGGAGTAACATAGACCGTAGAAGTGAAGTGGATGTCTGTAGCCGAGTCGGTAGGGACCCTGTAACAGGTGTAATGGGGTCAGATGGTAAAGTGCATGGATCCACCAGCACTAACCTGACTGGGGGTGTTTGCTGTGGATCTTTGATTTTCGAAGGCACGCTAAAGAGAGCCAGAAGAGTGGCAAATATCTGCAGCATGGCCTCCTTAAAAGCTTGAACTTGCTGCTGCATCGCTAGTGACCCAGAACATTTGGAGCACACTGTGACCAACTGATGAATCAGCTCTGTAATTGGAGATCTGGAAGGAGACCGACTGCCATCATGACACTTATGCCTTCTCTTTTGATAGACAGTGGAGGAATGAGATCCTGTATGAAATCAGAATATTAGTTGAGGTGGGTGAGAACCCACCTCAAATAATAATCATGATTCTTGTTAGGGTAAACCACATAAAATCACTAAATTAACTTGTGTTTAACCCTCTGGATACTTGGCACAACGCATTTAAGCTTAACTTAGAGTTTGTAAAATATGTATGCAGTTCTCAAACAGGACTAAAGTCACAACATAACACAAGAAAAGTCTCAAACCAATTCAGAAAAACAAAGGAAGATTTAATAGATAAAATGACACCAAAACAGCAAAAAAGTAGAAACTGAGCTATGAATTTTTAAAGGTTGATCTAAAAATAGGGCCAAAAAGGTCAATGCACCAACCATGGTTATCTGATAGTGCTAAACCAGGTCAATGCCAGAAGTTAAGTCAGACTGTGATGGATCGCTGGAACAGATACCGGGACCAGACGAGGTACATCCCGGAAGAAAGTTTACCTTTGCAATTAGGATCTTTTGTGGAGAAATATGATCAGTGATGAGACATCAGAGGGCAAGCTGCAAGCTGGATCTGAAGCGAGGCTCAACAATGGCAGGTTGCTGAAGAGCAGGGCCACAGTTCTGGTGTTGATGAAGGTGGGAAAGCTCCAAGTACCAGATGCATGGAGATAAGGAAATAGGTGTCCTTTAAGTTGAGGGTCACTATGTTGTCTGTGCACAGCAAAGGAATGGCATCCTGCATGATTATCATCTTCAAGAACAAGTTATTTACATTTGGTGATGCCTTATTTGGTAGAGGCTCTGTCTAGCCACAGCTTCCTGACCTTAGAATAATCTCAAGGGGTCAGCCTGGGCCCAGAAATTTTCAAGCAGTACCCCTTCTGCCGGGATCAGACCCATCGCAAAGACCTGCATTGCATCACAGCCTGTTGCCTTACCTGAGCCGCTCCTGCATGATGCATCCTCGGAACAGGTCCTTGCATACCTTGTATATGGTAGCCTCGATGACGTGATACTCCGCATTGCAGTCTGGTAGCTCCTTGAAACTGATGAATTGCCCCGACTAAGCGATGCATCCCTAATGCTGTACTTGGGAATGCAAGCCCTCTTTGACAGGCTCCGTGTTGCTCCCGGAGGGCCTCGCACCACAGCCTCACCACACGTCAGAACCAACACATTGCTTTGACTGCACAATTCATTTTCGACGTTCAATGCTCCCCAAACCAGGATTTAAGGTACTCTGTTCAGCTGGCCTAAGTGAGTCTCCATAGCAGGCCCACACACATCACCTTCTGCCTGAACCTGTGACTTTGTCCCGAACTAGGAAGACCATATATCTACAGTTGGCACTTTACACTTCTTGGAGCTATTCTTACTAAAATCTTTAAAACTTGATATATCTCTTGTTCTACTGATCAGATTTTTGTCTTTTTGGTCTTGTTTTCCTTTTTAAAAATCTCTTTTTCTAAACCTCTTAAGGGAGCATTTTGTGGTGTGTTTTCACTGTGTTATTATCTGAAGAGTTGCACTAATACTTTACACTTTGCCTCTGAGTGGAGCCTGATTGCTCTGTGCCAAGCTACCCCAGGGTTGAGCACATGTTAACTTAGGGACTGCTTGTGACTTCACCCTGAGAAGAATTGTGGTTGCTCCTTGACAAGGGCCTTGCTGCCCCGTCAACCAACAACCCTATTTCGTACACATATCATATGCAGAGGTCAATTTTACTGTACCAGTACTTCAACCTCACATTACATAAAAAGAAAGGCCAGACACTCCCCCAATCCATAAACAAAATCATTAATCTTTAATCTCTTAATTTTTTAACCTGTTCAAGAACCACTAGTCTGTACACTTGACTTCTTTATTGTAGGAAAGTACCATCTTTCCTGGCATGTTACCCCCATTTTTACTGTATGTTTGTTTTTGCATGTGCCACTGGGATCCAGCTAGCCAGGACCACAGTGCTCATAAAGTATACCCTGTATGTGTTCCCTGTGTGGTGCCTACCTGTATCACTGAGGGTCTGCTAACCAGAGCCTCAGTGTTTATGCTCTCTCTGCTTTTAAAATTGTCACTGCAGGCTAGTGACTAATTTTACCAATTCTGATTGGCACACTGGAACACCCTTATAATTCCCTAGTATATGGTACATAGTACCCAGGGTATTAGGGTTCCAGGAGATCCCTATGGGCTACAGCATTTCTTTTGTCACCCATAGGGAGCTCAGACAATTCTTACACAGGACTGCCACTGCAGCCTGAGTGAAAAAACATCCAGTTTATTTCACAGCCATTTTACACTGCACTTAAGTAACTTATAAGTCACCTATATGTCTAACCCTCACTAAGTGAAGGTTAGGTGCAAAGTTACTTAGTGTGTGGGCACCCTGGCACTAGCCAAGGTGCCCCCACATTGTTCAGGGCAAATTCCCCGGACTTTGTGAGTGCGGGGACACCATTACACATGTGCATTACATATAGGTCAATACCTATATGTAGCCTCACAATGGTAACTCCGAACATGGCCATGTAACATGTCTAGGATGATGGAATTGTTACCCCAATACCATTCTGGTATTGGGGGGACAATTGCACGCATCCCCGGGTCTCCAGCATAGAACCCGGGTACTGCCAAACTAACTTTCCGGGGTTTTCTCTGCAGCTACCGCTGCTGCCAACCCTCAGACAGGTTTCTGCCCCCCTGGGGCCTGGCTAGCCCAGTCCCAGAAAGGCAGAACAAAGGATTTCCTCTGAGAGAGGGTGTTACACCCTCTCTCTTTGGAAATAGGTGTGAAGGGCCTGGGAGGAGTAGCCTCTCCTGGCCTCTGGAAATGCTTTGAAGGGCACAGACGGGGTGCCCTCCTTGCATAACCCAGTCTACACCGGTTCAGGGATCCCCCCCAGCCCCGCTCTTGCACGAAACTGGACAAAGGAAAGGGGAGTGACCACTCCCCTGACCAGCACCTCCCAGGGGAGGTGCCCAGAGCTCCCCCAGTGTGTCCCAGACCTCTGCCATCTTGAATGCAGAGGTGTGAGGGCACAATGGGCAGCTCTGAGTGGCCAGTGCCAGCAGGTGACGTCAGAGACCCTCCTGATAGGTGCTTACCTTTCTCTGTAGCCAATCATCCTCTGTGGGCTATTTAGGGTCTCTCCTGTGGGTATCTCACCAGATACCAAATGCAAGAGCTCACCAGAGTTCCTCTGCACTTCCCTCTTCGACTTCTGCCAAGGATCGACCACTGATTGCTCCAGGACACCTGCAAAACCGCAACAAAGTAGCAAGAAGACTACCAGCAACATTGTAGCGCCTCATCCTGCTGGCTTTCTCGACTGTTTCCTGGTGGTGCATGCTCTGAGGGCTGTCTGCCTTCACCCTGCACTGGAAGCCAAGAAGAAATCTCCCGTGGGTCGACGGAATCTTCCCCCTGCCAAGGCAGGCACCAAACTTCTGCATCACCGGTCCTCTGGGCCCCCTCTCATCCTGACAAGCGTGGTCCCTGTATCACAGGAGCTTGGTCCAAGTGTCCCCGACAGTCCAGTGGCCCTCCTATCCAAATTTGGTGGAGGTAAGTCCTTGCCTCCCCACGCCAGACAGTAATCCTGTGTACTGCGTGAACTGCAGCTGCTCGGGCTTCTGTGCACTTTAGTAAGACTTCCTTTGTGCACAGCCTAGCCCAGGTCCCCAGCACTCCGTCCTGCTTTGCCCAACTCGCTGAGTTGGCCTCCGACATCGTGGGACCCTCTATTGTTGTTCTGAGTCGACTGTCGTCCTCAGATCTTCTAAGTGCCTGTTCAGGTGCTTCTGCTGGTGCTGCCTGCTTCTGCATGGACTCTGTGTTGCTGAGCACCCCCTCTGTCTCCTCATCCACGGGGCGACCTCCTGGTCCTTCCTGGGCCCTGGCAGCACCCAAAATCCTCAACCGTGAGTCTTGCAGCTAGCAAGGCTTGTTTGCAGTCTTTCTGCGTGGAAACAACTCTGCATCCTCCAGCACGCCGGGGGACATCTTCTGACCAAAGGAGAAGTTCCTGGCACCTTCCGTTGTTGCAGAATCTTCGGCTTCTTCCACCCAGAGGCAGCCCTTTTGCACCTTCATCCGTGGTTTAGTGGGCTCCTGCCCCCCTGGACACTTGCGTAACTCTTGGACTTGGTCCCCTTCCTTTACAGGTCCTCAGGCCCAGGAATCCGTCTTCAGTGCTTTGCAGTCAGTTGTTGTCCTTGCAGAATCCCCTATCCCATCTTTACTGCCTTTCTGGGGTAGTAGGGTAACTTTACTCCTACTTTTCAGAGTCTTGGGGTGGGGTATCGTGGACACCCTTAGTGTTTTCTTACACTCCCAGCGACCCTCTACACACTACAATAGGCCTGGGGTCCATTCGTGGTTTGCATTCCACTTTTGGAGTACATAGTTTGTGTTGTCCCTAGGCCTTTTTCTCCCTATTGCATTCTGTTGTGTTCTACAGTGTTTGCACTAATTTTCTAACTGTTACTTATCTGATTTTGGTTTGTGTGTGCATATTTTGTGTATATTACTTACCTCCTAAGGGAGTATATCCTCTGAGATACTTTTGGCATATTGTCACTAAAATAAAGTACCTTTATTTTTAGTAACTCTGAGTGTTGTGTTTTCTTATGATACAGTGCTATATGATATAAGTGGTATAGTAGGAGCTTTGCATGTCTCCTAGTTCAGCCTAAGCTGCTCTGCTATAGCTACCTCTCTCAGCCTAAGCTACTAGAACACCTGTAAACTACTAATAAGGGATAACTGGACCTGGCACAAGGTGTAAGTACCACAAGGTACCCATTATAAGCCAGGCCAGCCTCCTACATTGGTGGTGCAGCGGTGGGATAAGTACTTGTAACTGCTTTACCACTTTGTCATTGGTGCTTTTCATAAGAAAAACATATACTTCAAGATATACAGATTGAACTAAACCGTTTAACTTTCCTTCTCTAAAACTTTCTACAACATTTCTGAAAACTTTTTAAAGTTTTCAAAAGTTTGAAAAAGTTTTTTCTCTGTGCTTTCAAAAATTCCAAAAACGTTTTCTCTCTCTGTCCTAAACCTTTTCTATCATGTCTGCAGTAGAACTTACTCTCACAATTGTTCAGGCAACATATGAGAGTTTAAACTTTAAAAGTTTGAAGGATCTCTGCATAGAAAGAGGTTTAAGCATTGGCAAAAATCCTACCAAAGACTTTCTCTTTAGCCTTCTCCTAGAAAATGACAAGAACCAGTCTGGCCCATCCCATGAACAGGAGGTAGAAGAGAGGGGTACCCAGTAAGACTCAGAGGAGTCCCCTGAGGATGCTGGGGAGGGTTCTTCCAAAGACCTGCCAGCTAGCAGGCCCCCCAGTGACACTGGTAGTGGGAGGGGGTCACACATTAGTAGGGCACCTTTCACTCCTTAAGGTCAAGTTACTAGGGTCCAGCCAGTTAGGGACAGGTCTCTCTCGGCCAATTCCCATATTTCCTCAGTGTCTTACAATTCCCAAGCCTCCCACCCTGAGGATAACTTACTGGAAAGGGAACTCAGAAAGCTGAGGCTGGAATAGGACAGGCTGAAGCTTAAACAACAGCAGCTGGCCTTAGACAGGGAATCTCTGGATGTAGAGAGGGAAAGGCAGACATTGGGGTTAGTTCCTCATGGTGGCAGCAGCAGTGTTTTTGATACCAATCCTGTTAGAGAGCAAGATTCCAGAAACCTGCATAAGATATACCCCCCTTACAAGGAGGGTGATGACATTAACAAGTGGTTTGCTGCACTTGAGAGGGCCTGTATGGTACAGTTGGTCCCTCAAAGGCAGTGGGCTGCTACCTTGTGGCTATATTTCACTGGTAAGGGTAGGGATAGGCTCCTTACTGTCAGAGAAAGTGATGCTAATAACTACAAAGTTTTGAGGGATGCACTCTTGGATGGATTTGGCTTAACCACTGAACAATACAGGATTAAGTTCAGAGACACCAGAAAAGAGTCCTCTCAAGACTGGACAGACTTTGTAGACTGTTCAGTGAAGGCCTTGGAGGGTTGGTTACATGGCAGTAAGGTGACTGACTATGAAAGCCTGTATAATCTAATCCTGAGATAGCATATTTTGAACAATTGTGTGTCTGATTTGTTGCACCAGTACTTGGTAGACTCAGATCTGACCTCTCCCCAAGAATTGGGAAAGAAGGCAGACAAATGGGTCAGAACAAGAGTGAACAGAAAATGTCATACAGGGGGTGACAAGGATGGCAAGAAGAAGAATGGTAAGTCTTCTGACAAGGGTGGGGACAAAGATAAAAAACATTTGGAGTCTTCATCAGGCCCACAAAAATCCTCTGGGGGTGGTGGATCCAAAACCTCTTCTAACAATCAGAAAAAGCCTTGGTGTTATTTAGATAAAGTAAAAGGGCATTGGGAAAGTGATTTCACTTGTCCAAAGAAAAACACCAAACCTCCCACCACCACAACCCCAACTGCAACCTCTAGGGCCCTTAGTAATAGCAGTGGTGGTGGGAAGTCTACTACAAATAGCCAATCCAATGGTGTAGCTGGGCTCACTATTGGAAGTGTAGTTGGGGTTGGTCTTGTTAGGGAGACCACAGAGGTTGTTTTAGTCTCTGACTGTGACATTGACTTTGCCACCTTAGTTGTTTGCCCCTTAATATGGGTAAGTACAAGCAACTACCCCTAATTAACGGTGTTGAGGTTGAGGCCTAAAGGGACACAGGAGCCAGTGTAACTATGGTTATAGAGAAACTGGTTCACCCTGATCAACACCTACTTGGTCAGCAGTACCAAGTGACTGATGCTCACAATAACACACTTAGCCACCCCATGGCTGTTGTGAATCTCAACTGGGGAGGGGTTACTGGTTCAAAGAAAGTTGTGGTAGCCACTGAATTACCTGTAGACTGCTTACTAGGCAAGGATTTGGAGACATCAGCTTGGGCTGAAGTAGAGTTGAAGGCTCATGCCATGCATTCCTGGGCATATTTTTGCTTTAACAAGGTCTCAGGCCAAAAAGCAAAAAGGACAGGGAAACTTGGATCCTGGAAGAATGGACCAAGTGCTCCCAAAAGCTAGGGGTAGGAAGGGTAAACCCTTGCCCACTATCCCTCCCTCTCCAGAAGATTCCCCTTTTGAGGAAGAGGAATCCTCTGCCTGTGCAGAACCTACACCAGATGAGCTGGCAGCAGACACTGCTGAGCTTTTGGGGGCCTGCTAGGGAAGAGCTGAGTGTGGCACAGCAGACCTGTCCCACATTAAAGGATTTGAGACAGCAAGCTGTCAAACAGCAGAATGGGGATGTCAGTGATAGCCATAAGGTGTATTGGGAAGACAACCTCTTGTATACTGAGTCAAGGGTCCCTAAACCTGGAGTTGCCAGGAGATTGGTCATTCTCTTGCAATACAGAGAGTTCCTCCTTACCTTGGCACACGACATTCCCTTGGCGGGGCATTTGGGCCAAAGTAAAACTTGGGACAGACTTGTTCCCCTGTTTCACTGGCCTCATATGTCAGAGGACACTAAAGAGTTTTGTTGCTCTTGTGTGACCTGCCAAGCTAGTGGCAAGACCGGTGGCACTCCAAAGGCCCCCTTAATCACACGTCATGTGGTTGGGGTGCCCTTTGAAAGGGTAGGGGTTGACATAGTTGGCTCCCTTGACCCTCCAACAGCTTCAGGCAATAGGTTTATCCTGGTGGTAGTGGACCATGCCACTAGGTACCCTGAAGCCACCCCCTTAAGGACCACTACAGCTCCTGCAGTGGCAAAGGCCCTCCTGGGAATCTTTTCCAGAGTGGGCTTCCCTAAGGAAGTGGTGTCAGACAGAGGTAGTAACTTCATGCCTGCATACCTCAAAGCAATGTGGAAGGAGTGTGGCATAACTTACAAGTTCACTACTCCTTATCATCCACAAACAAATGGTCTGGTTGAGAGGTTTAATAAAACTCTCAAAGGTATGATAATAGGACTCCCTGAAAAACTCAGAAGGAGATGGGATGTCCTGTTACCTTGCCTCCTTTTGCTTACAGGGAGGTACCCCAAAAAGGAGTGGGCTTTAGCCCCTTTGAACTCCTCTTTGGGCACCCTGTGAGAGGTCCCCTTGCTCTTGTTAAGGAGGGTTGGAAACAACCTTTAAAAGTTCCTAAAAAGGACATTGTGGATTATGTACTTGGCCTAAGATCACTAATGGCTGAGTACATGAAAAAGTCCAGTAAAAACCTTCAGGCCAGCCAGGAGCTGCAAAAGCAATGGCATGACCAGAAGGCTGTCCTGACACAGTACCACCCAGGACAGAAGGTGTGGGTACTGGAGCCTGTGGCCCCAAGAGGACTCCAGGACAAATGGAGTGGACCCCACCTCATTGTTAAGAAAAAGGGTGAGGTTACCTACTTGGTAGACTTTGGCACTGCCAGGAGTCCAATTAAGGTGCTCCATGTCAACCGCCTGAAAACCCTACTATGACAGGGCTGATCTCACCCTGCTCATGGCAACTGATGAGGGACAGGAAGAAGAGAGTGACCCTCTCCCTGATCTCCTCTCCACCACTGAAGCTGATGGCTTAGTGGAGGGAGTAGTACTGGCAGATTGTCTTACTGCTGAGCAGAAAGATAACTATGTAAATCGTTTAAGTCAGTTTTCAGAACTCTTCTCACTGATACCAGGTACCACTACTTGGTGTGAACATACAATCGACACTGGAGACAGTTTACCTGTCAAAAGTAAGATTTATAGGCAGCCTGACCATGCCAGGGACTGCATTAAACAAGAGGTTCAGAAAATGTTAGACTTAGGAGTGATTGAGCCTTCAGAAAGCCCATGGGCTAGCCCAGTGGTGCTGGTCCCTAACCCTCACAATAAGGATGGTAAAAGAGAGATGAGGTTTTGTGTTGACTATAGATGGCTCAACCAAGTAACCAAGACAGATGCTCACCCTATACCCAGGACAGATGAGCTGATTGATACACTGGCTTCTGCCAAGTATCTGAACACTTTTGACTTAACTGCAGGGTATTGGCAGATTAAGTTATCAGAAGGTGCAACACCTAAAACTGCATTCTCAACCATTGGAGGGCACTATCAGTTCACTGTGATGCCCTTTGGTTTGAAGAATGCACCTGCCACTTTTCAAAGGTTGGTGAACACAGTCCTGCAAGGGCTGGAAGCTTTTAGTGTAGCATATCTGGATGATATAGCTGTCTTTAACTCCACCTGGGATGATCACCAGGTCCACCTGTGGAATGTTATGAGGCCCTGCAAAAAGCAGGCCTCACTATCAAGGCCTCAAAGTGCCAGATAGGGCAGGGGAAAGTGGTTTATCTGGGCCACCTGGTAGGTGGGGAACAGATTGCACCACTGCAGGGGAAGATCCAGACCATTATGGAATGGGCTCCCCATACAACCCAAACCCAGATGAGAGCCTTTTTAGGCCTCACATGGTACTATAGGAGGTTTATTAAGAAGTATGGCTCCATTGCAGCTCCTCTTAATGGCCTCACTAGTAAAAAGATGTCTAAAAAGGTATTGTGGACAGCTAGCTGTCAAAAAGCTTTTGATCAGCTCAAACAGGCTATGTGCTCTGCATCTGTCCTAAAAAGCCCTTGCTACTCCAAAAGGTTCATATTCCAGACTGATGTTTCTGAATTGGGGGTTGGGGCAGTGCTATCACAGCTTAATACTGAGGGCCAGGATCACCCTGTTGCTTTCATCAGCAGGAGGTTGACCCCTAGAGAAAGGCGTTGGTCTGCCATAGAGAGGGAGGCCTTTGCTGTGGTCTGGGCACTGAAAAAGCTGAGACCATACCTGTTTGGTACTCACTTTATTGTTCAGACAGACCACAAACCTCTACTTTGGCTAAAACAAATGAAAGGTGAAAACCCTAAATTGTTGAGGTGGTCCATATCCCTACAGGGAATGGACTATACAGTGGAACATAGACCTGGGAGTACCCACTCCAATGCAGATGGACTCTCCAGATATTTCTACTTAGACAATGAAGACTCATCTGGGCAAGGTTAGCCTTATTGTCCCTCGTTTGGGGGGCATGTTACCCGCATTCTCACTGTATGTATGTTTGTTTTTGCCTGTGTCACTGGGATCCTGCTAGCCAGGACCCCAGTGCTCATAAAGTATGCCCTGTATGTGTTCCCTGTGTGGTGCCTAACTGTATCACTGAGGCTCTGCTAACCAGAACCTCAGTGTTTATGCTCTCTCTGCTTTTAAAATTGTCACTGTATATATGTTTCAGTGCTTCCAAAATAATAAACAGATTTGATCCATAAAATTGTCACAGCAGGCTAGTGACTAATTTTACCAATTCTGATTGGCACACTGGAACACCCTTAACTGCAGCTGCTCGGGCTTCTGTGCACTTTTGCAAGACTTTATTTGTGCACAGCCTAGCCCAGGTCCCCAGCAGTCCGTCCTGCATTGCCCAACTCGCTGAGTTGGACTCTGACGTTGTGGGACCCTCTTTTGTTGTTCTGAGTCGACCGTCGTCCTCAGATCTTCTAAGAGCCTGTTCAGGTACTTCTGCAGGTGCTGCCTGCTTCTGCGTGGGCTCTCTGTATTGCTGAGCGCCCCATCTGTCTCCTCCTCCAAGGGGCGACCTCCTGGTCGTTCCTGGGCCCTGGCAGCACCCAAAATCCTTAACCACGACTCTTGCAGCTAGCAAGGCTTGTTTGCGGTATTTCTGTGTGGAAACAATTCTGCATCCTCCAGCACGCCGTGGGACATATTCTGACCAAAGGAGACGTTCCTTGTACCTTCCGTTGCTGCAGAATCTTCGGCTTCTTCCACCCAGAGGCAGGCCTTTTGAAACTTCATCCGGGGTTAGTGGGCTCCTGCCCCCCCCTGGACACTTGCGTGACTCTTGGACTTGGTCTCCTTCCTTTACAGGTGCTCAGGTCCAGGATACAGTCTTCAGTGCTTTGCAGTCAGTTGTTGTCCTTGCAGAATCCCCTATCTCGATTTTACTGTCTTTCTGGGATAGTAGGGTAACTTTACTCCTACTTTTCAGGGTCTTGGGGTGGGGTATCTTGGACACCCTTAGTGTTTTCTTACACTCCCAGCGACCCTCTACACACTACACTAGGCCTGGGGTCCATTCATGGTTCGCATTCCACTTTTGGAGTATATGGTTTGTGTTGCTCCTAGGCCTATTTCTCCCTATTGCATTATATTGTGTTCTACAGTGTTTGCACTACTTTTCTAACTGTTACTTACCTGATTTTGGTTTGTGTGTGTATATTTTGTGTATATTACTTACCTCCTAAGGGAGTATATCCTCTGAGATACTTTTGGCATATTGTCACTAAAATAAAGTACCTTTATTTTTAGTAACTCTGAGTGCTGTGTTTTCTTATGATATAGTGCTATATTATATAAGTGGTATAGTAGGAACTTTGCATGTCTCCTCGTTCAGCCTAAGCTGCTCTGCTATAGCTACCTCTATCAGCCTAAGCTACTAGAACACCTCTAATCTACTAATAAGGTATAACCGGACCTGGCACAGTGTGTAAGTACCACAAGGTGCCCACTATAAGCCAGGCCAGCCTCCTACATTTATAGTGTTACATTTGCCAGACAATGGTGTAGGAAGATGGTGCTATGCCCATATGGGATGGAGTTCAGGGATCTGGCTTGTGACATGGGGCCAGATGTAGAAAGCGTTTTGCATGGTGCAAACAGCGAATTTCGCTGTTTGCGCCATGCAAAACGCACATCGCGATGCTCATTCCCATTTTGCGAGTCGGTAACCTGGTTACCGACTCGCAAAATGGTAATGCGACTCGCAAATAGGAAGGGGTGTTGCCCTTCCTATTTGCGATTTGCATCGCATTGTAGAATTGCTTTGTGACCGCGGTCGCAAAGCAATTCGCAGTTAGCACCCATTTCAAATGGGTGCTAACCCATTCGCAAAAGGGAAGGGGTCCTCATGGGACCCCTTCCACTTTGTGAATGGCTCTGAAAAAATGAAACAAAAACCTTTCATTTTTTCGTGTGTATTTCAACTCGTTTTCCTTTAAGGAAAACGGGCTGCAATACAAAATAAAAAAAAAACTGCTTTATTAACAAGCAGTCACAGACATGGTGGTCTGCTGTCTCCAGCAGGCCACCATCCCTATGAGAGCTGCGAATCGGAAGGGGGTCACAAATTGCGATCCACCTCATTAATATTAATGAGGTGGGGCTTTGCGACCCCCTTCCGATTCGCAGATGGTGTCAGGGACACCATCCAGCATCCGGGTTTGCGACTCGCAATTTGCGAGTCGCAAACCCATATTTTCGTACATCTAGTCCATAGTTCTTTGAGTGGGAAGCTGTACAGCTTCACAGGTTAGTCTCAAGGTCATTCTAACTCGCACACTAGCCTCCTGCCCTTTATATGTGTTCTTTCTGTTCAGATTATAGAAATCAGGTTGTCCGTTCAGTTAAGCAGTCCACTATGCTATCTTCTTCTGTTATTCCTTTTGGGCATCAAATCATGATATAGTTGTGTCATGACTGGTTCTAAGGGCTTCACATTTAGCCATCCTGACCTTGGTCTGTGCTTCAAGTTGACAGAAAGTGGTCATTCTGAGTTGATAATAGGATTGTACTGGAGTCTCTGCCAATTCCATTCTTAAGTGTATGCTGTGAAAGTCTTCTTTTATATTGCCTCTGCCAATGCCCACTCTAAGGGCCAGATGTAGCATTTTCCGATTCGCAAAATCGGATGCAGAACGGTGTCTCAGACACCGTCTGCGAGTCTCTATGGGATCGCAAAGACCCACCTCATCAATATTAATGAGGTGGGTCGCATTTTGCGACCCCATAGCGAGCCCCTGCACTCACAGGGATGGTGGCCTGCTGAAGACAGCAGACCTCCATGTCTGTGACTGCTTTTTAAATAAAGCAGTTTTTTATTTATTTTGCAGCCTGTTTTCTTTAAAGGAAAACGAGTGGCAAAATAAAAAAAATAACGAAACCATTTGGTTTCGGTTTTTCAGAGTAGGCAGTGGTCCATTGGACCACTGCGTGCTCTGAAAAACCCTTTTTGGCAACATTCACAAAGGGGAAGGGGTCCCATGGGGACCCCTTCCCTTTTGCGAATGGGTTACCACTAGTGTGACACTGGTGGTAACTGCAAATTGCTTTGCGGCCGCATTCGCGGTCACAAAGCAATTTAGCATAGCGATGCGAGTCGCAAATAGGAAGGGGACACCCCTTCCTATTTGCGAGTCGCATTCACAATTTGCGAGTCTGTACCGACTGGCAAATTGTGAATGTGCAAAATGCATGCTACACCTGGCCCTAAGTCTCTCCAGTCCATCTGGTAGTGACTTGTAGAAGTCAGATTTCAAGTCTGCTAAACAGTATTTCAGATCAACAGCACGCCAGGCAAGTTTCTGTTTAGATCGATCCTACAGAGCGGCAAAAAAGTATCTATATCTTCCTGATGTGTTATGTGGGTTGCCTAAGACATGAAAGTGTGTTCAGTTCCTGCTCCCTTGTAGTAGCCTTAGCTTTTGGTATTGTTAGGACCTAAAAGAACATGCATACCTGCTTTGCTGGCCTATGAAAGTGCTCTTCGTTACGTTACTGAGTTTCTCAAATTCAGAGGGCATCCAGGAGTCCCAAGCAACGCTTCAACTTTACCAGATTTATGGCCTGCATGAGTTATTTCCTGTTATGCTATTCTACTAAGTCCCAGGTTAATGTAACTCTGACATCTGTTCTTGTGTTCTTCTGCATTCCGGGTTGAGGAGGACCTGCACTCACTGTGTTGTCTCGGGCTAAACCGGGGCACGTTGGCCTTGTATCCAGCATGTGACTAGAGGTTTGAGTCTATTTCATGCCTCATGAACTGTCTCTGAAATGGGTGAAGAGCATCTCTAGGTGTTGGGCTGTGACCACTACTTTTTGACACCTTCACACTTCAGGAGGACTCCTTTTTTCTTCCTCATTAAATATTTAGACTCTCAGGTTGTTCCCTGAGCAACATGGTGAGTCAACAGGGCTTGGAAACATGACCTCAAACTATGCTCTTTAACTTCTAGCCTTCCCACATCCCTGTGGTTTGCAGTCCGTCTGGTATCTGTTATAGTTTTACTTAATTAGGAAGTTTTGTGATTGCAAACTTCCTGTTCTTAGCCAAGTGTCAGTCATGTATTCAGGCTCATTCGATGCTACTTCGTCTTGTGGAATCCAACTTGGGTCTTGATTCTTTGCTTCTCTTTTCCTTCTCTAGCTTGCCTCTGGGTTCCCTGATTGGCCTGGAAACCTCAGAGGGTTCTGAGGTTCCTGCTTCCAGGTCAGAGGTGCCCTTTCATTCTTCAGCCAATTGGGCCTACACACAGCTCAAAAACAGCTTGCTGGCATGTCACTACTCTCACTGCCTCCACTTGTATCTCCTGCATCAGACTCCTATGCTGTTATCCTACTGTGCTTGGTCCAGAGGCACATCTTAACCCAAGTACAGGGTAAGCCTTTGTTGTGTCACCTCTATTCTGATGCCATCTTGTTCAGAAATCCTGAAAAACATCTTTTTCATTAAAGAATCTTCCATTACACCCATTTGCTCAGTAACCTTTGCATGCTTTATAAGATGGACAGATCTGATATGTTCATGTCAGGTATTGCTGTAAATCAAAACAGAATCTGAAATTACATGCCCTGTTCCTATCATGTCTTAATGACTCTGTAAGAAGCCAAACTACATGGGATCCCAGTTGAGTCCCTGGTAAATTGTAATAACATGCAACAATGTCTCAACAGGTATCAATCAAAATCAATTTAAACAAAATGAATGAATAAAGGATACAAAAGGAAGACACCAAGCAAACTCCTCTGATTTTAGTCACAAGATCCATAAATACAATATGAAGCAGCATCAACAATTATCTAAATCAGATGCCATGAATATAAGAAGGTGGTGGATGGAGGTAGTGAGACGGAAAACAGCTCAGAGGCTGGGTCAAGTGCGGATGAGGGTCCTTCGAAGAGAGTGGATTTTTTGAGGAAGCTATGCCTCCTAAGAAAGACTATGCTACAAGGAGGAAAAGGAAAACCACAAAAGGGCTTTGGAAAAAGGAGGTGCAGAACTAGTTGGGGAAAGAGGAAGAAGAAGGGGGAAGAGCAGAGTAAAGAAGTAAGGGCCACAAGAGGCCATGGGAAATCAACATCTATCCACTAAATTGATGAGGAATCAAGAAAGAATATTAAATTTGGGACTTACATTCTGCCCCAGACCTTTGAAATACTAAATTTGCAATACACAAATATATCAGAAAGCTAAAACAACATAATTGTTTTGACCCATCTTTGATTATCTATTCCCACTGTTGCTAAAAAGAGCTTGTTTGTGTAGAAATACATCTTGTTGGTAAGGCCAGCCTGTACCAGTATTTTAAAATAAACAAAATGTATGTGATAGAGGGACTATGGAGAGCTGGGGGGCACTTTTGTCTGGTTGTAGTGAGGGAAACCAAGGAGAAGGTGAAGGGGGGACACCAACAATGATTGTTGCACTCGGCGCCACCAGTGTTAAAGCCTGTGATGATGGGTATGTGGCAAAGTGAAAAAATACTGTTTCTTTTGGGGTTTTATTTAGTGGCTTTGGAGAACCTTCAGATCTAGAAAAGAAGATAAGGTGAGGTGACTTTGGGCCTGATTTAGATCTCAGTGGATGGAATACTCTACCACAAATATCCCATCTGCCATTTTACGATCTCCATAGGATATAATGAGTTTGTAATACGGCGGATACGCTATCCATCCCATTTGTGACAAGTATTCCCCTTTGTCAAGATCTAAATCAGGCCCTTTGTCTTTATTTATTGTTCCACACATCACTCAGGCATACACCCACCGACCGACTGATTTAGAACCACAAACCTGCCTTCTATGTAGGATAGTGTTTTGGAAGGATGACTTTAGCCAGTAGCAGAGATTGAATCTTGGTGGATGACTGCTGCCAAAGCCCTAACTTGGGTTATGGAGGACAGCTCTGATGCAATATCAGAGTCTGAGACAGCAGATACTGACATTGCAGTCACATCCAATGACTCATCTTTCAGCAATTCTGAGGGGCACGATGATGTCAGTCCCTTGACAACCACAGTCTGTGCAGCAGGCCGACTGTAGCAGGCTAGACCTACCCAGAGAGCAGGCATGTGCGGAAGGCAGCACAGACGGACTGCTCTTTTGGCAGGCCCTTAATTTACTTCAGCATCAAATTTCGCTTTTCACTGGTGACACAGGCTGTAAAGTTGATACAGCCATTTTTTGCCAATTGACTACATCCATCTCTTTTTGGATGTTGCCTTCCTTGAGAAAATTGTGCAGCAAACAAATCTGCATGCAAAACAATTACTAAGGGAGCATGGAGGCACTCCAGGGCCTCGCCTAGGGTCACACAAGTGGACTCCCACTTTGTTTGAGGAGTTGATGATATTTTTGGGCTTTACTCTCAAAATGGGGTTGGTGAAGAAACCAACCTAACAATCCTACTGGTCCACTTACATGGTTTGGGTAACCCCCATCTTTGCACAGTACATGAGCAGAGATTCTTTTCTGCGATTGTAGAGCATGCTGCATTTCAATGACAATTCTGTTGCATTGCCCCGGGGACCATCCAGACTATGACAGGTTGTTCAAAATTCGGCCAGTCATGGAACATTTGTCTGCCAGGTTTCTAGAAATTCATACTCCTGGAAAGAATATAGCCATTGATAAGTCCTTGCTCCTGTTTAGAGGACGGTTGCTGTTCAGGCAGTACATTGTGGGCAAAACAGCTTGCTATGGCATCAAGCTGTACATGCTGTGCAAGGGTCTACTGGCTATGTGTTCAGCTTGAGAGTCTATACAGGGAAGGACTCCACTTTAAACCCTGTAGGTTGCCTTTCCATGCTAGGAGTCACAGGAAAGATTGTATGAGAGCTTGTTCTGCCACTCCTTCACAAAGGTAATAAGCTTTATTGAACAATTTCTATACGGGAATAGAGGTGTTCAGTGAGCTGTACAAAGCTGGCACTGTAGCCTGTAGTAAGTCTGTTGCTGCTGCAAAGGAGTCCCACAGGAGCTTGTTTGTAAGAAGCTCCAGAAATCCCAGGGCACTGCGTTGTGTTCCAACAAACTGCTCGCAGTCAAGTTCTTGGGTAGGTGCGATGTGTACATGCTCACTACAATTCATAAAGAGAGCACTGCTCCCATTACGGTTTGAGGACAGCTGGAAAAAGTTCACAAGGGCATTTGTAAACTCAATAACAAAAAAACATTGGCGGATTAGATAAGAATGACCAGGTTGTTCTTCAGCCATACAATTTGAGTTGTAAAACTCACAAATTGGTACAAGAAACTGTTTACCCAGCTATTCAGATGCCACCATACAATGTGTATGTGGTTTATTGTCAGACAACCACAGGGAGACTCATGTTTTTCCTTGACTTTCAGTTGTCCATCATTGAAAGTCTTAATGGTGCAGAAGCAGCAGCCTCTACTTCATATGTTCTGGAACATGTAGCAAGGATGCAGGAACAACACTTTGCTATACTAGATATCTATAAATTCCTGCTCTCATCTTATCACACTTATCTACCCATCATCATATGTCATGTCTCTATCAAACTATCCTCCATTCCCACTCTGACTCATCCCAAATCCTTTCTACTACTTTCATCTCCTAAATAACTCTGCCTAAGCTCTTCCCTCCGCTTCCACATCTAACTCACCAAACCTCACTCTACTACCGTGACCTCCCACACAACCCTACTAAATTCTCCCAGATTTATCTCACCCTGCTACTATGCTCTCCCTAACCCTTCCACATACTCTTCCCTCCTCCATCCCCCTTTACTCATCCCAAGCCTTTGGGTTGAGTAAATGAAGGATATACTCCCAATTAACACTTCTGGATTTCTTTCCTCCTCCACCCCTCCATTACTCCAGTCAACCTAACTAACAAACTCTCATATCCGCGGCTCAAATTAACTCATAATAATACTAAAAACTGTACTCATTATTTCCTGATACTAATCCATCACTAGTACTTGTTGGGTTCCAGAGTAGCGTGCTACTCACCGAAAAGCGATTCGACGCCTCTTAAGGGGTAGTAAGCGCTATATAAATACAATATACAATTACAATACAATACAATACATGGACTCTGCATTAGGCCACAGCTTTCCTACTACCCAGAGTTCCCACATGTCTCCCAATAAGAACGGTACCGCACTTGTGTGGATGGCTCAAGAGAAAACAACACAAAAGTCCCTAAATCGCTATTTTGACAGATAAGCAACAGGGGTAGGTGTGCTAATTTGGGAGGTGCAGTGGTGCTACCTATGCAAACCTACAAACTACAGACATTTTTTTAAACTAGATATCCAAGAAAGTCTGGGGTGGTGTGCCTTGCATGAATCTCATGAGGTTTTCTTACCCACAATGCCCCACATACCTCAAACTCTGATTGAAATCACACATCTGCCTTCCATTTCTATGATGGAAAGTTCCCAAATCTGCAGGAATCCATAACATTCCTACCACACTGCATTACCCTACTTTCATTGATAAAAATGCTGCCTCACTTGTGTGGCTGGGCCTAATGCTCACTACAGAACTGGCTGAAACCAAGTTCAACAGGCGCCCTCACTCCCATGACCTTGGTTTGATCCACTTCTGACCTGCCCACACTAGTGAGGTACTATTTTTATCGGGAGACTATGGGAAATTCCAAGTGGATGGAAGTCTGTGGCTCTCCGCAGATTCCAGAACTTTCCATTACAGAAATATGAGGAAAATGTGTTTTTTTAAATCCAAAGTTCGAGGTTTGCAAGGGATTATAATTAATAAAACCAGGTGAGAGAGTCAAGCCAGTGAACTTGCCATGAATATTCCTAAGTGTGTCATTTTCAAGAATGGTCAGATGGCTAGGATTACCTAGGTGCCGGCTGAGCTAGGGTCCAAAACTTACATCTACCCACACTGGAAAAAATGGCTCAGTTTTGGTGGAAAAATGCAATGTGTTCATGTTGTATTTTGGGCTGTTTCCTGTTGTGGGCACAAGGCCTACCCACTGAAACGAGGCACCGTTTTTATTGGGAGGCTTTGAGGAATGCCAGGTGGATGGAAGTTTGTGGATCCCCACAGATTGCAGAAATGCTTTGAGCAGGCGTTAAAAATGCCAAAAAAAATGATGCAAAGAAATCTTTTAGATTTGTTTGTGTCATTTTATCAGTCCCCCTAACAAGAGAACGCCCCCCCTTGCATACATTGTGCCTGGCACAGGCATAATGTGGCGCAAGGGTTTAAAAAGTGGCGTACTGCATGCAGCGCACCACTTTGTAAATCTAGCGTAGCGTTTTTGTCATAATATGACCACATTAGTGAAAAAAAATGACACTAATGTGGCGATATTATGGTGCAAGGGGCTCTTAAATCTGTCCCAATGTGTTCACCTTCAACAGTACTATTTATCTACAACAGCAGGGAAAAGCCATGGGCACATCCTTAGCCCCTACCTACGGAAATATATTAATGGGGTGGTGGAAGAAGGTTGCCTGTGCAGAAGAAAATAGACGATATATGAACAATATTGTGCTATCGACTCATTTCATTGACGATCTCTTTATACTCTGGGTCGGTAAGGAACCTTAATTGGAGACGTTTATCTTGAAATTGAGCATGAATTATCTCAATAACAGGTTTCCTACAACATGCAGTAGAAAACAGTGAGTTTTTGAACAATGTACTAAATGTTAGTAATGATAAACTAACAACTATCAGCCACAGAAAGGTAACAGCGACAAATTTGATACTCCATGTCAAGAGTGGTCACCTGGCAGTATTGAAATGGAGCGTACTGTATGGGCAAATGTTAAGGGCAAGGAAGATCTGCTCCACTGATGATGAGTATGAGAGAGAGAAGTGAACAAGATGATGAAAATAATCTTTTATCATGGGTACCCACTAAGTGTTCTTAGCAATGTCCTAGAAAGAGCCTGTTAAAAAACAAAAGGTCTCCTTACTTACTTTATGTATATGATGAGAGGCGGTTAATGCTCTAGGGTTTGCACATCCGATTTATAGCATGTATACAGAATTAGAAAGACAAATGCACAGACAAGTGCCAAGGGTGCCACCCTGGTCTGCCACCCAACCACCACAGGTGAAAAATCAATCAGACCTGAACAAAATCAATGTAAGACCAGGGCACACCAAAGTAGTCCTCTTTTTGCCCAGCTTCCCTCATCTATCCTTCTTTTAGGTAAATCACCTTTTCTCTGTCTGTATTCTTATGGTACTATACATCATCTTGTGTACTGCCACTACATGTATTAACGTGTACAAATATGCCCTCCATACCTGTTCTGCAAATTGTGCTGGGACTTGTTGTCTACATAGGCTCCCCTCTTCATCCGATGTTTAAGAAGTGAACTATATTCTGGTGCTGTGAACCTGTAACAGCATTCTGTTCCGTTTTGTCTGCCGTTCCCCACTCCTCTTTTTTTTTCTCTTATTTCATTTTCTTTTCTTTTACTCTTAAATTCTGCCTCACCATGTCCGCCTTCTTACATACTCCACCACACTCCTCTTTCTCTTTCTGTCACAAGAATCCTTCCAACATGGTGGGTGCTCTGCCTTCATGACGTTTAGTCCTTTTTCTTTGTTGCTGAGATTATTTAACAAAACGGCTACAGTAACTGACGTAACCTGCATGATTTGTCAGCTACGCCACCTGGAATCCCAGCACTTACTAAGAATCAGTTGAGAACGCTACCCGTGACCGCTAGCGAAATAGGGGCATTTTTGGCCTGATATATTTATTAATTTAGTTGTTCTCCTTATTTTCCGTCCATACTACAATTCGTTCTTTGATGGTTCCATTTGGTTTTAGTACAAAAACACTCACCCGCTTTGCTAATTTGCCACTCTCTGTGACTCGATGCAGTGTCTCTGCCAGCTCACTCATAATGAGCAGTTTTGCTGGTAACATAATTTGTTTTTCCTGAAATGTGGGGAGAAACGCACGGGGACCCCGGTTCGGGGCTCTCTATCTCCACGTGTTATCTGTTAGTATTTTTTTACACCGCCCACTTCTCCTTGTTAATCAATTTTCTTCTTTTTTACAAAAAACCATTACCTCTCAATAGGACCACCACTGTTTTGTGAGTTCGCCATTGTGCGAACCCCTTGGTTTTACCACCTCTTCATTCGAATGACGCCACTCAGGGCTAATAATAGTCGAGACACCCCTGGGGCACTCAGTATATCCGGCTGGTTTTAGTTACAACATAGGAACCATGATTATGTTTTGAAATTAATACCTTTGAGTTAGTATTGTACTGCAACCAATTTATGACTGAAATGTGGGGAGAAACGCATGGGGACCCCGGTCCGGGGCTCTCTATCTCCACGTGTTATCTGTTAGTACTTTTTTACACCGCCCACTTCTCCTTGTTAATCGATTTTCTCCTTTTTTACGAAAAAAATTACCTCTCAATAGGACCACCACTGTTTTGTGAGTTCGCCATCGTGCGAACCCCTTGGTTTTACCACCTCTTTATTCGAATGACGCCACTCAGGGCTAATAATAGTCGAGACACCTCTGGGGCACTCAGTATATCCGGCTGGTTTTAGTTACTACATAGGAACCACGATTATGTTTTGAAATTAATACTTTTGAGTTAGTAGTGTACTGCAACCAATTTATGACATTTTCCACCCTCAGACCTGAGAAGCATTTTGCTCATAACCCTACTATTTTTACACTTTTAGGCTTATCATGGCCTTTCTCTCCCGTGTCACCATATGAAGGACAACTGGGATTACTTCTCCTCACAGTATTGGCATTTAATGCTACCAACCTTCAATACCACTTTGCTCTACCTCATGACGGAGTCAACCGAATTTATACCCTTTTGGAAACCTTTAGGAAATCTTACTAGTCATAACCCTGACTTTTAAGGGTATGTCTTTTTCTTAGCACCTCCAATACATTGGTTCTGGTTACTGTATCCACGGTGTCTTCATAAGGATAGCAATATCTTTATCCAACACTGGCACAGTTGATTCTCACAACCTTTAGCTCTCCCTATATCACGGTGCTCACCTAGTCTGTCTCACTTTGCCCATCTTTCGTCAGTTTCTCTTCCTTCTCTCTCCTTTTCATTTTTTCTACTTGGTCTCCACCATACACTGTATTTATTCAAATATTATTAGCCTTAAACCCATACATCGTCCCACTTACAAACGGACTTGGGTATTTCTAAGATCCTTCCGGGACCTTTTTTCTTCCTTCTCTTACACTTCTCTTTTTTTGGTTCTTTCTATGTTTATCTGTATGCATATACTTATGTACTATGGTGAATTTTCTTTTATTTAATTGCGCTAATCTTCTTCTGTTATTTACACTTCCCATACGTTTATGGCCATTTGTACTATTTTACTATCTTAAATTTAACAGCCTTGAGAAAGTCCTTGTGACGAAACATGTGTCGGCTGTTCTCGGATGTATCACTGTTTCAGCAAGTAATAAAACCTCAATCAACGATCACACAGTGTCTCTTGGATGTTATACTTATGTCGACATTTGGAGTAACTGTTTGGACTACTTCAGTGTGCCCTGGCTTTACATTGATTTTATATAATGAGAGGCCAATGAATATAATTAGTACTAAAAGGACAATAAGGCCATTTCTGAAGTACAATCAGGCACAATCAGAAGTCATAAGGATTTAAAAAAAGAATTGGCACATTTTGGAAAAAGATGAGCAGTTGAAAAACTGTATTGGCCCTGGTCCATTAATAACCTCCAGTAAAACAAGAACATTAGGTGACATTTTAACAGAGAGTATTTATGATCCCAGAGGAGGAAGGTGGAAAGGGCTTTTTTTAAATTTAACACTTGTAAAGCTTGCTAATATGGACAAAACTAAAACTCATACAAAACATTTAAGGATCACACAGTCACAATACAGAAGATAATAACTCGTAATATGGAATATGTTATATATGCATTTGAGTGTGGTTGTAGAAAGCTTTACTGTAGAAGCACAATTAAGAAATTGAAAATAAGAATCCTCCAAAATATAAGAAAGTACTTTTCTACATGTATGCCCCCTGCTACCTGAAAATGTAGCTGTGCAGATGGCGATGTAGACTTCTAATGCATCCTTGGAGGAGAGAATAGGTCCCACGGCTGAAGCAAGACTTGCAAAATGTTGCAAGAGAGGGCAGGTTGTCTCAGCTTGAAGACACAATACGTACCCTTGAGACAGAATTGGAAGAAGTGAAGATCACTAAAGACTTGGGGCCTCATTTACCAGTTTTTCCTACAGGGCAGTGCAACAAGTCACTTTGCTGCACTGCCCTGTGTCGAAAGGAAAGGGCAAGAATGCACTGTTTTAATGAAATATGGCAAATTCCTGTCCCTTCTTCCTGAGCCGGTGCACAAACTGGTGTCTAGCCCCATAGCAGGCACGCCTGCACCATAGTGCAATGGTGTCTGAGTTGGAGGCACAATCTTTTTTGTGCCGAAGGAACAGTTTCCTGCACAAAATCAATCAATGGAGGTGTTTTCCTCTTTCAATGTGTGCTGAAGAATACAGCACACAGAGAAAGAGGAAGGAAACAAGGAGAAATAAAGTTATGTCTCCTCATTATGCCTAACCTGGGTAGGTGCACAGTTGTGATGCATTCCCAGGTTTACAGATCCTTGTAAATCTAGGAATGTGTCAAAACCCATGGGTGTTGCATGGGAAAACCCACCGCAACACCCATGGAATGCCTCCTTGACATAGAGAAAGGGAAGGCAGCGCTGCCTTGCCTTCCTCCTTATGTATGAGGCCATGCAAAGCCATGCAGGAACGCTTTACAACCCCTCATAGATATGACTAATAGGCCTGTGCCACAGAAAAAGTGATGCTCAGGCGGCACAGGCCTGTTCCAAATGAGGCCCTCCATGTGGAGGGTCAAGGACAATGAAAACTAGGCAGCAAAATTATCTAAGGCTAGTAGGATTGATGGAAGAGGTTGAGGGCGCCAATATAATTGACTTCCTGGGACAGTGGCTCCGCTCCACCTTCATGGTTGAAAACTTTTCCACATGTTTTGTTATTGAGAGGGAGTGCAGGGCCCTTTCAGGTCAGCCACCTCCTGGAGCTCCTTCACACCCAATAATGGCACACTTCCTGAAATACCAGAATTGAGATGTAATCCTCAGGGAGGTAAGACAAAAGGGGGAAATCAGACATGGCACTTCTACCATCATGCTGTACCTTGTTTACTCCCAGGAGGTGAAGAAGCAACAGAAAAGATCTGAAACGGTGATGGTAAAACTGCATGCCATGAAGCTGCAATAAATGTTGCTCTAAAGGTATTGTTTCAGGACAAAGCCCCCTTTTCCTAACACCAGAAGATGTGTGGCGTCAGATACAGGAATGTTCCTGACTCCGGCCTACCCTGAGTCAGCAAAGTAAGATGGCTAGCAGTGGAGAGATAGGGGCTAAACCTAAACTTTGGTTCTCAACCCAGAAAAAAGACCAGGACTGAGAGGAGGAGGGAGACACATAGACGGTGCTGCCAGTGGCCACTTGGAAGGTGAGATATCAATGGAATAGGAGGAGGAATTGCTAGAGGGGAGGGGGTGAGACGGCCCTCCCGTGCTGAGGGAAACATAACAGTGACCCACTAAGAGACAGAGGATGATCTGAGCCAGGGCTTGAATGGTGTAGCAGACCTGGAGCGGGTGCACTGAGAGACTGGCGATCCAGTGGACTCCTAATGATGTGAGGGTCTAGTAGAGCCCCACGGGGGCAACTTATCATGAGCCAATGGATCTGGCATGCTTGAGGTTGTAGTTGGTGAAGTAAGCCCCCCCTGACCCCCACAAGATGGGCTTGTTTGGTGTGTGTGGTGAGGGTGAAGTAATAAAAAGCACTATTTGTAGAAATTACGTAAATTCAATAGGGTTTTTGAGTGGGGTGGTGGGAGGGTGGCACAGACCTCTTGTTCTGAGATTATGAGTAGTTCTGGCTCTTGTGATGGGGGAAATGCTTGCAATGATCGGTGGGTGGTTGGGTGGGGGAGTGCGTGTTGGGGTTTGGTTTTTTGTGTATGCAAAGGTTCATTTGGAGCAACATGCTAGCATGTAGTATGGTCATGGAGCTTATATCAGAAATTAGGCACAATGGCAACTATGACACAGGGTAGGACCTTGAGAGACACACACTTTTCTGGTAAGTCCCGGAAAGTAAATGACCTAGGTAGCAAGGTTAAGAAGGGCTTGGTGATTCACTACAATTGTAGACTCTGCCCTGATGTGGTGTTGTTACAAGAAACACTCCTGAATACACTCCTGAGAGGGTGCGTATACCACCTTGGCAGATGCAGGCTTTACCTGTGGCTCCAGAGGCGTGGCGATCCTTGTACACTAGGCCCCACCTTTTCAGGTCATCCGCAAGTAGACTTGACCTGATGGCACATACGTTGGGGTTTGGGGGATGTGGGGAAGAATCACTATCTCTATAGTGGCTAATTGCGCCCATGATTACAATGGCCCACACTGGACAAGGTGGCAGCCATTCTTATGAAAGCCTCCTTCTCAATGCATATAGTATGCGGGGACTTCAATGATGTCCTAATTCCTGACGTGGAGCACTCTAGACAGGTTGCAGACTGGTCCCGGAATACCCCACTGGCATGTTTAGAGGCAGAGATGAGACTCTCTGGCAACACCATAATCCTAATGTGAGAATGTATTCATATTTCTCGGGGTGAATGGGTCTTTTACTGACTCAACTATGTTTTTGCCCAAGGGAGATCTCGGAGAAACTGATGTACCTTGACTCAATTATTATGTATATCTATTTTTGTGTTTGAGCATTGGTACAGCTAAGATGTGACCTAAGCAGTGTGTGATATTTTGTCACTTCTACCTAACTGAAACTGACAAATCTATTTTGGCTTTCTGTTTGTTTTCCCACTTTTTGATACGCTTTATTTGTATTAATAAAAGTAATTCCATTTGGAAAAGATATATAGATTTAATTGTATCTCTATTAATAATCAGTAGCTGTGTTTTCTTGTTAAGGGACCTTTTGTTCCTTTTAAATGCATACACCCCTGGTCACTTTCTACACTCGGGGTCTCCCTTGTTGTGAATTTAAACATATGAATGCTATCATTGGACTGCAAGGGCTTCAGATTATCATACGTAAAATAGTGGGTTTTTTAATAAAATATTTTACTCCCTTTAGTCTTTTTTCCCCACTAGTTGCCTCTATTTTTAATTCTCTTTACTCTTTTTTCCCTTTAGTTGTCTGTATTTTTACTAAACACTTCCTTTTTGCTGGCTATGTCACATCATAAAACCATGTACTCAGATGAATATATTTAAAAAAAATTAGAAGGCCCACTAGATTCCAGTAATGATATGCATGCTGACCATGTATCTAAAGGCAGACACTAACCTGGTAGGTTTGCAAGTGAGAAACATCCCAAATTCTTAACTGAAAACAAGAAATATTTACACAGGTCCGTTACATTGGAACTACATGCTCCAGAAACTGGATGGTTCTGGGCATTGAGACTGTAATTGAACATGCCAAAAACTAGCTGAAGAAATAAGCTGCCCAGAACAACAGATCAGGGACTCTGGTGTGATCACAGATGCAAAACGTCTTCTTGAGAAAATAGAGAAGACAGTCTCAGAGTTCAATAGAATAGAGTAATATAAAAAGATCAAATAAAGTCAAGAAATACATCCACAATTAAAAGACACCTGACTGAAGATTTTTATAATAATAGGACATACACAAACTCCAAACTTCCATGCTTGTGGGGCAGGTTCAATAAGTAAAACACTGTGGTCACTTTCTCTGATACATCTGACAAGTCCTCTGACAATTCAGATCCAGGAGAAGGGACTAGCTCCTCCACAAACACATCTAACACATATTTTGAAGGGAGAGGACAAGGCCACACACCAAGACAGGGAGGGGTCAAACACAATGTTGGTTCAGTACTCCGGGAGATCGACAAACTTGATAGAAATATTACCAGTGTTGGAACTAATTCTGTGTGTACTGAAAATACCATGATGACCAATGACAGCTTGCATACAGTACCAATTTTTAATCTCTCCACACATCATCTACCTTCAGAGATATCTTTACTTAGTAAAGGTCTATCATTTGTTCCAACAACCTGCCCCAATTTTTTAAACCTCCAAATAGAAATATTAAGTTTCTTTAGAAAAATTTGCCACCAGGCTTTTTTTTTCAAGACTAGTCATATGTCCCTTGTACTTCCAATACCACTTTCTGTACTCCCTCTACTTTTTATCCCCAGCATAGTGCTTTACTTCGAGAGAGACACACTTTTTGAGAATATGGTTCTCAAGGACAGAGATGTAGAGCAGAAACAGATGTTTGTACCATACAATCTTTCATCTGTGGAAACGCAAGCTCTTAACAATATAAAACATAATTCATCTGTGGTGATTGAACCAGCAGACAAAGGGGGAGGGATTGTAGTTCAGGACGTATACAACTATAAATCTGAGATCACTAGACAATTGCCTAACACTAAACACTACCTCAAATTTAATTCAGATCCAACAAAGACATTCAGAAAATTATTCATAACATAACCGAGAAAAGGAAGGCAGAAGATTATTTGAGACAAAACAAATTTTTGTTTTTAAACACCACCTTTCCTCAGAAATCTGTTATTTACACATAAGAATGCAGAGTCACCCCCAGGACGCCCAATTGTATCAGGGAGTAGTTCCATTCTTGAACAGTCAGGTTGGTATGTTGATTTCTTCATTAAGGATTTTGTACCCAAAAATCCATGCCATTTCAAGGGATAGCATGGATATAATCAATTAGGTTGAGCATCTCCCTTTTGAGCCTGATACCTGCATTCTTTGCACATTAGATCCCTGCATTTGAATATTCCCCAAATTGAGGGCACCAATGTGATTGAGAAAGTACTGTCCCTACATCCTTCATTTTGGAGCGCCTTCATTTATGTCTCACTAGAAACGTATTTTATTTTGATGGTCAATATTACCAACAGGTGAAAGGTACATCTATGGGTCTGTCTTTGCCCCAAATTTTGCAATACTTTTTATGGATAACCTTGAATTCAATAAAATTCTCTCTGACTCCAACCCATTCCATAATAATATCATTGTATGGAAAGGGTGCATTGACAACATCTTTATGATTTGGCAAGGTTATATGCACACCTTGACTGAATTCTCTGACCGGTTGAATACAAACTGTAATGGATTCAAATTTACACTTCTGATGGAGAGCTATATACATCATTGTATCATAAGCTTACTGAATGGAATACTCTTCAGTCTTATAAAAGTCATCACCCTAAATCACTGAGGGATTCCCTTCCCTATTCTCAGTTCCTCCGTATTAGAAGAAATTGTTTTTTCAAAGAAAATGTTTTAGGAGGCTAGCACTCTTTCTAAGAAATTGATATCCAGAGGCTGTCCACAAAAACTTGTGAAACACTCAATCAAAAGAGCAATGTACTATCCTATGATCGCTTGCTGACCCCAAAAAACAAATCAAACAATGACCGCCTAGTTTGTGTTACCACTTTCTCCCCAATCTCCAACCAACTTAGAAAATGTATTTTGAAACATTGGCCAATTCTGAATGCCTGGGACCTATATCTTGAATGCCCTTTGTTTGCATTTTGGAAAAATAAGAACTTAAAAGATCACTTGGTGAGGGCGAATTTACCTTCTAACATGAACAGCCATACCCTCATTGACTTCTGGGGTTTAGCTTCCTTAGTAGGGCACTTCAGATGTAGCCAATGTAAGGTCTTTTAATTTACAGTTAAAACAAAAGAGTTTGTTTATGGAAAAATGATATTTGCTTTAGACCAGTTTTCTAATTGTAATACAGAGAATGTAATCTATGTAATCATGTGTCCCTGTAATCAAATCTATATTGGCCAGACAATGCAAAAACATTGCATATGTATCTGTCAACACAGAAAGATGCAAAGTCTCCAGTCCACCTCTAGTGGACCACGTCCTGGCAAATGAACACACCAGGAATGACCTCCGCTGACAAGTAGTTTATGTCATCAAACCACCACCTCGGGTGGGGCAGACATTGCGACATTACTGAGCAAAGAGGAACTAAAGTGGATCCTTCATGTCAACAATTCCCAGATTGGTCTAAACCGGGTGGAAGACTGGTTGGCACTTATTTAAGCTTTTGAGTGCTCACTATTTTATGGCATTTAGGGCCATATGTACAAACACATTTTTCCATTGACACAGAATGGGAAAAAACCTTTGCTACATCTGGCCCTTACTGTGTCCCAATATGATACATTTCACATGACTTACATAGATCTCAACACATACAGGGCCAGATTTACAAGGCCCTAGCACCACTTTTAGCGATGCTCCGGTGGCGCTATTCACTGCACCATATTAACAAGGAGACATCAATCCACTTTTTGTGGCTTAATCCCTTCTTGTAACTATGGGCCTCTCTGATGCAGTTTTCAGCTGTAAAGGTGTGTTGCTGCCAGCGTTCCACCGCAACACCCATTGCTTTTGACGCTGCCCTAGATTTATGAGAAATTGTAAATCTGAGGCAGCACCAAAAACTCTTTATGTTTTGCTGCCAGTGCCGCTGTGAACACTTTAAGAGGAAGCCACAGCATGGAGTGGATATATGTATATCCGAGGGGCAGAGAAAAAGAGTGTGGTCCCAAAATGTGTTTTCCCCATTCAATTTCCCATGGGGAGTTTAGACACAACTACAGCCCAAACCGTTAAACAGAGTACACCAAATTTGGCATAAAGCTAGATCTTGGTCCAGAAAGATCTCTTTCGTTATTTGGTGCAAATCTATTCAGTAGTTTTGGAGTTATTAAAGAAATAATAATTTGTATATCTAGGGATGTGGATCCTCCACGGATATGTGGGTAGCCATGGATTCAAAGGCCAATTGGAAAGAAAAAAATGCAACCACCTCCACATCATACCCCTGCTGCGCACAGGCAAAGGTTGTGCGCATTGTGCGGTTGGGAGCATGTGGGGTTGGCTATCCCCGGTGGTTGTATTAACATATGGTATTTATATAATTTATATATTGCTTTATGTTAAAAAACACACATAGAAATTCAGTGAAAAAAACTAACGTTACATGGACGTTATAGTTAGGTGCATGTTTTACCCACACAAAACCATAGCAATTCAGCAGTTATAATTATACTTATCAGAAGAAACTACAACTTGTGCCGGTTTAGGTTACGAATGATAGTTTCTTCACATAAGTATAACTATAAGTATAACTGCTGAACCATGCACCTAACTATAAAGTTCCTTTGTTTTTTCAGTGACTATATACATATATATGTATGTATATATATAAAAATATATATAAATATATACCAGTGGGAAGTTACAGTTAAGTCTGTGTGTCCATAATTTGCAATTTAATTAATTAAAGTTTTGTAACTAACATGTACAGTAAACGTGTGGGCTCTAATACAATAAGCAGTATCTAAAAGTAGATTTTCACAGAAAGCTTCCATAGTTTCATTTAGTTATCCAAAGTCACTGATTAATGCACTTTGCTTTCTACCTTTTATCCTAATGGAGGTCAAGAATTCAAGAGATGAACCTTCAACAACGCAAATATGATTTTGAGACAACAGAATGAATAAATGGAATATTATACTTCATCTTTCTTTTAATTTCCATAGAATGTTTCTCTATTAATATATTTTGTCAATCGAAGCGTATGGGAAAGGGAATGACTCCATCAAATAAGGTACTGCTCTCACCATGACTTGTTTTTGTCTATTAGCACAAAGTGCTGGAAAACTAAGCTGACTTGATTGTCATGTCTCATTTTGTGGCATATTTGTATCTCATGTTTAAGATGCTCTTTGTTTACTCTCCTTAGTCAATGGAAGCTGTCCTGTTCACCAATGAGACCACTCTCTGACAGGACGAGACAATCAACTGCTGCTACAATTTGTCGCACTTGCAGATATGAAAAATTAATATAACTGCATTTTCAAAGAGTAGCGTGAGACTCTTTCTTTAGACTTTCTTGGGAGGCTCTTCTTACACTCTTTTGAGACACTATTCAGGTACATTCTGAGTCAGAAGACTTTGCTTGCCTTCTCAGTTTCACAATGAGCAATTCTTTATTTCATTGCCTGATTCTATGCCGCTCTGAAACTCTACTGAGTTTCTTAAACCTTTCTTTATGGGAAGTTCTGCTTAAGATTTATGAAAAAGATTAATGTATTCACATCTGAACTAAGAGCTCTTCATGGGTTCTATTCAAATATTTACTCAAACCCCCCTTAGCTTAGAATAGGGATTAACTTATAAGGAAAGTGTTTTATGTTTTGTTCTGTATTGTACTGCCGTTTCAATGATTAACATAGATGACTTTCAATGATTAACACTGATGACTTTCAATAAACAATCATCTACTTACAAGATATACTAAAGCTTTGAAACACACACCAAAACTCATCATTGACCCTAATGAAAACGTAATTTATTAATTCTCTACTTACGGCAAAGGTCTACCAACCTTGGGCCCAGTAAGAGCGGGAACTTTAAATTTCTGGATATGTTGGTAAAA
This sequence comes from Pleurodeles waltl, assembly GCF_031143425.1. Lineage (NCBI taxonomy): Eukaryota > Metazoa > Chordata > Amphibia > Caudata > Salamandridae > Pleurodeles > Pleurodeles waltl. Next base: position 577,859,386 of record NC_090449.1, on the reverse strand, counting down.
TTGGTGTTGAACCTCAGAAAATTATTTAAATTTGAAATTTGTCACAGAGATTTGCTCCCTCAAAAGTTGGTAGAACAGTATGTTTTATGTATTGAGAAATAGGAACAGTAACAATTAAAAAGTGCCCTGAGATAGATAAATACTTATGTCCCAATGGCCAAAGCCTGAGCTTAAAGATTGGTGGATTGGGTTTTTTGAAGCGGTTGCAGGTTTGGAGGTGTATCAATAAGGTTATGCACTAAAGTCCACTGCTGATTATTGATTATTTTGGCTTTGCTTAATTTTGGGAATTATAGTGTATGAATGTTGACTGTATTATTGAAGCTCATTAAAATGTGCTTATGAACTGCTGATGCTCATGTGCTTTTGCTGAAGAAGATAATGTGGTTATAGGACTAAGAAGTAGTCCAAGATCCTGTGATAGATAAACAAATGGTTGGTTTATGGTATTCTTGGCTGCTAATTTCCATGTTTTGAGACAGGGACGGTAAAAATTTATTGTGATTGCACTAATATTGGTCAATGTTGGTGGCACCTCATGGTCAAAGGTAACACTGTATTGATTAGGTGATTTACCACTGGTCGAGATTTCATTGGTATGAGTCCAAAACTCTTTTTGATTGTAAACGTTGGAAGGTGTTAAAACCTAAATATTCCAGTTGTTGAATTGTTCTTTTGGTTTCTTTTGAAGGGGTAGACAAACACTGTTATTTTATGTTGCATAGATTAGTAGAATTGACACTTTGTGTGAATCCAAAGAAACTGTAGAGGAGGGTGAGCCGCTGGAGAAAGCAGGTTGCTGTGTTATATTGTGTTGTGCTGCTATAGTTCGTTTGGAGTGAAACGCTGTGCTGACATTGAGTGAGCTGTGGGGAGAGCTGCCTGGTGATTGGTTTACAGAGCCACGCTGAAGTTGGGAGATAGCTTACTAAAATCTGACGTATAATGAACAGAAACAAAACATAAAACATTGAAGATTTGTATTTCATTTGTTTGCCTTTGTTGATTTGAATTATAAATCATGAAATTTTTCAAATCTATTAGAAGTTTATTGAGAAATGATGTTACTGTTGAAGTACGGGAGGGTGAAAAGGCACCTTCTGAAGGTACACCTGCTTATCACATGATGATAGAGGAAGGGTTACACACATGTATGGCTTTGCCAGTTCCGAAAGATCTCTAAGAAAGACGGTTTATTAAGCTTTCCTGGATGGGGTACATTCAATTTGAGAATTATAGACAGATTACAAGAAACACTTTGGGAAATGAAGTCTTCTCCCATACCAACATCATTTGTAGCACTAAGTTCATGGGAGAAGATGGCTCATAACAGGAATAGAGAGATACCAAAGATACCAAAGACAAACAAAAAGGGCACTGGGAAATTAACCAGATGCAATTTGATACGATCAACAATACAGATGTTGAAAAAATGTAGCGTAAGGAGCCAGATTATACCCTACAATTACAAATGAGAAAACAGAGCAGTCAGAAAAACATAAAAAAACATAAAAGAAAAAAAGATTAAGGGAGAAATGGAAACAAACGATGAAACATAATCAGCTACAGGTACTGATTCAGAGATGATATTATAGATCAACTATTGTCTGCATGTCAACCACATGAAGTGGGTCCTGGAACAAGTACTGGTGCAACAACAAGTAATAGTGTGCCAGCAGCTACAGCACCTTTTGTCTCAAACCGATATCAAACTGCAAGGCCATTAACAATAGCCCAGTCTACTGTAACACATTCAGTTGTAGTACAACCAGTGGTAGGTCAACCTGTTCTAGCACAGCCCATTGTTGTGTAGCCATTATTAGTTATAGCTTCAGACATGTTATTTTAGCGAACTAGGCCGGACGATGAGCACTTTAACTTAGATATATTTTATTCAGCTTTATTATGTTAACAATAGCCACATTTGCGGTCCTGTTTTATTTTTCTCTGTCTAGCTGTACTTTGCGTAGGCCGGCACTGCGTTCTTAAACAAGATATTTCTTTCACTCTGTTTTTTTCAAGGCTGCAGTAAGATAGGTTGCCGGCAAACGTGGTAACGCTTTGTCTCTAGTGTTCATAGAGACATAAACACTCTAACGTAGGGATCCTATCTTGGAACATCAGCTGTTTTATTATGAAAACACTACTTTGGCTCATGTACGTTAGAGGGAGATTCCACCCAGATGATCACGACTGTATGCTGTTTGCTGAGTGCTTTGCTACAGCTGCTTAAGTAGACTACAGGCCTCTTGCTCAGGCATAAGGGATGATGTCTTCCCAGGGGAACCTGAAGGGCAGAATTAGAGCTTAACATGCTGTGCTCTAACATAGCCTAGGTAGGTGCTATTTTAATGACTCTGGTGACAATATGGTAGCGTTAATTTTATGCTTCACTCTTCTTGTCACAGTTTTAATCCTGTAAGGCTTCATCATCCTAGTTATTGCAGTACAGGCTTTATTATCTAAGATGCAGTTACTTCAATAAAACCTTAATGAAATATATTCTGCCTCTGCTTGTCCTTGTATATTTGAGACTAATGTAACTGAGAGAAACGGACGAGATCTGAGTGACCACGATTTCCCTGGGGAGTCAACTGTGTCATGCGCTCGGCTGCCCAATCATCCCTACTCTTGGGTGGAGATGACGCACTGCTATTTAGCCGGAGCAAAACCCAGATTAGGCCGACAGGTGTCACCTGTAGTAGCTTCAGACTCAGTCTCCCACAGCCCAGGTGATTCTGCTACTCAAATCCACTAGTCTCATTAGAATAATGAGAGCCTATGCGACACCAAGATAGCATAGCCTGTTGTGACACAATCTTTTGCTCAGCCTGTTGTACCATGTAATATATCTGCTCAAGTTGAAACTGTACAAGCAGTGATGCCTAAAAATGTTACTGCTTCCACTGTGACTGTACCTGCAGCGTTTACTAGGGTTGTATCTGCCCAACCGGTAGAACAGTGTATATCTATTGTCCAAGGGCAATTGCTGAAGGAGCTGTTGAAGGAGGGACAGTGACAGGGCTTATACCGACATCAAAGAATTAGTTGAGTGGACACCACAACAGACTGCTCAATCATAAATGGAAGGGGATATTGTCTTTAAAACACAAACAAAACAAGGTGGCAAAGGTGGGGTATTAGCCCTCTGAATTGAGGAAGCTGCCAAGAAAATTACAAAGGCCAACAGCACAGAAAGCCTGGGTAATAGCCGAAATGGAGACCATCAAATGTCCCAAGATAAAAAATAGGATAAACACCCTTTAGGCTCTATGGTCCCTGTAGGAAGTTGGCTCTGTATGTGCTATTTCAAAGTAAGGAATAGCATGCACAGAGTCCAAGGGTTCCCCTTAGAGGTAAAATAGTGGTAAAAAGAGATAATACTAATGCTCTATTTTGTGGTAGTGTGGTCGAGCAGTAGGCTTATCCAAGGAGTAGTGTTAAGCATTTGTTGTACATACACATAGACAATAAATGAGGTACACACACTCAGAGACAAATCCAGCCAATAGGTTTTGTTATAGAAAAATATCTTTTCTTAGTTTATTTTAAGAACCACAGGTTCAAATTTAACATGTAATATCTTGTTTGAAAGGTATTGCAGGTAAGTACATTAGGAACTTTGAATCATTTCAATTGCATGTATACTTTTCAAGTTATTCACAAATAGCTATTTTAAAAGTGGACACTGCAATTTTCACAGTTCCTGGGGGAGGTAAGTTTTTGTTAGTATTACCAGGTAAGTAAGACACTTACAGGGTTCAGTTCTTGGTCCAAGGTAGCCCACCGTTGGGGGTTCAGAGCAACCCCAAAGTTACCACACCAGCAGCTCAGGGCCGGTCAGGTGCAGAGTTCAAAGTGGTGCCCAAAACGCATAGGCTCCAATGGAGAGAAGGGGGTGCCCCGGTTCCAGTCTGCCAGCAGGTAAGTACCCGCGTCTTCGGAGGGCAGACCAGGGGGGTTTTGTAGGGCACCGGGGGGGACACAAGCCCACACAGAAATTTCACCCTCAGCGGCGCGGGGGCGGCCGGGTGCAGTGTTAGAACAAGCGTCGGGTTCGCAATGGAAGTCAATGAGAGATCAAGGGATCTCTTCAGCGCTGCAGGCAGGCAAGGGGGGGCTTCCTCAGGGAAACCTCCACTTGGGCAAGGGAGAGGGACTCCTGGGGGTCACTTCTGCAGTGAAAGTCCGGTCCTTCAGGTCCTGGGGGCTGCGGGTGCAGGGTCTTTTCCAGGCGTCGGGACTTAGGTTTCAGAGAGTCGCGGTCAGGGGAAGCCTCGGGATTCCCTCTGCAGGCGGCGCTGTGGGGGCTCAGGGGGGACAGGTTTTGGTACTCACAGTCGTAGAGTAGTCCGGGGGTCCTCCCTGAGGTGTTGGTTCTCCACCAGCCGAGTCGGGGTCGCCGGGTGCAGTGTTGCAAGTCTCACGCTTCTTGCGGGGAGATTGCAGGGTTCTTTAAAGCTGCTCCTTTGGATAGAGTTGCAGTCTTTTTGGAGCAGGTCCGCTGTCCTCAGGAGTTTCTTGTCGTCGTCGAAGCAGGGCAGTCCTCAGAGGAGTCAGAGGTCGCTGGTCCCTTTGGAAGGCGTCGCTGGAGCAGAGTTCTTTGGAAGGCAGGAGACAGGCCGGTGAGTTTCTGGAGCCAAGGCAGTAGTTGTCTTCTGGTCTTCCTCTGCAGGGGTTTTCAGCTAGGCAGTCCTTCTTCTTGTTGTTGCAGGAATCTAAATCTTTAGGTTCAGGGAAGCCCTTAAATACTAAATTTAAGGGCGTGTTTAGGTCTGCGGGGTTAGTAGCCAATGGCTACTAGCCCTGAGGGTGGGTACACCCTCTTTGTGCCTCCTCCCAAGGGGAGGGGGTCACATCCCTAATCCTATTGGGGGAATCCTCCATCTGCAAGATGGAGGATTTCTAAAAGTTAGAGTCACCTCAGCTCAGGACACCTTAGGGGCTGTCCTGACTGGCCAGTGACTCCTCCTTGTTATTCTCATTATCTCTCCTGGACTTGCCGCCAAAAGTGGGGGCTGGGTCCAGGGGGCGGGCATCTCCACTAGCTGGAGTGCCCTGGGGCATTGTAACACGAAGCTTGAGCCTTTGAAGCTCACTGCTAGGTGTTACAGTTCCTGCAGGGGGGAGGTGTGAAGCACCTCCACCCAGAGCAGGCTTTGTTTCTGTCCTCAGAGAGCACAAAGGCTCTCACCGCATGAGGTCAGACACTCGTCTCTCAGCAGCAGGCTGGCACAGACCAGTCAGTCCTGCACTGAACAATTGGGTAAAATACAGGGGGTATCTCTAAGACGCCCTCTGTGTGCATTTTTTAATAAATCCAACACTGGCATCAGTGTGGGTTTATTATTCTGAGAAGTTTGATACTAAACTTCCCAGTATTCAGTGTAGCCATTATGGAGCTGTGGAGTTCGTTTTTGACAGACTCCCAGCCCATATACTCTTATGGCTACCCTGCACTTACAATGTCTAAGGTTTTGCTTAGACACTGTAGGGGCATAGTGCTCATGCACATATGCCCTCACCTGTGGTATAGTGCACCCTGCCTTAGGGCTGTAAGGCCTACTAGAGGGGTAACTTACCTATGCCACAGGCAGTGGGAGGTTGGCATGGCACCCTGAGGGGAGTGCCATGTCGACTTAGTCATTTTCTCCCCATCAGCACACACAAGCTGGCAAGCAGTGTGTCTGTGCTGAGTGAGGGGTCCCTAGGGTGGCATAAGACATGCTGCAGCCCTTAGAGACCTTCCCTGGCATCAGGGCCCTTGGTACCAGGGGTACCAGTTACAAGGGACTTACCTAGGTGCCAGGGTTGTGCCAATTGTGGAAACAATGGTACATTTTAGGTGAAAGAACACTGGTGCTGGGGCCTGGTTAGCAGGGTCCCAGCACACTTCTCAGTCAAGTCAGCATCAGTATCAGGCAAAAAGTGGGGGGTAACTGCAACAGGGAGCCATTTCTTTACAGTCCCACTACACTTAACCCCTTGTTAGGCCATTGGAACATTCTGGTACCATTGTTCAATTTGTTTTTGGGTTTACACACTTGGGAGGAATAGATATGTTTTTCCTGTTTACTGGTTCCAACTGCCATGATCTATCAACTCCACTTGCTAATGTTAATTTATTTAATCTGCTTTTGTTTATTGATTCCAACTGGCAAGACCTATTGACTTCACCTGCTAATCTTAATTGATTCCACCTGATTCTCTGTATTGGTTTCAACTGCCAAGACCATCTGACTTCACCTGCTGATGTTAATTGATTGCACCTGCTTACATTAAATGTCAAAACTATTCGGCTGACAGGTGTTCTCTCCCAGGGCATGTTGGAACCTTCCTGTCTCCCATGTGAGTCATGCGTCTTTCAGGAGTCAGCCACACCCACAAAGCATTTAAATTGCAACAGAAACTTGAGTTGGTGCTTGGCCTCATTCCTGTCCTGAGCAAGCATCATCCCTGTACTAACTTCCTGAGTCAACCTAATTCCTCCAGCACTCTATTTTTCCTCAACCCAAGACTCCCTGCAACTCCTGTGCTCCTGACACCATTGACGCTTCTATCATCTCTGCTTCCTGCCTGGTGCTTTCGGTTCCCTGAGCTCAAGCTGCTAAAACTTCCTCTGGATTTAAGTTTAGTTAGGAAAGACAAGGCTAAGAACTTGATCACAGTTTAGTGCACACATATCCTTAGATTACGCCTAAAATTATCTGGATGACTGAGTGCTGAATAGAGTAAGCTCACTTTCTGTAAATCAGACACAACCTCACCACTTTTGTTTCAATAGCTTTAGGGACCTGAACTCCTTTACAGAGTGAGATATCCAAACTTAAATCTATCCACCAGTTATTCTTGGCAAATTGTTGTAATAAGAATGAGAGATGACTTATTAGAGTGCACTATTTAAGTATATAAACTTGTACAGAGATACAGAGAGCTGAACAGAAAATGATGCTTGGGAGTGCCAGAAACTCAGGCCTTAAATTTTGATTTGTACCTGCTCTCATGCAGCACTTGTGGTGAAGCATATGAGTGTATAATATTGTGAGTAACTACATAATCGTTGTATGCTGAGAACTGTGGTAAACTATTCTTCTTGTTATTTCCAGTGAATTACATCCACACCACCACAAAAGGTCCAGGGAGTGTAGAACCACCTTCATGCAGTGTTGCAAGGCAGCAGAGCAGGACCAGTGCCGCAAGTCTATCTTTTTTTCTTTTGTCCCAACCCCCTTCTCCTCAAGGGCAGTGTATGATTTAAGGGCTTAGCGTTCCTTGAACAAGGGTTGTCCTCCAGGGGATAAGAGGTCAAGCATCGCCTCCGCACACGGTACCAGGTAAGTGCGTGACATTCAGAGTCTGTCATTTGCAGGGAATGGTGGTGCAATGCAAGGTGTTGATTTTCAGAATGGCATGCAAGATGTTCAGAGAGGCATTGTTGCCCCACAAGGTAGAGGTCAAGGAGCTCTGATTGATCAAAGTACAGGTGCAGATGCTCTAATGTTGAAAAAAATAACTCCTTGTCACCTTTTTAACAAGGTCAGCCACTGGAAGCACAAGTGTAGGCTAAATCCAGACAGCCAAGTTACTTGCCTTTGGTGATGCCTTCTCTGGAAGAGACTATATCCAATTGCATATTCCTCACCTTAGAATTTCCCCAGGCATCAGTCTGGATCCAGATTTTTCTCGAGCAGTACCCCTACATGCTGCTAGCTGGCTTTGATCAGCTCAGTGTCCATTGTCAGCGTTGTTTGTTCTGGATATGATGTCACAGGTCCTATTTGGGCGCCACCCTGGCGTGCTGAAGTGAGTTTCTTTTCATGACTTTTCACGCCAGAAGTGCAGAGCCATGAAGAACAGAGACCACTGGTGCGTCAAAACTAGGTCCCTGAAAGGGGAGTCTCTGTTCCTAGAAATCAGTTCGTAGAGCAGGGAAGATGAGTGGGTCATTGAGGAATTTGCAACTAGATATTGTCTCTAGCAGATAAGGTGTTATCAAAGGTAAGTAACTTGTTCATAAGATAGAGACATCTAGTTCCAGATTCCCTTAGAATAAATAACCAAGCAATACCATCTCCAAACGTGCGTCTGGGAACTAAGATCATTCTAGAAAATCCTGCAGGGCCAAACAGACAAAATGCCCATTACTACGGACATGACGGTCCAGGCAGTAGTGTTTTTGTAAATGTGTGCAGAGATGCCTACGGTGCGCTTGACAGATGTGAAGGACTGGATCTCAGCGTGCTAACGCAGTGGTCGCAGCTTTAGGTCTGGTAGAATGAGCAAGCAAACCCTCGGGGGTTTCTTAATAGCCAGTGCAAAGCACATTTTAATGCAGACTAAGACCCATCTCGAGAAGATCCACTTCTGCACTGCCTGACCACTCTTCACACCCACATAACCAACAAAGAGTTGATCATCCACCCAGAACTCTTTGGTGCAATCAAGGTAGAAGGCCAATTTTTTTTTTTTTTTGGGTCCAGGTGGTGGAGTCTTTCCTCTTCCTTAGAAGGATGTGGGGGTGCATAAAAAAGTAGGCAAGGTGAATAATTAGCTTACATGAAATTGCATAACCACTTTTGGCAAAAAGAGAAGCACCACTTTGTTGGGATAGATGGAAAGGTAGGGCGGCTTACATGGCAATGCCTGCAGCTCACTCACCCTGGGGGCAGACGTAATGGCCACACGTAAGGTTGTTTTTACAGTCAGAATCATAAGAAGACAATTGTGGAGGGGCTCAAAAGGAGCGCACATCAAAAATGGAAAAAACAACATCAAAGTCCACTGAGGCATAATGAATGGGGATGGAGGAAACATATGGGTAAGGCCTTTAATTAACCTATTTACAATTGGAGACTTAAACAAAGAGGGTTGAGTAGGTACCCAAAAAAAAGCAGAAATGGCAGGCAGATGACCTTTGAGAGCACCCATAGCAGACCCCCACTGGGCCAAAGAAAGGATAAACAACAGGACATCAGAGAAAGGGGCAGAAAGGGGATCAACAGACTTGTCTGTGCACCATGCCACAAACATCTTCCAACGGCAGGCATATACCATTTTGGTAGAGGGACGCCTGGCTGCCAAGATTACATTACAGACTTCAGGCAGTAGGTCAAAAGCTCTCAACTGCCACCACTCGCTCTCCACACAAGAAGACAGAGACTGGACAGGTTCAAGTAGAGAACCCTCCCCTGCTGCCGCGACAGAAGATCCTCCCAAAGGGGCAGTAGGATCAGAGGATTGATGGCCATGCTCAGTAGCTTGGGATTACAAACTTTTCGTACTCAGTCCGGAGCCACAAGGATTACTTGGACCTGGTTGTTCCTGATCTTCAGACCTCTGGGCAGAAGTTGTATGGGCGGAAAGGCATACAGGAGGCCTGAGTTCTACTTGAGGCAAAAAGTATCACAGAGTGATTGCCACCTTGGAAACTCAATGTGCAATACTGCTACCATTGCGTGTTCTCTGCGGAGGTAAACAGATCTAAACAAGGTTATATTCACTACTGAAAGAGACCTTGCACCACCTCCAGGTGGAGACGCCATTCATAATCGATTAAGTATTGTCAGCTGAGTTTGTCCACTCTGACTTTCAGAGAGCCCGCCAGATGATGAACCACCTGGGGAATGCCCGGTTGTTCCAGCCATGCCCAAAAGTGCGGAGTCTTCACAAAGGGTGCACAACCCCACCCCGCCCTTCTTCTTGCAGTACCTCATGGCGGAGGTGTTGTCCATAAATACCTGCACTACCTTCCCTTAGAGGAAGTAAATATATGCTTTCAATGGTAGTCTGATTGTCTGGAGCTCCAACAGGTTGATGTGGAGTCCGGACTCTGCCAGAGACCAGTTGCCTTTGATCTCCGCCTCTCCCAGGAGTGATACACCTGTCACTACTGTCAGATCTGGTTGGGAAAGGGAGAGGGATCTGCCTCTGACCCAATCATGGTTCATTAGCCACCACTGCAGATCTCATGCAGTTCCCTCCAGGAACAGGACCGTATCGGAGAGATTTCCCTAATGCTAGAACTTAAGGTCCCACTCCAGAACCTGCATATGCCAACTGACATGTGTCACCAGCAGAATGCAGGAGGCCATGAGGCACGGCAGCCTCAGAGTAATTCTCACTGAAATTAAGGACAGAGGCTGAAACATCAGTATCATAGCCTGAATATCCTGGACTGGCCACTCAGGAGGATAAACCAGAAACTGCACTGTGTCCAGACCATCTTCAATGAAAGGGAGCATCTGAGAAGGAGTCAGGTATGACTTTGGGACATTTATTGTGAACCCCAGGGAATGCAGAAGGTCCACCGTAGTCTGAAGGAGAGATGCCAGCCTGGGATGAGTCTGCCTTCAATAGCCAGTCGTCAAGATAGGGAAAAACTGAAACCCCTGATGTACGCAGATGAGCTGCAACCACCTCCATCACCTTGGTGAACACCAAGGGGCACTGGTAAGGTCAAATGGGAGCACGGTGAACTAAAAGTGCTTGTGGCCTACCGTGAACCACGAGTAACATCTGTGGGCAAGCAGGAAGGGGATATGGAAATATGATTTCTACAAGTCCAATGCTACCATCCAGTTTCCTGGGTCCAGGGCAGATAGAACCTGAGCCAGAGTGAGCTTCTTGAGAAAGAGATTGAGAGACCGAAGTACTAGTATAGGGCAGAGGCCTTTTCTAAGTACCAGAAAGTAGCTGGAATAGCAATCACAACCTACACCTGGAACAAGAACCCTCTCTATGGCTCCCTTGGCCAAGAGAGCTGTTACCTCATCTTGAAGAAGTACCAAGTGATCCTCCAGCATCCGCTCGTAGGATGGTGGAATGATGGAGTAGTAGTCTGCAAAGGACTTTATCACCACTGTAAGGCCCTAGTAAGTGGGTACAGGTGTAATCCAAGGCAGGGATGGTAAAGGGGTCACTAGGGCTGCAGCACTGATTGAGCCACCCTGCTGACCTGAGTAAAAGCAGAGCTGCCATGTCAGGCTGCACAAGCAGCTTGTCTGCCTCAGTTATACTCTGCCCACACCAAATGCAAGCAGAGTGCATTTACTGCCTATAGCACAGGTCAGTCACCCCTAGGGCAGGCCTACTATAGCCCAGGAGGCAGAGTGAAATGTGTCGAGAGTATGAACGAGCATCTATGACCCTGTGATAGCATTTAAAACATTATGCTACCACAAGTGACCGGCAATCCATATGATAACATGGGCTAGCACCTGGGCAAACCTCATGTGTCTTTCTCCATGATGGCCCGAACAATTTTCCCCATGTTTGGTGTCAAACACTGCGCTTTTTAGCCATGAGCATGATTCTCATGCCCAGGGTTATCTAACATGTACCCTGGTAGTGTCCTTAGAGGATACCCACCAAGTTGCTAGCTTTCCCTTGCCTTGGTGGGTTCTCCTGAACAGTTTGCTGCCAGGACAAGAGACTGCTCTCCTGCTGGTTGTGCTAGCACTACTACCAAAACAGAGACAAAGGACCTGGACCGGGAGTAGGTCACACCTCCACCCTCCCAGGATGGCTAGTATTTACAGTGACCAAGGCGGTGAGCTTCAAATGTTTTCAGATATGTAATCTACTGTTCCACTCTCAAAGACAAAGCCCTCCCACCTATCCAAGCTGAAAGGTGGGAAAATTAGTTATTCAGGAGGCGTACACTTCCAACAGGCTAGCCATGCCTTCATGGTGGGTTAGGAGGCCTGTACAGCCAAGAAAAGGTTGGAAAATCTTGAAACTAAAATTAAACTAAGAATTAAGGGGGTTCCTTTGCACTAGAACCTCAGTTCTGATTTTTTATCTGAGAAGGGGAACAGAGAAGATGCAGTCACTGTCAACAGGACTTTTGGACTCCATCACAGCCCAAAGAAAGGACATTTAAGTGCCATGAGGAGACCATATATTGGAACTGTGTGTTCGACATGTGCCTGTGGCAAAAGCTTGTTGCACCCTACAAGAAGGACTCGAGTGGATGGCAGAAACTGAAGCAGACACCCCTGACTGGTGGAACCTGTCATCTGCAACCTGCAGAATAATCATCGTGCTGTATCACAAGAAGTGCAACCCATCTGTCCTCTCTTGGGAGCCTCCAAAGAAAATCAGTGACCTGAACAAGGGAGTTGTTGTGAGGCTCACAGCAAGCTTCGAGCCATTACACCGCTCCTGTAGACCTCCAGCCAATGAAGTACTCATGGAATACTTTTGCCACTGCCAAGGTTTGGTGGTCACTAGACCAGTAACCAACCCATCCCTGGATGTACCAACCCTAGAGAAACTCCCAGCAATAGTGACCAACATTGACAAAGACCCCACTGCTGAGATCCTGCATCCTAAGGAAGGTGACTTTGACTAAGTGGCAAAGCATCTTTGGCGCGACCCTCCCATGATTGACAACTGCAAGGCCACCTCTGCACCCGGAGCCACCGGACGTGGTGGTGAAGTGCCAGCTGTGGAATTCAGGTCCTTGGGCCCCAAAAGCCTCTACTCTCCAAGGGTAGAGTGTAATTCCATCCCCAAATGTGGTTTTGCAGAGTACAGCACTTGTGGTTTCTGGTCTTTTTTAAGGCCAGCAATGATACCTCTGCATCCAGACTCCCTGGGCAAAGTGAAAAGGTAGTGTTTATAGAAACATGATTAGGGACCCCTCACACCTTAACTCCAGGTGAGTTCCATGGAACTCACCCCACAAGTGACTGATTGCAGGCTGTGCTTCCCACCCACTGACTTCAATGGTATTCGTTTGACAACTAAAAGTGCATTTATTTTTAAATGTTTTGTAAATCCACAAGTCCGGTTGTACGCAAGATACAAAGGGTCAGATGTACTTAGCTATTTTCATGTCACAACATTAAAATAGCATTTGGCATGTATCAATGCTACTTATTGATTGGGTAATCTATTTATCGAATCGCAAAAAAGGCTTGCAAGTCACTACTTGGAAGGGGCATGCCAAGAACATGCCTTCCAAATAGTGAGTCACAGTGGTATGAAAGATTGTTTTGTGACCATGAATGAGGTCTCAAAAGAATTGCAGTTAACACCTACTTCAAGTTGGTGGTAACCCATTCGCAAGCGGGAAGGGGTCATCAAAAGACCCATTCTCGTTTGTGAATGGAAGCAAATATATTTTCAGAGGAGGGAGTGGTCTCAGGGACCACTGCCTAGTTTGAAAAAATGAAAACAAAACAAAACCTTCCATTTTCTCTTCGAAATGTATCACATTTTCCTTTAAGGAAATTGTGTTGCATTTTTTTTTTTTAAAAGCTGCTTTATTTAAAGAGCAGTCACAGACATGGTGGTCTGCTGCCCCCAGTGTGGCCATTACCATTGGAGTAACACATTTCGACCTACCTCATGCATTTTGATGAGGTAGGTCATTTGCGACCCCATTTGGAATCGCTAAATGTGTCTGAGACATATTAGTACATTTAATTGTACGGGTCTCTAATTGCGAGTCACAAAGAATCACAATTGGAGACTGGCAAAATGAAATGGTCATACATCTGGACCAAAGTTTGTTTTGGTGTCTAAATAAAGATAAAAATCTGCTTTATTTTTCTAAGTTGGTGTTAGATTTAGTTTGAGTTGCGTCAAATACTTATCATCTATGTTGGTGGTGTGAAATGCTTTATACATGTTCCTCTAAGTGGCCTGACTGTTCTTTGTCGCACTACTAGGACTGAGCTAAGGCTTCCTAGAGTGAACCTGAGGTCCAATTATCGGTAATGTGTTAGTATTACATGGTAAGAACCCCCAGATATACCACACGATACTGCCACCTTGCTACAAGCCTAATGCAGTTTTCCCAAGAACATTGCCATATAACATGAACTCAGAAATAATAGCAGGGATTACACCAATCATTAAGGATATGTTACAAAAAGGAATTCTGAAAGAACTAATTGGGAGTCCATTCAATTTACATATTATGGGATTACAAAAAACAAATAGTACGTTTAGGATCTTTCAAGATTTGCGAAAAGTGAATGACATTGTATTCCCATATTGTCCTGTGATACCAAATCCAGGCACCATTCTTTATAAAATTCAGCAGAATGGTTCCATGTTGTGGATTTTTGTCAACCTTTCTGCTCCATTGCATTGCATGAAGATAGCCAGTTCCTATTCTCATTTTCATTTTGAGAGAAAGTCTTAGCATGGTGTTGAGTCCCACAAGGTTATACTGAGAGTCATTCAATCTTTAATCACATCTTAAAGAAAAATCTGGAGACATTGAACTTGCCATGTAAATCAGTCCTTTTGTAATACATTGATGGTCTATTTGTGGGATCAAGCACAAGAAAAACTTGCAAACAAAATACCAGTGCTCTGCTGAATCATTTGGCTGAAAATGAACATAAGGTGTCCCTGAACAAATTGCAGTACTGTCAAAAAGAAGTCCAATATTTAGGACATATCATTGAAAAAGGAATAAGGAAAGTGCCACACGAAAGGGTCAAGGCCATTATACAGATGGGTCCTCAGAAAACACAATGAGAAGTCAGAATGTTTCTGGGAATGGCTGGCTATTGTAGACAGTTGAAACCCAACATTTCCTTGTTGGATAAGCCTTTACTGAGGCTGACACACAGAGATGTGCCTGATCTATTTCTATGTGACAACAAAATGCATCAAAGCTTTCCTTGACCTTAGAGAAAGTCTCTGTTGTGCCCCGGAACTTGGAAACCCTGATTATACCAACAGATTTATCTTGTTTTACAGTAAGCAGGAGGGATGTGCTCTCTCAGTGCTTACCCAGCTGCATGGAGATACTAAAAAGCCGGTGGCCTATTTATCAAATTCCCTTGATGCTGTCCCTTGCAGGGCTGCCTGGTTACCTAAAAGCGGTTGCAGCGGTAAGTTCAAGCATTGAAAGATGTGAAAGCACTCTGATGGGACATCTATTAACTATTATGGTCCCTCACTCGGTTGAGGTTTCTCTTACCAGAAACAAAACCCAATAGATGACTAACTCAGGATTAACTAAATATGAGCAGCAAATTCTTGCCTCAGAAAATATCAAGATTAGATGTTACCAGGTTTTGAAACACAGTACTTTACTACCTTTACCCGAGAGTGATGTGCCTAATAAATTTGACCTTGATTGTTTTGATGTCATGGATTTATGCACCACGCCACTACCCAAAATAAAAGATGAGCATTTACTAAGTCCTGATTATATCCTGTTTGTTGATCGCTTATGCTAAGGAACAAATGATGGTTCCCTGAGAGCTGCTTACCTTGTCTGTACAATACACAAGACTGTAGAAGCTTCCTGGCTTTAAGGAGTCACCTCCTCACAAGCTGCAGAATTTATTGCTCTTACCAGAGATTGCAGCGGAATAGCCCAAATGAGAGTGACTATTTTAACAGATAGTCAAAAAGGCTTTGGTCTGGTCCACGATTTCGACAGGTATGGTCACAAAGAGGGTTTAGGACATCTTCTAGCTCTCCGACTGGAAATGGTGAGCATGTATGAAAACTGCTTCTGACTGAAATTGCTCTTGTAAAATGTGCAGCTCACAGGAGAAACAATGGTTATGCCACAGTTGGCAATATGTATGCAGATGAAGTTGCACGCTATTGTGAGACTGTGGCCTGTACATTTAATGGAACATTCACAGATGAATCTCAAGAAGACACTGTCTTGTCAATGTTGACATTTATGGCTGACAGATGGAAAGAATTGAACATTTTGCAGAAAAATGTTACAGAAGCTAAACAACAGGTTTGGATCAGACCAATATATGGAAAGGATTCAAATTACATTTGGATTTCAGCAGATGGGAGACCAATATGCCAGACAGTTTATTATCACCCATGGCACACCATTTCCATGGCTCACACATTTAGGTAGGCTTGCAATGGTTAGGTCATTCAAACAAAATTGGTTCAACCTCAGATTTAGGTTTCCTGCAGAAGAATTGTGTCATCGTCAAAAGAGATGCTAACAAATGAATGTAGGGAAACTAACACCAGTTACACTGAGTCATGTAGGGAGATCAGGTGGTCCCTTCAAATGGATGCAGATGGACTTTATCGAGATGTCTATTTGTAATGGACTCAGGTATGTCCTGGCTACTGTTTGCATTTTCTCTCTATAGATAGAAGCTTACCCAACAAAGAGGAATGCCAGTCTCACTTTAGCTAAATTGCTGTTAAGGGAACTGGTACGAGTATGGAATACTGGGTTCTCTGGAGTCAGATCGAAGAACTTACTTTAACAGAGAGATCATCAAGAAGCTTTGTGCAGCATTGCTAATGCAGCAAAAGTTGCATTGTAGTTATGGTCCTGATACTTCTGCCATACTAGAACCACTTAACGGCACCATCAATTCCTGATTGGCAAAAGTCTGTGCATTCACTTAATTGAAATGGCCTGATGATTTACGGTTGGTGTTGATGAGCCTTCGAAGTACACCTGACAGGAAGACAGGTTTATCACCCCACAAGATACTCATGGGAAGAGCCATGAGACTGCCTGCTGTACCTGCAAATGCACATTTGAACATAACAGATAACATACTATTCAACTACTGAAAAAGATTGGCTGAGGTGATGCATTCTGTCTCTTAAAAGAATGCAGCTGTCACAGCAAACTTACATCAAGAGCAGTGCAACGACCAGAACCCATGAGATTGGGTTCTCAATCTTGCGTACCCAAAGTACAAGAGAGCTGCACTGTGAGAAATTGGGATGTTGGCTGACTACAGTGTGAGCCATGGTCAAGCAACAGCCACAATTCCCTGCAGGATGACCCATAAAAAGTTACTAGATATCCCTGTGCTTATCCTTGGGTAGGTTGGCTCAAAAGAAGTCAAGCCTAACTTAGAGGAAATGTGTCACGTAGTTATGCAGCACACAAACAGTAATAAAGAGAAAAACAACACAATAAAAATCCCAACGAAATTTAGAAAAATAGAGACATTTCTAATAAATTATTTGACAACAAAACAACAAAAAATCCAATCAGTAGTGCTTAAAAGTAAAAAGCGCCACATCTGGATGCTCTAGACCGGGGCAAAGTTAAAAGTTAAGGCCAACTGCAATGGAGTGCGGTTCAGATACATGAAGTGGATTGGGCCAGGTCAGTGCTTACCATTGGACTTAGAAAATAATTGAAGAAGCAGTCTACCTGAGGAGGTAGAAGCTCAGCAGGGCAAGGTTGTAGGAGTGTCCGAGGAGGGAGCATCATCATCAGATAACCATGGTGCGAACCCGGGGTGAAGATTTTTACCTTCGGACTTAGTTGTAGAGATGGAAGTCAAAAATCTCCAGCGGGACGAAGCAGAAGGCAGTAGCAGAAGACAGTTCCACAAGATTGGATACACCTTTGGCAAAGGACCGCTGAAACAGCTTTTCTGCTGCAGAGAAGAACGCAGAGATATGCCCCGAAGCCATTCCCACAGCCGATGCACCTCAGACGGATAGGCAAGCAGGTTGGTCCTGGTCTCCTCCTAGATCTCAAAGTTCTTTTTGGCCAAGTTTTGTCTAAGCTCTCAGTTTTCTGGGCACCATTAGCACCACAACCAAGGGTCCAGGAGTGGATGAGACCTATTGGGGGATCAGGACTCAGTTCTGCAGGGTCCAGGTGGGGGTTCACAATGGTGGGAGCCTATTATGCCCCTGTGGCTCTAAACAGAAAACCAGTAAACTAGAAGTCACTTCTGGAAGTCCTGGGTGCAGGTGATGATGCAGGTCTCAACAGCGGGGCTGGCCTCTGATGCTTCAAGTCAGGCTCCAGGCAGCAGAGCGGTCCTTTCAGGTACAGCAGCAGACTGGTATGGTACACAGCAGGTCACAACAGCAGGCAGCCCTCTGAGAGCCCTTTTGCTGGTTCAGCAGTGAACTGAAGAGTGGGTCTGAGAGCCCTATTTTTATACCCTGGTACCCTGCTCCTAGAGAGAGGGAGAGGTTCCAGAGAAGTACTTTGATGTTCTAGGCATTTTCTGCCTCCCCTGCCCTAGCCGGCTCCATTGGCGATACAGCATTGTTACACCTATTGTGACAGGGCACACACCATTTAGGTACAAGTGAGGCTGTGCTTAGCTCCCACCCCCTATCAAGTCAGTTTGTGGGCCATTCAGGCACTGCTAATCCCACTATTTTGTGGCTGTTTGGAAGGAATTCACAAAGTCCTAACTGTCAGTTACACCCAGGCATGTGACCTAAGACAAGCTGCAGGTACAGATAGCTAAGGACAGGAAAATGCTAAGGGGCATATTTAGGGGCATATTTATACTCTGTTTGCGGCGAATGTGCGTCAACATTTTTGACGCACATTCGGCGCAAACCCTGCCCCATATTTATACTTTGACGTCCGACGCAGCGGGCGTCAAAGTTCCACCATGTGCGCCATTTTTTGGAAGGGGGAACCAGCCTTGCTTTAATTATATGCAAGGTAGGCGTTCCCTTCCAAAAAATGACTTTAAGGCCTGTGCCCCATATTTATACTGTGACGTCATTTTGACGCACAGGAGGGGGCAGGCCTTAAAAAACGGCGCCCAGCCTGATGGGCGCCGTTTTTTAACGCCTGGGTCAGGGCAGGCGTTAAGGGACCTGTGGGCTCAGAAGAAGCCCAGAGGTGCCCTCCCATGCCCTCAGGGACACCCCCTGCCACCCTTGCCCACCCCAGGAGGACACCCAAGGATGGAGGGACCCATCCCAGGGAAGTTGAGGTAAGTTCAGGTAAGTATTTTTTTCATTTTTTTTTTTTTTGGCATAGGGGGGCCTGATTTGTGCCCCCCTACATACCACTATGCCCAATGAACATGCCCAGGGGACATAAGTCCCCTGGGAATGGCCATTGGGCAAGGGGGCATGACTCCTGTCTTTGCTAAGACAGGAGTCATTTCAATGGGGGTTGCGCGTCAAAAGAAATGGCGCAAATCGGGTTGAGGCCAAAATTTTGCCTCAGACCTGACTTGCCCCATTTTTTGACGCCCAAGCTCCATTTTCCCCTACGCCGGCGCTACCTGCTGTGAGTCATATTTTTTGACGCACACCAGTCCGCAGCGCCGGCTAACGTCATTCAATAAATAAAGCGCCCGCATGGTGCTTTGGAATGGCGTTAGCCGGCGTTAAAATTTTTGACGCACAACTGCAATGGCGCAGTTGTGCATCAAAAAGTATAAATATGGGCCTAAGTTTCTAAAAGTGGCATTTTCAAACTTGTAATGAAAATTAAACTTTACTTTTAAAGAGGGTTTATCATTACAAATTACAGAAATGACATATCTACCTTCTCTTATTAAGGAATAACAGTGTAATAAGGAATCCCATTGTTATCCTAAGGGAGGAGAAGGCCTCATGGTAGTGTAAAACAAATGTGGGAGTTTTTCACTACCAGGATATGTAAAACTTAAAAGTTCATGTCCTGCCATTTAACTACACAGCACCCTCCCCTGTGTTCTAACAAAGGCCTTGGGGTTTCTTTTACATATAATAAAAGAGGAGTTTAAGGCTTGGCAAGGGGTTTTGAATGCCAGGTCAACATGGCAGTGGGACACTGCATTCAGCTTGCAATGGTAGGCTTGGGACATTTTTTAAAGTTCTACTTAAGTGGGTGGCACAATAAGTGCTGCAGGCTCACTCGCAGCATATAACTTACAGGCCCAGGGTATAAGGCATACCACTGTGCAAGGGATTTCCAAGTAAATTAAATATGCCAATTGGGTATAAGCCAATTAAACCATGTTTTAGGGAGAGAGCGGAAATGCTTTAGCACTGGTTAGCAGTGGTAAAGTGTATAGACTCCTACTGTAGGAGGAAGAAGGCAAAAGGTTTTGGGGTGACCCTGTAAAGAGGTGCATTTCCAACACATATGCAGGAATACTGCTCTATGAGCCAGAACCAAGAACACTGTTCACTGTACCATCATGAAATGTACATGTCGCACATGGCCCAGGAGACAAACAGCAAGTAGCACCACAGCAGAGAGATAAAAGGGGTGAAAGAACTGCAGACAGGTGTTGTTGAATAACTCACAGAGTGACACTGGAGCTCTTGGTATAAAAGGTTAAGAAGCAAAAACAGTGACAGCTGAGACACCTTCAGGGCAACAAGAAGATACAGGGGAAGTAACAACTACTGAACAAGAACAAAAAGAGATGCCCACTATGCTAGATAGCCAAACGCTTACAGCCGAAAGAAGCTGAATTCAAGTGCATCGCTTGGATCTGTACGCCTACAATTGATAAAGAAACAGAGCTATGGGGTATAAGTTGATCAACAAACACTCAGAAGATCCAAAAGAGCCAGAGTACCTTGTTGAAGATATTCAGCACTGTAATTAATTTACTACGTAAGCCAAGTGCTAAATATCCCAATATAAGATTTGCTTGACTGGAATAAAGAATTAACTGAACATCCTTGAAAATGTTGAAAGCAAGAGCTAATTTTGTGAAACACAATAAATGAACTTGGCTGATAAATTAAGAAAATTTACCTAGACCTGAGGTAGCAGCAAATGAGTAGGGTTAAACTAACTTGAAGAAGAAAAAACAAGAAAAATAAGAAAAACAGAAGACTGTGGAACAGAATAAAGAACCTAACTTTACTGTCATACTCATTGTTTTAAAAGATCTGACTTTAGACAAACTTGTGTTCTAACCAGAGCTAGATGCAAGATTTTCATAATTATTACTTTTTTCTCAGTAGTTGTATTAGCTGTAGCAATATTATTATTGATACACTTCACACCAGTGACAGAGAAATCTGTACTTGTATTCATTAAAAACGGCAACTGTTCCTCATATAGATGAGGATAAGCTGTCTAAGTGATGGAGGGGTAGCTCGCCTCCAGATCAGCAATAGCTGGTGTGGAAAGAAAAAGAACTGGGTGGCATCTATATAAAGCTTCCGCACCGTCAATTCTGGCATGGACGCCAACGACAATGCATGCAGAGCTGATCGATGTCCCCTATCCGCATGCAGGGGTATTGCTCACAGAAAATCTTGCGGATCCAGTCTGATGTCTGGGGAAATTCAAAGGTAAGGAATTTGTGTCTAGAAGTCGCTTTCAGATTGCATATTTTAGATTGCCTGCAGTTTGGGAGGGAATTTGCTGCCTAAGTTAGCTTTTTCCTAAAATGTACCATGTACATGTATAGATGCTTTAACAATGAAACTGCACACAGATAGACAAGAATGAAGGAAAGCAATTAGTGGGAGACATATTTGGAGCTATTATACCAGGAGTAGGAATGATACTAAACGACAAAAAGATTAGAAAGGTTTCAACAGTAGTGGAAAAACCAGCAAACACCATATCTCGAGCTTCACTGGTTGAAAACACAGAGTTAGTAGCAACTAGATCAATGGTTTTGCAAAACAGGTATGCTTTAGACAATTTATTCGCAGGAAAGGGTGAAGTCTGCAAGGTGCTTAAAACTGAAAAATGCTGCACGCACATTCCTGAAGTGAGTAAGAAGGTTGTAGAGTATGCTAAGAATATTTCTGATCTGAAGCTTGACTTAGAACCCTTAAAAACCACTAGTATAGTGAAAAGCTTTACAAAAGGAGTCTCTGCAGTAGGCAATTGGATTGTGACAGTGGGTAGAGGCATCCTCAAAGCCATATTAGTTCCTGTATTAATTGTAGTTGTTTGTTTCCTGTCTACACTAGGAGTTTATGAAGCTATCATGGCATTGCTGCAAAAGAAGAAAAAAAAACAAAGAAATGACTAAATGGATGAAGAGAGATTTAGAAAGGAAGGATCATATTAATAAAGTGCATCAGAAATAGAAAGAGAGGGAAAACTTAAAAACAAAAAGAAAGGTTCAACTGAAGATGAGAGTGAAGTTTGAGTTCAGCTGTGAATGAAATTTTGTGATGGTTAGATACCATTTATATCAAGGAAGTTGTAAAGGTGTTTTAATTAAATGCTGGACTTCTGCCGGACTTCTAGGGTCATCGACCTTTGAGGCTGAAGTCAGCTCCTGTGCTCGTGGACCACGGAGTGGCTACAGAAAGGCGCCTGACACAAACTCAGCATCCTTTTAGTATCCTTAAATCCTTGCATCAGGACCACTCCATTGACTTCTATGGTGGTTCGTCCACAAGACCAGGAACTGGACTGAAGACTGCTTAATCTTCTAGGTAACTGTTCAACTGAATGTGACTGGCCCCTGACTGGCTGCCTATGGGAGTTTGACTCTATAAGAGTTTTTATATAGCAGTTTTCAAGTTAATGCTTATGGCTAATCTTACACTGCGGTAACTTACAAAGATTTCTTGCACTCTGTGGAAAGCAGTTATCACTTCTTTAAAAATTCATATCTCCAGATCCCTCCAGTGGATGTTTGTGGTTGATGTGCAGATTTAAAGATAAAAATATATACTGATGTTGGACTTTTACTGTGTTGTGTTTTCTTCTTATTCAACTATTTTGGTACTTATTGTTGCTTTATACTGTTCCTTTAATGAAGCCTGACTGCTCTGATCCAAAGCTAACCACAACTGAGCCAAGGTTTTGCAAACAAATCTGACTTGACTTGATACAGAGCTGTGTCTGAATTGCAAAGTGACTTCACACAACCACACTATATAATAATCCACTTTCCTCAGAGTGGGCCCAGAGGCCTCAACCCCAGTGACACAGATACAATTATCTGGTCATATTATTGAATTATCTTTGCCATGGTATGCTGCCACTTTTGTTCTACATGCTGTACCCATGTCAAAGGGCAGTTGTCCACTGCCAGCAATGAGGACATGTTGATGCACCCCTACCCCCCTATATCACAGGACAGGTCCACAACTTCATGTGGTCATGAACAGTCTTAGGTCCCTGTATATATGCTAAGATTAGCATTATAAAAGGGACAAAATAAAAGTCAGGATACCAGATACACACAAAGTCAGGATACCAGACACACACACAGTTGAGTATGAGTGGAGGGGGAAAATGTACCTTTACCATGCAGGGGCCACCCCCTCTGAACAGTATTGTTTAATAGTAACTTTGGCATTATTGGAAGAATCTGTACAAACTCTGGCACACATTCAGGTAAGTTACTGTATATCAACTTCTGATCACAGCCATTCAGGGAAAAACATTGAGGGAGAAGGAGTGGTCAAAAGGTTTAACTTTTATCTTAGGTGAATTATGTGGTAAGGAGGAGCATCCCATTTGAAATACACACTGCTTTCGTGGTTGGATTTGTTTCTCTGCTTCTTGATTTGCTTTTCTCTTATGGAGCATTTCTCTATGTATGCAATTTCCAAATCTGGATCTAATCAGCAGACCTAAACGAGCTGACAGCAACCGCAGATCCATTGTCACAAACCCCTCTTGTGCCCTCCTCTCTGTGGATTTTACGCACTTCACCCCCTTGAACCTCCTGTACCATTGCTCCCCCTGGTTGCACTCTTGTAAGAGTATCAGGTGTTTCCTAGTTTATTAGCTCCATGAGCCATTATCTATTGCATTTACCATTTTGGTGTATTTTTCAACTTGCCTTGGTTATTGGAGTCAACTGGTGTGACCTATTCACTCTAACTGCTAATGTTCTTGGTTCCGCCTGTTTGGTTAATTGATTACAACTGTCACTTGCGCCTTCCATCAGCAAAGGTCACATCTGTTAGGTTGACAAGTTTTTTCTCCCAGTTTTCCACTGGAACTTTCCAGCCTTTCCATGTGAGCCACATGTGCTTCTGGAATAGTCTTCCCTTTGGGTATAAATATCCTGTCGGGCTTGGCCTCGTTCCAATCCTACCAAGCATTTTCCCTGCACTTACGTTCTGAGTCACCACCAGATCTCTAGTCTTCCAAGCCTTCCTGTGATCTTGTGATCCCGACTCCTCCAACGTCTCCAGTGTCTTCACATCCAGAGCTACGATTCTACCTCCTCTTGTGGGTTCTTACTCCTCAGGCTTCAGCTTTCCTCTAGATTCCAGCTGAGAAATCAGAGACTAGGCTAGGTACTTGATTCTCAGGGTATTGTGCACTAATCCTTAGTTAAGTTTTGATAATTGTCTAAGACTGAGTTACTTCAAGGAGAAAAACCCATACTTGGAAAATGGACATGATGTGTTCCTATGTATTGAAAGTCCTAGCGCTCCGAACACTTTACCTTGTGGACCCACCAAACTTTACTTGACTCTGAACTGATGGTCTTCATGTTTGTATTCTTGACAAGTTTTGGTATTAAGCACTCAGAAAGACTTTGAGCACACAATCTTGACTTTCAAGTTTCGAATTGAACCTTGTTGTATTGGAACATTCTGTGGTGTGCCAGAAAACTCTGATATCCCTTTGAATCTGCATCTGCTTTCAAGCCCTATTTATGATGAGGCCTCGCATTGCACCTACACACAAAGTTTCAAGGAGTACAGATCCTCCTGTGCAGTGTCTCAAAGCACCAGAGCAGACCCAGTGATGCAAGTCTATCTTTTTCTTGTTTAATGCCAACCTTCCTTCCCCTCAGAGGCAGTGGGTGAATTAAGGTTGTTACTACTTGTTTCATTCGCTGCCCCCGGTGGGATCTGAGGACCAGCATTGTCTCCATGGTCGGATTCAGTGTGACATCCATAGCAACATTATCGATCTGTAATTATGTATCTAGAGTCTCAGATTTAGAGAAAAAGAAAAAAGAGGCACAGTGTTTGACAAACCGTGAACACAACAACAGAGGTGGTCAGCAGTGGGTTATCTCTACATAGACACTCTGCAGTTCCTGTGCCGAGTTAGAGAACATAGGGGTAGATCCATGCCTGAAGCCCAGGAAGTAAACTTATCAATTGCTGTGCACAGCAAAACAGCCTGCATTATGTCTACCGAGAGGCCATGCACTCAGCAATACTGAGAATGGTGGAATGTCATGTGCAGGGGGTTACTAGTTTAAGGGTAAGTGGCCAGCTCCTCAATTCAACAGCCATGGACTATTGATAAAGTCAATGTGCAATGCATCATGTTCATATGGGGGCCTGATGTAGGGCCTTTTTGCTCATGTATTGCTGTTTATCTCCTAAGTATGTACACAGGAGGTTATGTTCACACAGGAGCATGGCATCCATGTCCTGTTCCCAACCTCATTGGCATTCTGGGTTAGGCTGTACACAGCAGTTTATGTCCACAAGAGGAAGATCAGAACTTTAGGCATTCCAAGGTTATGCATACTCATGGGCAAAATTCATTGCTGCATACCTGATTTCCATGCTGTGCAGGGCCGGACGTAGAATTAATTGTTGTTGTTTTAGGTGAAAATGGCTGGTGTGTTTACTCTTCCTTTTACTCACAACCTTCATTAGATAATAAAGCTACCACACTTTCTCCCAAACCCTCAGAACCCCCTTTTTTCAGATTTTACTCTTAACAGAGCCTTTTTTCTAATTTCCACGTGACACTTCCTCAGCTTGTGGAGTTAAGTCTTTGGTGTCTCAAATGCACAGCTTTGCCCCAGTGCGGGGGATGTGAGAGTCCCGCTTGATCATCTTGCTCTTATAGTATGCCTTAGAGTTCAACTTACCAGAAGACTTGGACCCTCATTATGACACTGAAGGTCAGCTGAATGTCACGCCGGCAAGGGCGGTAGTACCGCCACCAGGCTAGCGATGAAGAACGCCAAATTATGAACACGGTGGTGATCCCTCCCATCTACAGCCAATGAACCGCCTGAACTGCCAGTGCGGTCCTGCCACCCACCTCACCGGTTGCCATCTTCAGGCTTGCGGAACACCATTTACAGCCCACCATATTATGATATAGCACACCGCCAGGATTTCTGGGGCGGGACCACTCCCACAAAAAGCCTAGTGGAAATGACTCATATAAAATGAGGCACTCACCTCCAGGGACACAGATGAGTCCACAGCCGCCATGGAACCTGAACTGGAAGCCCTGCCGATGCTGTACCACACAAAGGGAGTCCAGGAGCAGCAACACCAACGAAGACAACAACGGTGAGTACAGACGCCTAGCACACAAGGAAGGGAGGGGAGAGTGACACACTCACACACACAACACATACCATACACACATACCACATACAGAGAACAATCCGCTGATAAATCCAACAGCAACACAAGCCAGAAGTGAAGAAAGCCAGGACAAATACCTTTGGCCCAACCACTGTATTCCAGTGGGAATAGCGACCACACATAACAAAGTGAACTATATACATAAAGGGCCATTGGCCGGTCCAGTTGTCCATGACATCTCACAGGGCAACGAAATAGGTCCAACTTGACTCCTGACATCCCAAGTCACACCACTAGGCAGGGACATCATTGTGCAAGGCAGGCACCTCAGGGGGCAGGGGTGGGGTAGTTTCTTGGGAAGGGGATGCTTGGATTTGGGATTGGGAGGGGGCAGGCCTTTGCTTTTCTGTTTAGAGGGGAGAAGTGGGCTTATAGTGGGGGGTCAGAGCAGCTGTTTTGTGCCCCTTAGTGGGAGCTTTTTTTCTGTGTGGGAGGGACATGTACAACACCAGGGGGGCCATGAGAGGACTGGGAGCTTGAGGTACTGGGCTGGGGGAGTGGGACCTTCCTTTTATGGACAACACAGGGCGAGGGGGAGGAGTGAAGAGGTCAAGGCAGGCAAGGAAAAGTTTTTGGGTACAGTGGGGAGGAGTGTGGGAGGAGGTTTGGGAGTGGATGTAGAGGGAGTGGTTGTAGGAGGAAGAGGTGTGCTGGACTGGGCTGCGGTGCATGTATAGTGTGTGAGGTGGATGGCTGCTGAATGCTTGAGTGGGAGCGTTTATGTGTTTTTGGAGGGGGCAGACAGGGTGGGAGAGGACAAACAGGTTGTGTGCATGTATGTTGTGGTGGTGTCTGCAAGTGAGGTGGGTGTGCTGCATGTGGTTGTGATGGTGGTGACTGCGCATGTGGTGAATGGGGTGCTAGTCTGCGTGTCTGCTGTTGTGACTGTGGGCAAGGCTGTACAGGTGGGAGGATCTGGGACTGAAGATGCAGTGGTTGCAGGTGTGAATGCTGATGTGACTGTGTGGGAGGAGGGGGACAGTGGAAGCAGTGGCTGTTGTTGAGTGTGCATCTGGGTGTTGGCTGTGTGTGTGCTCGTGGTGTGATCTGTGGTGCCTGTGCATGTCTTTGCGAGTCCTGTCTGGTGCCTTGGGTACATGCTGGTCTGATTGTGTGCTTGGGATGGGTGGGGGAGAGGGCTTTGGGAATTGGAACAGGTAGTTGGAGGGGGGACGGAAGAACCAGGCACACTGGCTGCCATCAAAGAGGAGGCCAGAGCCTGAAATGATCTTTGTAGGGCAGCCAAGCCACAGTGAATGCCCTACAGGTAGGCATTGCATTGCTGAATCTGGGATGCCAGCCCCTGGATGGCATTCTCTATGGTTGACCGCCCTACAGAGATGGATCTCAGGAGGTCAATAGCCCCCTCAGTAAGGGCAGCAGGGCTGACTGGGGCAGAGGGTGAGGTGTCTGGGGCAAAGGAGACGCCGACCCTCCTGGGTGAGCGGGCATGGGAAAGTCGGTGGGGGCTACTGGGAGCAAATGATGTAGCTGGGGTGGTCCCAGAGGGGCTCTCCACCACCAGGGAGCTTCCATCGGAGAAGGAATCAGAGTCTGTTGTTGTAGCTCCTGTCTCCCCCGTGGTGCTCCCCTCGCCCTCTAAGCCACTGGTCCCCTTGGGGTCGGTGGACATTGCATCCTGGGTCCCATGGGCTGCTGTTTCCCCACTCGCCGGTGCTCCTGTTCCTTCGCCAGATGATGCTAATGAACACAAGGACAGGATGAGAAAAGGAGAGAGGGTGGGGAGAAAAAAAGGGAGCACAGGGCCAATTAGAAAAATCACAGCACATATGGCATACACACCACAGTGACTCACTGGGACTACCACTGCAGTATGAACCACAAATCCAAACCACTGCCTGGGAACAATAGCAGAAATGAACCCAGACACTACCATCTGAACACCTACTAGGACTCACTAAGGGCCATATGTACAAACACATTTTCCCATAGACATAAAATGGGTAAATCCCTTTGCTACATCTGGCTGTAAGCCATTTCTTCCATGGTATGCAAGCTACTTGCCAATACCAAATGTACATACCACTCACCATTTCTAAGCAGAAATCCACAGATTAGCTAAACAGGCATATTGGGCCATACACTGACTAGAACCTTGCACCCAAACACCATGGCAGGAATCAGGAAACAAATCCACACAGTGTGTACTCACCCCTTGTGGCTGCTGTGCTGCCTTCAAGCGCCCATTCAACTCTGGATTGGCCACCGCCAGTATATGGGCCATTAGGGGAGTAAGGGTCTGACAGGCACCCCTACCTCGTTGGGAGGAAGTCCTCAGCTGGGCCTCCGTGGTTTTCCGGACCCAGTGTGACAGATCCTCCCGCATTTTACTGCAGTGGGTGCTTCACTGTGAACTCCACAGTACAGTTTGTTGCAGCAAAGGCTCACATACTGCATAGATCCCACAGCGTCCTTACACATTACTTGTACCTTTGCACACACATTGCATGCAGCAAAAATACACTCCCCAAATGACACACTGCCAGCATACACATACATCTACATACAGCCATGTTGCATCCAAAGTACCCAAAAGGTGCTCACCTGCTGATCTGGAGGCCAAAACAACTGTCCATACAAGGGTAGGGCCCGATCTAAAAGTATTCCAGTTCCTCAGATGTGAAGGCTGGGGGCCTATCCCCTATAGCACGGGCCATTGTGGGTTCCAGACACAGGACACAGCAGCACATGCAGTGAAGTGTTGATGTGGTGAGAGTCAGGAATGAAGTGGGATACAGAAAATAGAAGCCACGTCCGCGCTGGTGAACACTGTCACCACCACTGGTGATCATCATTGGCCCCTGTGTTCCATAGGCTTACATGTTAACCAATGAGGAGTTGCACAGCAGTGCAGACCACTCTACGCCATGATGCCAAACTCCGGCAGAGTGAGGTCACTTCTAACTGTCCCTGCATGCAGGACAGGCGGTTGCCATTTCCTGATGCTGGTACTCATGGCGGTCAATTTCATGTGCGTCATAGATACCAATAGTAGACACCAAGCCAATTCCAGTCTGCTACATACTTTGGTTTGGTTGTACCCAAAAAAGCAGAAATGGCAGGCAGATGACCTTTGAGAGCACCCATAGCAGACCCCCACTGGGCCAAAGAAAGGATAAACAACAGGACATCAGAGAAAGGGGCAGAAAGGGGATCAACAGACTTGTCTGTGCACATGCCACAAACATCTTCCAAAGGCAGGCATATATCATTTTGGTAGAGGAACGCCTGGCTGCCAAGATTACATTACAGACTTCAGGCAGTAGGTCAAAAGCTCTCAACTGCCACCACTCGCTCTCCACACAAGAAGACAGAGACTGGACAGGTTCAAGTAGAGAACCCTCCCCTGCTGCCGCGACAGAAGTTCCTCCCAAAGGGGCAGTAGGATCAGAGGATTGATGGCCATGCTCAGTAGCTTGGGATTACAAACTTTTCGTACTCAGTCCGGAGCCACAAGGATTACTTGGACCTGTTTGTTCCTGATCTTGAGACCTCTGGGCAGAAGTTGTATGGAAGGAAAGGCATACAGGAGGCCTAGGTTCTACTTGAGACAAAAAGTATCACAGAGTGATTACCACCTTGGAAACTCAATGTGCAATACTGCTACCATTGCGTGTTCTCTGCGGAGGTAAACAGATCTAAACAAGGTTATATTCACTACTGAAAGAGACCTTGCACCACCTCCAGGTCGAGACGCCATTCATAATCGATTAAGTATTGTCAGCTGAGTTTGTCCACTCTGACTTTCAGAGAGCCTGCCAGATGATGAACCACCTGGGGAATGCCCGGTTGTTCCAGCCATGCCCAAAAGTGTGGAGTCTTGACAAAGGGTGCACAACCCCACCCCGCCCTTCTTCTTGCAGTACCTCATGGCGGAGGTGTTGTCCGTAAATACCTGCACTACCTTCCCTTAGGGGAAGTAAAATATGCTTTCAATGGTAGTCTGATTGCCTGGAGCTCCAACAGGTTGATGAGGAGTCTGGACTCTGCCAGAGACCAGTTGCCTTTGATCTCCGCCTCTCCCAGGAGTGACACACCTGTCACTACTGTCAGATCTGGTTGGGAAAGGGAGAGGGATCTGCCTCTGATCCAATCACGGTTCATTAGCCACCACTGCAGATCATATGCAGTTCCCTCCAGGAACAGGACCGTGTCGGAGAGATTCCCCTGATGCTAGAACTTCAGGTCCCACTCTAGAACCTGCATATGCCAATTGGCATGTGTCACCAGCAGAATGCAGGAGGCCATGAGGCCCGGCAGCCTCAGAGTAATTCTCACCAAAATTAAGGACAGAGGCTGAAATATCAGTATCATAGCCTGAATATCCTGGACTGGCCACTCAGGAGGATAAACCAGAAACTGCACTGTGTCCAGACCATCTTCAATGAAAGGGAGCATCTGAGAGGGAGTCAGGTATGACTTTGGGACGTTTATTGTGAACCCCAGTGAATGCAGAAGGTCCACCGTAGTCTGGAGGAGAGATGCCAGCCTGGGATGAGTCTGCCTTCAATAGCCAGTCGTCAAGATAGGGGAAGACTGAAACCCCTGATGTGCGCAGATGAGCTGCAACCACCTCCATCACCTTGGTGAACACCAAGGGGCACTGGTAAGGTCAAATGGGAGCACGGTGAACTAAAAGTGCTTGTGGCCTACCGTGAACCACGAGTAACATCTGTGGGCAAGCAGGAAGGGGATATGGAAATATGATTTCTGCAAGTCCAACGCTACCATCCAGTTTCCTGGGTCCAGGGCAGATAGAACCTGAGCCACAGTGAGCTTCTTGAGAAAGAGATTGAGAGACCGAAGTACTAGTATAGGGCAGAGGCCTTTTCTAGGTACCAGAAAGTAGCTGGAATAGCCATCACAACCTACACCTGGAACAGGAACCCTCTCTATGGCTCCCTTGGCCAAGAGAGCTGTTACCTCATCTTGAAGAAGTACCAAGTGATCCTCCAGCATCCGCTCGTAGGATGGTGGAATGATGGAGTAGTAGTCTGCAAAGGACTTTATCACCACTGTAAGGCCCTAGTAAGTGGGTACAGGTGTAATCCAAGGCAGGGATGGTAAAGGGGTCACTAGGGCTGCAGCACTGATTGAGCCACCCTGCTGGCCTGAGTAAAAGCAGAGCTGCCATGTCAGCCTGCACAAGCAGCTTGTCTGCCTCAGTTATACTCTGCCCACACCAAGTGCAAGCAGAGTGCATCTACTGCCTATAGCACAGGTCAGTCACCCCTAGGGCAGGCCTCCTATAGCCCAGGAGGCAGAGTGAAATGTGTTGAAAGTATGAACGAGCATCTATGACCCTGTGATAGCATTTAAAACGTTATGCTACCACAAGTGACCGGCAATCCATATGATAACATGGGCTAGCACCTGGGCAAACCTCACATGTCTTTCTCCATGATGGCCCGAACAATTTTCCCCATGTTTGGTGTCAAACACTGCACTTTTTAGCCATGAGCATGATTCTCATGCCCAGGGTTATCTAACATGTACCCTGGTAGTGTCCTTAGAGGATGCATACCAAGTTGCCATCTTTCTCTTGCCTTGGTGGGTTCTCCTGAACAGTTTGCTGCCAGGACAAGAGACTGCTCTCCTGCTGGTTGTGCTAGCACTACTACCAAGACAGAGACAAAGGACCTGGACAGGGAGGAGGTCACACCTCCACCCTCCCAGGATGGCTAGTATTTACAGTGACCAAGGCGGTGAGCTTCAAATGTTTTCAGATATGTAATCTACAGTTCCACTCTCAAAGACAAAGCCCTCCCACCTATCCAGGCTGAAAGGTGGGAAAATTAGTTATTCAGGAGGCGTACACCTCCAACAGGCTAGCCATGCCTTCATGGTGGGTTAGGAGGCCTGTACAGCCAAGAAAAGGTTGGCAAATCTTGAAACTAAAATTAAACTAGGAATTAAGGGGCTTCCTTTGCACTAGAACCTCAGTTCTGATTTTTAATCTGAGAAGGGGCACAGAGAAGATGCAGTCACTGTCAACAGGAATTTTGGACTCCATCACAGCCCAAAGAAAGGACATTTAAGTGCCATGAGGAGACCATATATTGGAACTGTGTGTTCGACATGTGCCTGTGGCAAAAGGTTGTTGCACCCTGCAAGAAGGACTCGAGTGGATGGCAGAAATAGAAGCAGACACCCCGACTGGTGGAACCTGTCATCTGCAACCTGCAGAATAATCATCGTGCTGTGTCACAAGAAGTGCAACCCATCGGGCCTCTCTTGGGAGCGTCCAAAGAAAATCAGTGACCTGAACAAGGGAGTTGTTGTGAGGCTCACACCAAGCTTCGAGCCATTACACCGCTCCCGTCGACCTCCAGCCAATGAAGTACTCATGGAATACTTTTGCCACTGCCAAGGTTTGTTGGTCACTAGACCAGTAACCAATCCATCCCTGGATGTCCGAACCCTAGAGAAATTCCCAGCAATAGTGACCAACATTGACAAAGACCCCACTGCTGAGATCCTGCATCCTAAGGAAGGTGACTTTGACTAAGTGGCAAAGCATCTTTGGCGCGACCCTCCCATGATTGACAACTGCAAGGCCACCTCCGCACCCGGAGCCACCGGACGTGGTGGTGAAGTGCCAGCTGTGGAATTCAGGTCCTTGGGCCCCAAAAGCCTCTACTCTCCGAGGGTAGAGTGTAATTCCATCCCCAAATGTGGTTTTGCAGAGTACAGCACTTGTGGTTTCTGGTCTTTTTTAAGGCCAGCAATGATACCTCTGCATCCAGACTCCCTGGGCAAAGTGAAAAGGTAGTGTTTATAGAAACATGATTAGGGACCCATCAGACATTAACTCCAGGTGAGTTCCACAGAACTAACCCCACAAGTGACTGATTGCAGGCTGTGCTCCCCCCCCCATTGACTTCAATGGTATTCGTTTAGTTTCTAAAAGTGCATTTATTTTTGAATGTTTTGTGAATCCACAAGTCCGGTTGTATGCAAGATACAAAGGGTCAGATGTACTTAACTATTTTCATGTCACAACATTAAAATAGCATTTGGCATGTATCAATGCTATTTATTGATTCGGTAATCTATTTACTGAATCGCAAAAAAGGCTTGCAAGTCACTACTTGGAAGGGGCATGCCAAGAACATGCCTTCCAAATAGCGAGTCGCAGTGGTATGAAAGATTGTTTTGCGACCATGAATGAGGTCTCAAAAGAATTGCAGTTAAGACCTACTTCAAGTTGGTGGTAACCCATTCGCAAGTGGGAAGAGGTCCTCAAAAGACCCATTCTCCTTTGTGAATGGAAGCAAATATATTTTCAGAGGAGGGAGTGGTCTCAAGGACCACTGCCTAGTTTGAAAAAATGAAAACAAAACAAAACCTTCCATTTTTTCTTTGAAATGTATCACATTTTCCTTTAAGGAAATTGTGTTGCTTTTTAAAAAAAAAAGCTGTTTAATTTAAAAAGCAGTCACAGACATGGTGGTCTGCTGCCCCCAGTGAGGCCATTACCATTGGAGTCACAAATTTCGACCTACCTCATGCATTTTGATGAGGTAGGTCATTTGCGACCCCATTTGGAATCGCTAAATGTGTCTGAGAGATATTAGTACATTTCATTGTGCGGGTCTCTAATTGCGAGTGACAAAGAATCACAATTAAAGGCTGTTGCTGGGCTGTTCCACTTGCTCCTGTTAATTGTTGACTTCTCAGACATAGTGGAAACCGATGGGCTCTCTGTATCTCTTTCTCCCAGTCCCATCCAGTCTGCTCGGGGAGTGCTGCTTTAAGCAATCTAATTATAAAGGCTCTTGAATCCTGCCCTTCTACGCCTTCTTGTATACCAATTAAGCGCAAGTTGTTACGACGTTGCCGGTTTTCAAAGTCCTCTACTTTCCACTGAATATCCGAGAGCTGACTCTCATGCATAGCGGCTTGTTTTGACACCACCCCGAGATCTGACTCCAGTGCGTCCGCCCGGCATTCAATAGCAGCGATCCGCTCCCCAATTTCAGAGCATGTCTTCGCAACCTTACTGACTGCCACTTGTAACTGCTTCGTGGCCACCCTGGCTTTCTTGCTGTCCCTCTGCGTTTGCTTATGCTGTGACGTGATGGTCTGGTAAATAAGGTGCAGAGAAGGGGAAGGAGGCACAGTCTCTACATTCAGAACATTAACCTCTGTCTGAACTGGAGCCACTGAAAGATCACCCATACTATGCAGCAGTTGTTGTGTTTCTGTGTAGTCCCAGGACATAGCTCTCGACCTAGACACCTTCTTCTTTTTTTTTTCCCTCTTCTGACTGGACTCACCAGCTTTGTCTCGTCTTAATACCTCGGTCTGTTTTGCTTGGCGTTTGACTACGGTGCCCCTCAATGCAGAAATAGGGGTTAAAGGCGCTGTAGAACTATCGCCAGTCTCTGAGTCTACAGGGAGTGCAGAATTATTAGGCAAGTTGTATTTTTGAGGATTCATTTTATTATTGAACAACAACCATGTTCTCAATGAACCCAAAAAAATCATTAATATCAAAGCTGAATATTTTTGGAAGTAGTTTTTAGTTTGTTTTTAGTTTTAGCTATGTTAGGGGGATATCTGTGTGTGCAGGTGACTATTACTGTGCATAATTATTAGGCAACTTAACAAAAAACAAATATATACCCATTTCAATTATTTATTATTACCAGTGAAACCAATATAACATCTCAACATTCACAAATATACATTTCTGACATTCAAAAACAAAACAAAAACAAATCAGTGACCAATATAGCCACCTTTCTTTGCAAGGACACTCAAAAGCCTGCCATCCATGGATTCTGTCAGTGTTTTGATCTGTTCACCATCAACATTGCGTGCAGCAGCAACCACAGCCTCCCAGACACTGTTCAGAGAGGTGTACTGTTTTCCCTCCTTGTAAATCTCACATTTGATGATGGACCACAGGTTCTCAATGGGGTTCAGATCAGGTGAACAAGGAGGCCATGTCATTAGATTTCCTTCTTTTATACCCTTTCTTGCCAGCCACGCTGTGGAGTACTTGGACGCGTGTGATGGAGCATTGTCCTGCATGAAAATCATGTTTTTCTTGAAGGATGCAGACTTCATCCTGTACCACTGCTTGAAGAAGGTGTCTTCCAGGAACTGGCAGTAGGACTGGGAGTTGAGCCTGACTCCATCCTCAACCCGAAAAGGCCCCACAAGCTCATCTTTGATGATACCAGCCCAAACCAGTACTCCACCTCCACCTTGCTGGCGTCTGAGTCGGACTGGAGCTCTCTGCCCTTTACCAATCCAGCCACGGGCCCATCCATCTGGCCCATCAAGACTCACTCTCATTTCATCAGTCCATAAAACCTTAGAAAAATCAGTCTTGAGATATTTCTTGGCCCAGTCTTGACGTTTCAGCTTGTGTGTCTTGTTCAGTGGTGGTCGTCTTTCAGCCTTTCTTACCTTGGCCATGTCTCTGAGTATTGCACACCTTGTGCTTTTGGGCACTCCAGTGATGTTGCAGCTCTGAAATATGGCCAAACTGGTGGCAAGTGGCATCGTGGCAGCTGCACGCTTGACTTTTCTCAGTTCATGGGCAGTTATTTTGCGCCTTGGTTTTTCCACACGCTTCTTGCGACCCTGTTGACTATTTTGAATGAAACGCTTGATTGTTCGATGATCACGCTTCAGAAGCTTTGCAATTTTAAGAGTGCTGCATCCCTCTGCAAGATATCTCACTATTTTTGACTTTTCTGAGCCTGTCAAGTCCTTCTTTTGACCCATTTTGCCAAAGGAAAGGAAGTTGCCTAATAATTATGCACACCTGATATAGGGTGTTGATGTCATTAGACCACACCCCTTCTCATTACAGAGATGCACATCACCTAATATGCTTAATTGGTAGTAGGCTTTCGAGCCTATACAGCTTGGAGTAAGACAACATGCATAAAGAGGATGATGTGGTCAAAATACTCATTTGCCTAATAATTCTGCACTCCCTGTATGGAGGGGCAGGTGCTGTCCTCATCGGAATCTTGAGATTGATCTGACAGGGAAAAAAAGTTCTCTCCAGGTTCCCCCTGAACTAATAAGCCCCCTCTGCCCTGCCGGTGGTCACGAGTCGCCTCCGGAGTACAAGCCGGAGTTGCCGGGTCGGTGCTTGGCAATAATCATGCTACTTCTGCTGCTTGTTCGCAGTACCCTGCCCCTGTCACCACTTCTTGCGCCAGCCCTACATTGCTTTGAGACCCAGGGGCATATAATGGCCGGTCAATTTCCCCCTCAGATGCTGCTGCAAGCGCATTACCCCCCACACAAAAAACAGAGACCTGTGGGGATCCCCCAGCAATGCAACTTACAGTTTGATGTACATCCAAAGAGCGGCTACCAACGCTGGTTTTCACCTGCGGCGACCCTCCATTATCTGAAGAAGCTAGACATCTTAGACCAGTGCTGTCGCCATCCCCAGCCGATTCTGTTGCACCAGTGTCAGAGTCCCTTACAGTAGTACTGCCCCCCATAGGGGTTGAGTTATGGAGGGCTTTAAACATCCGGGGTATAGTCACCACTTCCTCCTTTTCTCCAATCTGCTTTGCGCCATTCTTTGCCTTGTGCGTCTGCCCCAAAGCCGCAAAGTTCCCAAAAGCTGGCTGCCTGCCCTCAGGCACATTATCACCACCGCCGGTGTTTCCAAAGCCGCTGTTCTTGGTGATCCCCCCCCGGACGAGGGGCTGGGGATCCAGAGGCCGTCGTTCCTGCGGCCCTGGTTTCAACCGGCTACCACGCGCAGCTTTCGGGGCCATCCGCCACTGCCTGCCACGAGGGGGTAAAAAAATAGCGAATGTCGAGATGAGGAAGCCGCGGCCGTTATGGCCGAAATCACCCAGGGAACTCCTAATAAATCCGCCGATTCCGCTGGATCCGCGTGTAATGCTGCTTGGCAGGTAACTGCCGCAGATGTAAGCGTCTGGAGCCACCCGCATAATCCTCCCCGCGGGGGAAACAACAAAAAACGCCACACAGGAGCCAGGGGGAAGGAGAGCTTACTGGCCGCTAGCTACTCGCGGCCGCCATCTTGCCTCGGCTTTTATAGTCTATTTTGGCAATTATTTGCTGCGCCAAATAGTCTTTGAGAAAGCCCGCCCGGATGCTAGGATCAGCGGTGAAGGCTGCACATTCTTCTCCCGCCCCGACTTTTGCCATGCTACGGTAGAGAGACGATGGCGTTTGAGACAACTGATTAGCCCCTTCCAGGAGAAGGGAGCGGAAGCCTATTTACTGTCCCCGGCTCGACTTAAAACTATATATAATGGGATGATACGAGTGTTTGCATCCGAGATTAAAGCTAAGGAGTACTTGCAGTCTTTGACTTAACTATTGACATATGGCTAAAAAAAAAAAAAAAGAGAGGGGCTTAAAGTATTATTATTTTTGAGAAGGGGAAAAAGAGGAAAGGGGAAAGGGAAAAAAAAAAAAAAAATAAGGAAAAGAGAAGGAAAAATGAAAGGGGTGGGTGAGAGAGGCGGGTAGCCTGGGGTGAGTAGAAAAGGAGGAGAGGTGCTCTTATCGAAATGGTTGGTTGGTGGGGGCCTAGTCTCTTAGGGGAAACAACTCTTCTTCTTTGGTTAGTAAATTTGTTTAATTTAGGAGTCACTACAGGAGATATCAAGGGGGGAGGGCCGCTAGTCCATTTTACAGACTACAGTCTGGAAGCCTCATTTGGTTGGGTGGGGGGTGGGTGGGAGGTAGGGGTTTCTTTTGTGGGTGGGGTGGTGATTGGTGGGGTGGGCTGGGGTTTCGTAGGCTTTGCACGGGAGATGCACAGAAATATGTATTTGAAGGCACAGGAGATTATTAGGTGTATGATGAAACAAGGTGTAAGTGTGGGTATATTTGCTACAGTTTTCAATGGGGGAACGTAATATCTTACGGATAGCTACCTTAAATATATGTGGGCTAAATGATTCTAAGAAAAGACGTCTTGTCACTCATGAGCTCAGAATATTAAGGGCAGATATAATTTGTTTGCAAGAGACACATGTTACCCCGGCTAAAAAGTATTTGTTAGATTTTCCTGGTTTCCAATTAGTCGCGTACACCACCCAACAAACGAATACTAGAGGGGTTGCAGTACTTACACGGCAAGATCTTCTTCTTAAGGTGGTCAAGAAAAAGGTGGATAATATGGGCCGATGGGTGATAATAGAGTGTGTTATGGAGCAATCAAATTTTACTGTATGTTCTATTTATGGCTCTAATGCTGATGATCCAGCTGGTATTAATATGTTGAATACTGAACTTGCGCTCTGGGCCTTACCGCTTATTGTATGTGGGGATTTTAATATACATACTGAGACTAATATCCCCTTACAGAATCAGGGTCCATATGTTGGACGAAAGCCGAAGGTGTTTCGCGCTTTACAAATGTTGGTGCAGACTCATGGTCTTGTGGATGCTTGGCAGCATTGTATGCCTATGGATCCTGGTTACACCTTCTTTTCATACCCCCACCGGAAGTCCGTCCGGTTAGATTATTTTTTTTTGTCTCCATCGTTATGCGAAGGAATTCTGGTGGAAAAATTTCCTAGGGTCATATCTGACCATAATCCCTTGGTAGTACAACTCTCGGACTTGCGAAAGGAGCGACATTTGAGACCCTGGTCTTTTGACCAGGGCTTGCTGCTTGACTCAGCTTATGTGTCACGGATGAAAATATGGTTAACTGAGTTTTTGGGCTTTAACAGGGGTACGGTTCCACCGGAGGTGTTATGGGATGCTTTAAAGGCTGCTATCCGTGGGGAAACTCTGAGTTATGCCCTTAGGCGGGAGAAACATCGGCACCTAGTTATATCTGCGGCCCAGACCGAATTGGCTTCTCTGGAGAGACAGATAGTGGGGTTTGCTAGGAATAATGCTCCAATACAAGATACTTTGGATAAGATTACGGTCGTGAAGGCCAAGATCATTCAGTTGTATTTAGATCAAGACATCATTAAAGCCCAGATTCGTACGCAGGAATGTTATGAGTTGAGTGAGAGGGTGGGCAAAGTGCTTGCATATAAGACTAGACAAAAGACGGCTCGGAGTGCCATTTTGGCAATTAAAGATAGGCTGGGGCAGATTGTGTATGGAGATACGTTAGTACTACAGGTGTTTAAAGAATATTATTCCGCATTGTACCAGCAGGAAAACCTCTTCTCGGATGAGAGAGACGAAAGGATGGCTCAGTATCTGAGTGACATGTCAAGCCCAAAGCTACCGCAAGAAGAGGGCTGTCAGTTGACTGCCCCTATTGAGTTGGAGGAGATTGTCTCGGCTCTAACTGCTATATCTAATGGGAAAGCTACTGGCCCTGATATGATCCCAATAGAATTCTTTAAAACGTTTTTTTGAGGAATTGAAGGATGATATCATGGCACTCTTTACGTCAGTACAGGCTGGAGAGCGGGCACCGGGCTCATGGCTGGAGGCTAACATTGTCATATTTTTAAAAAAAGAGAAGAACCCACTTTTGCCAGGCTCCTATCGACCTATCTCATTGATAAACGCGGATGCTAAACGGTATGCCAAAATCCTTGCGGTTAGGCTTAGTCGAGTTATTGCTGGGCTTGTTTCCCCTTGGCAACATGGGTTTATCCCCGGGCGGGGGACCGCTGATCATGTTAGGCGGGTTATCACCATGTTAGATGCATCTCAGGCTATGGAGGCCCCTATGGCATTAATATTACTAGATGCCGAAAAGGCTTTTGATCGGGTCAATTGGAAATACTTATGGACAGTGCTCAGTAAAGCTAATATAGGGGCTGGTTTTATTAAGGCTATACAAGGTCTATATCAGAAGCCCCTTGCTCGAATTCAATTAGCTGGGGCAATTTCAGAACCCTTCTACATTACAAGAGGAACTAGGCAGGGCTGCCCCTGTTCCCCTTTATTGTTTGCACTTTATATAGACCCCTTGATTCAGAAGTTATTGCAAAGTACATTGATCTAGCCTATGGTAATGGCGGAGGGCAGGTTCAAAATCTTGGCATATGCTGATGACATAGCCGTCACTACCCCTGAACCAGGGAAGGCGATCGAACAAATAGAGAAATTAGCTGCGGAGTTTGGGGAAATTTCAGGCTATGCATTAAATAGGAGTAAGTGCCAAATATTGGGCAATGAGTGGGCCATTATTGAAGACAGCAGGAGGGCCAACCAAGTGACCTATCTAGGTGTCAGATTGTCGGCTAACTTGGACTTGATAGTAGAAAGCAATCTTGCTCCTGTCTTAGCTAAAACTAGGAAAGAGTTGCATCATATGAACAATCTGTATTTAACAATTATGGGTAGATGCAATCTCATTAAAATGATTTTTTTACCTAGGGTCCTATATTTTTTCCGCACTATTTAATAAAAAATGGTTTAAGCACATGGAGAGCTTAGCGATTAGTTTCATTTGGTCTTTTAAAAAAGTACGGCGGGCATATAAGTATTTAGTGCTACCCAGAGAGAGGGGGGGGTGGGCGGCCCCTCATTTTCTATTTTATTACTGGGCATCTGCATTGCAATATATCCAACCATTAATAAATCCACAGGTTGATAATCAAGATTCTGGCGAAATTTGTCCTACTATATATAATATGATTTGGGGAAGGCATGCTAATGCAGCTTTCTTGAGAACAGTGGAGCCTAGTTATTTTAAAAAAGTGAAGTTTAAGACTGTATGGGCTGCATTTAAGGTATGGACCAATGTTAAAAAAAAAATTGGAATTGGCCGGATTAACTTTTATACCCCAATTTTGAATTTTTCTGTACTTCGTGATATTTTTAAGGATGAATACTGTGGCAGGTGGGCACAGCTTGGTGTTCGGTGTATTGGTGATTTTTATGGGAACACCCACCTTAAATCTTTTGAAGAACTAATAAGTGAATTCTCATTGAGCACTAAGGATTTTTTTAAATATTTGCAAATCAGACATTTTCTGGGGGCAAATTTTAGATCAGCATCTGGCCAGGTGGGGGATAGAATCCCAGTTATGGAGGTTCTTCATAATTCCACTAGATGGCGGGTTTGCTCGCTTTA
Organism: Pleurodeles waltl; assembly: GCF_031143425.1. Taxonomy (NCBI): domain Eukaryota; kingdom Metazoa; phylum Chordata; class Amphibia; order Caudata; family Salamandridae; genus Pleurodeles; species Pleurodeles waltl. The sequence goes on along the minus strand of NC_090449.1, from coordinate 577,818,363 downwards.
TCCGCTCTTTTTGAACTTAATGCCAGATGACTTGAGTAAACAGGCGGAGAGGTGGGCTCGGAATATTGGAGCTTCTGAAGTATCAGTACGTACCTCTTTAGATTTGGCACAGCGTTTTATATTATCTGCTGGACCACAAGCCCAACATTATAAGACTATTTTTCATTTATACTATACTCCCGCTAAGCTATTTAACTGGGGCAGCACAAGGGGTGTGGTGTGTCCCAGATGCAAAAGTGTATCAGCCGACCTAGTACATATGTTTTTTAAGTGCAGCAGGCTACATAAATTTTTTACTGATATTGCTAATTTTTTAACTAGGCTAAACTATCGGGAGGTGGAAGTTACGCCGCAATTAGTATTAATTGGAACTGATGGAGCGGTATACCCAGAATATTCACGGAGGTTTTTGTTTCTAGCTATGTCTGTGACCCGCTGCTGCATTGCATCTGATTGGTTGGAGGCAAGTCCGCCAACTTTCAACCATTGGCTGGCTCGGATGTGCTCATTGTTTTATTTAGAGATGGGTTCTTATGCGTGTAAAGGCCGCGGGCGTAAACGGATGGGTGAAGCTATCTGGGCCCCGTTTGCACAGTGGCTAAGCAATAATTGAATCAGGCTCGTAGGGGATCTATTTATTTATTTAATCACGCTCAATTTTGGCACTTTATTTGTATTCTAAGGTATTGTATTCTAAGGTTGTGAACAGGCTATCTCATATGCCCCTTTTCAGTGGTCTTGATGTCTGTTGTAGATCGATGAAATGAATTCATGTAATGATATGTATTTATTTAATGTATTCATTGTATTTATTCAGCCTTCGTTCTGTTTTGGTATTTGGATACTGTGCATCTTCAAAATAAAAAAAATACAAATAAAAAAAAAAAGAATCACAATTAAAGACTGGCAAAATGAAATGGTCATACATCTGGACCAAAGTTTGTTTTGGTGTCTAAATAAAGATAAAAATCTGCTTTATTTTTCTAAGTTGGTGTTAGATTGCGTTCGAGTTGCGTCAAATACTTATCATCTATGTTGGTGGTGTGAAATGCTTTATACATGTTCCTCTAAGTGGCCTGACTGTTCTTTGTCGCACTACTAGAACTGAGCTAAGGCTTCCTAGAGTGAACCTGAGGCCCAATTCTGGGTAATGTGTTAGTATTACATGGTGAGACCCCCCAGATATACCACACAATACTGCCATCTTGCTACAAGCCTAATGCAGTTTTCCCAAGAACATGGCCATATAACATGAACTCAGAAATAATAGCAGGGATTACACCAATCATTAAGGATATGTTACAAAAAGGAATTCTGAGAGAACTAATTGGGAGTCCATTCAATATACATATTATGGGATTACAAAAAACAAATAGTAAGTTTAGGATCTTTCAAGATTTGTGAAAAGTGAATGACATTGTATTCCCATATTGTCATGTGATACCAAATTCAGGCACCATTCTTTATAAAATTCAGCAGAATGGTTCCATGTTGTGGATTTTTGTCAACCTTTCTGCTCAATTGCATTGCATGAAGATAGCCAGTTCCTATTCTCATTTTCAGTTTGAGAGAAAGTCTTAGCATGGTGTTGAGTCCCACAAGGTTATACTGAGAGTCCTTCAATCTTTAATCACATCTTAAAGAAAAATCTGGAGATATTGAACTTGCCATGTAAATCAGTCCTTGTGTAATACATTGATGGTCTATTTGTGGGATCAAGCACAAGAAAAACTTGCAAACAAAATACCAGTGCTCTGCTGAATCATTTGGCTGAAAATGAACAAATTGCAGTACTGTCAAAAAGAAGTCCAATATTTGGGACATATCATTGAAAAAAGGAATAGGGAAAGTGCCACACAAAAGGGTCAAGGCCATTATACAGATGGGTCCTCAGAAAACACAATGAGAAGTCAGAATGTTTCTGGGAATGGCTGGCTATTGTAGACAGTTGAAACCCAACATTTCCTTGTTGGATAAGCCTTTACTGAGGCTGACACACAGAGATGTGCCTGGTCTATTTCTATGTGACAACAAATGCATCAAAGCTTTCCTAGAGCTCAGAGAAAGTCTCTGTTGTGCCCCGGAACTTGGAATCCCTGATTATACCAACAGATTTATCTTGTTTTACAGTAAGCGGGAGGGATGTGCTCTCTCAGTGCTTACCCAGATGCATGGAGATGCTAAAAAGCCTGTGACCTATTTTTTAAATTCCCTTGATGCTGTCCCTTGCAGGGCTGCCTGGTTACCTAAAGGCGGTTGCAGCGGTAAGCTCAAGCATTGAAAGATGTGAAAGCACTCTGATGGGACATCTATTAACTGTTATGGTCCCTCACTCGGGTGAGGTTTTTCTTACCAGAAACAAAACCCAATAGATGACTAACTCAGGATTAACTAAATATGAGCAGCAAATTCTTGCCTCAGAAAATATCATGATTAGATGTTACCAGGTTTTGAAACACAGTACTTTACTACCTTTACCCGAGAGTGATGAGCCTAATAAATTTTACCTTGACTGTTTTGATGTCATGGATTTATGCACCATGCCACTACCCAAAATAAAAGATGAGCCTTTACTAAGTCCTGATTATGTCCTGTTTGTTGATCACTCATGCTAAGGAACAAATGATGGTTCCCTGAGAGCAGCTTACGTTGTCGGTACAATACACAAGACTGTAGAAGGTTCCTGGCTTTAAGGAGTCACCTCCTCACAAGCTGCAGAATTCATTGCTCTTACCGGAGATTGCAGCGGAATAGCCCAAATGAGAGTGACAATTTTTACAGATAGTCAAAAAGGCTTTGGTCTGGTTCACAATTTCGACAGGTATGGTCACAACGAGGGTTTATTACATCTTCTAGCTCTCCAAATGGAAATGGTGAGCATGTATGAAAACTGCTTCTGACTGAAATTGCTCTTGTAAAATGTGAAGCTCACAGGAGAGACAATGGTTATGCCACAGTTGGCAATATGTATGCAGATGAAGTTGCACGCTATTGTGAGACTGTGGCCTGTACATTTAATGGAACATTCACAGATGAATCTCAAGAAGACACTGTCTTTTCAATGTTGACGTTTATGGCTGACAGATGGAAAGAATTGAACATTTTGCAGGAAAATGTTACAGAAGCTAAACAACAGGTTTGGATCAGACCAATATATGGAAAGGATTCAAATTACATTTGGATTTCAGCAGATGGGAGACCAATATGCCAGACTAGTTTATTATCACCCATGGCACACCATTTCCATGGCTCACACATTTAGGTAGGGATGCAATGGTTAGGTCATTCAAACAAAATTGGTTCAACCTCAGATTTTGGTTTCCTGCAGAAGAATTGTGTCATCGTCGAAAGAGATGCAAACAAATGAATGTAGGGAAACTAACACCAGTTACACTGAGTCATGTAGGGAGATCAGGTGTTCCCTTCAAATGGATGCAGATGGACTTTATCGAGAAGTCTATTTGTAATGGGCTCAGGTATGTCCTGGCTACTGTTTGCATTTTCTCTCTATATATAGAAGCCTACACAACAAAGAGGAATGCCAGTCTCACTTTAGCTAAATTGCTGTTAAGGGAACTGGTACGGAGTATGGAATACTGGGTTCTCTGGAGTCAGATCGAAGAACTCACTTTAACAGAGAGGTCATCAAGAAGCTTTGTGCAGCATTGCTAATGCAGCAAAAGTTGCATTGTATTTATGGTCCTGATACTTCTGCCATACTAGAACCACTTAACGGCACCATCAATTCCTGATTGGCAAAAGTCTGTGCATTCACTTAATTGAAATGGCCTGATGATTTACTGTTGGTGTTGATGAGCCTTCGAAGTACACCTGACAGGAAGACAGGTTTATCACCCCACAAGATACTCATGGGAAGAGCCATGAGACTGCCTGCTGTACCTGCAAATGCACGTTTGAACATAACAGATAACATACTATTCAACTACTGAAAAAGATTGGCTGAGGTGGTGCGTTCTGTCTCTTGAAGGAATGCAGCTGTCACTGCAAACTTACATCAAGAGCAGTGCAATGACCAGAACCCATGAGATTGGGTTCTCAATCTTGCGTACCCAAAGTACAAGAGAGCTGCACTGTGAGAAATTGGGATGTTGGCTGACTACCGTGTGAGCCATGGTCAAGCAACAGCCACAATTCCCAGCAGGATGACCCATAAAAAGTTACTAGATATCCCTGTGCTCATCCTTGGATAGGTTGGCTCAAAAGAAGTCAAGCCTAACTTAGAGGAAATGTGTCACGTAGTTATGCAGCACACAAACAGTAATAAAGAGAAAAACAACACAATAAAAATCCCAACGAAATTTAGAAAAATAGAGACATTTCTAATAAATTATTTGACAACAAAACAACAAAAAATCCAATCAGTAGTGCTTAAAAGCAAAAAGCGCCACATCTGGATGCTCTAGACCGGGGCAAAGTTAAAAGTTAAGGCCAACTGCAATGGAGTGCGGTTCAGATACATGAAGTGGATTGGGCCAGGTCAGTGCTTACCATTGGACTTAGAAAATAATTGAAGAAACAGTCTACCTGAGGAGGTAGAAGCTCAGCAGGGCAAGGTTGTAGGAGTGTCAGAGGAGGGAGCATCATCATCAGATAACCATGGTGCGAACCCGGGGTGAAGATTTTTACCTTCGGACTTAGATGTAGAGATGGAAGTCAAAAATCTCCAGCGGGACGAAGCAGAAGGCAGTAGCAGAAGACAGTTCCACAAGATTGGATACACCTTTGGTAAAGGACCGCTGAAACAGATTTTCTGCTGCAGAGAAGAATGCAGAGATAGGCCCCGAAGCCATTCCCACAGCCGATGCACCTCATATGGTTAGGCAAGCACGTTGGTCTTGGTCTCCTCCTAGATCTCAAAGTTCTTTTTGGCCAAGTTTTGTCTAAGCTCTCAGTTTTCAAAACCGTCCATCTGGGCACCATTAGCACCACAACCAAGGGTCCAGGAGTGGATGAGACCTATTGGGGAATCAGGACTCATTTCGGCAGGGTCCAGGTGGGGGTTCACAATGGTGGGAGCCTATTATGCCTCTGTGGCTCTAAACAGAAAGCCAGCAAACTAGAAGTCACTTCTGGAAGTCATGGGTGCAGGTGATGATGCAGGTCTCAACAGCGGGGCTGGCCTCTGAGGGTTCAAGTTAGGCTCCAGGCAGCAGAGCGGTCCTTTCAGGTACAGCAGCAGACTGGTATGGTAAACAGCAGGTCACAACAGCAGGCAGCCCTCTGAGAGCCCTTTTGCTGGTCCAGTAGTGAACTGAAGAGTGGGTCTGAGAGCCCTATTTCTATACCCTGGTACCCTGCTCCTAGAAAGAGGGAGAGGTTCCAGAGAAGTATTTTGATGTTCTAGGCATTTTCTGCCTCCCCTGCCCTAGCCGGCTCCATTGACAATACAGCATTGTTACACCTATTGTGACAGGGCACGCACCATTTAGGTACAAGTGAGGCTGTGCTTATCCCCCACCCCCTATCAAGTCAGTTTGTGGGCCATTCAGGCACTGCTAATCCCACTATTTTGTGGTTGTTTGGGAGGAATTCACGAAGTCCTAACTGTCAGTTACACCCAGGCATGTGACCTAAGACAGGCTGCAGGCACAGATAGCTAAGGACAGGAAAATGCTAAGTTTCTAAACGTGGCATTTTCAAACTTGTAATGATAAATTAAACTTTACTGTTAAAGAGGGTTTATCATTACAAATTACAAAAATGACATATCTACCTTCTCTTATTAAGGAATAACAGTGCAATAAGGAATCCCCATTGTTATCCTAAGGGAGGAGAAGGCCTCATGGTAATGTAAAACAAATTTGGGAGGTTTTCACTACCAGGATATGTAAAATTTAAAAGTTCATGTCCTGCCATTTAACTACACAGGACCCTCCCCTGTGTTCTAACAAGGGCCTTGGTGTTTCTTTTACATATAATAAAGGAGGAGTTTAAGGCTTGGCAAGGGGTTCTGGATGCCAGGTCAACATGGCAGTGGGACACTGCATTTAGCTTGAAATGGTAGGCTTGGGACATGTTTTAAAGTTCTACTTAAGTGGGTGGCGCAATAAGTGCTGCAGGCTCACTCGCAGCATATAACGTACAGGCCCAGGGTATATGGCATACCACTGTACAAGGGATTTCCAAGTAAATTAAATATGCCAAATGGGTATAAGCCAATTGAACCATGTTTTAGGGAGAGAGCGGAAATGCTTTAGCACTGGTTAGCAGTGGTAAAGTGTATAGACTCCTAATGTAGGAGGAAGAAGGCAAAAGGTTGTGGGGTGACCCTGTAAAGAGGTGCATTTCCAACACATATGAAGGAATACTGCTCTATGAGCCAGAACCAAGAACACTGTTCACTGTACCATCATGAACTGTACACGTCGCACATGTCCCAGGAGACAAACAGCAAGTAGCACCACAGCAGAGAGATAAAAGGGGTGAAAGAACTGCAGACAGGTGTTGTAGAATAACTCATAGAGTGGCACTGGAGCTCTTGGTAAGAAAGGTTAAGAAGCAAAAACAGTGACAGCTGAGACACCTTCAGGGCAACAAGAAGATACAGGGGAAGTAACAAGTACTGAACAAGAGCAAAAAGAGATGCCCACTATGCTAGATAGCCAAATGCTTACAGCCGAAAGAAGCTGAAGTCAAGTGCATCGCTTGGATCTGTACCGGCTACAATTGATAAAGAAACAGAGCTAAGGGGTATAAGTTGATCAACAAACACTCAGAAGATCCAAAAGAGCCAGAGTACCTTGTTGAAGATATTCAGCACCGTAACGAATTTACAACATAAGCCAAGTGCTAAATATCCCAATATAAGATTTGCTTGACTGGAATAAAGAATTAACTGAACATCCTTGAAACTGTTGGAAGCAAGAGCTAATTTTGTGAAACACATTAAATGAACTTGGCTGATAGACTGAAATACAATCTGATAAGTTGTAAAGATAAATTAAGAAAAATTACCTAGACCTGAGGTAGCAGCAAATGAGTAGGGTTAAACTAACATGAAGAAGAAAAAAACAGAAAAATAAGAAAAACAGAAGACTGTGGAACAGAATAAAGAACCTAACTTTACTGTCATACTCATTGTTTTAAAAGATCTGACTTTAGACAAACTTGTGTTCTAACAAGAGCTAGATGCAAGATTTTTATAGTTATTACTTTTTTCGCAGTAGTTGTATTAGCTGTAGCATTATTATTATTGATACACTTCACACAAGTGACAGAGAAATCTGTACTTGTATTGACTAAAAACGGCAACTGTTCCTCATATAGATGAGGATAAACTGTCTAAGTGATGGAGGGGTAGCTCGCCTCCAGATCAGCAATAGCTGGTGAGGAAAGAAAAAGAACTGGGTGGCATCTATATATAGGTTCCGCAACGTCAATTCTGGCGTGGACGCCAACGACAATGCATGCAGAGCTGATCGATGTCCCCTACCAGCATGCAGGGGTATTGCTCACAGAAAATCTTGCAGATCCAGTCTGATGCCTGGGGAAATTCAAAGGTAAGGAATTTGTGCCTAGAAGTCGCTTTCAGATTGCATATTTTAGATTGCCTGCAGTTTGGGAGGGAATTTGCTGCCTAAGTTAGCTTTTTCCGAAAATGTACCATGTACATGTTTAGATGCTTTAACAATGAAACTGCACACAGATAGACAAGAATGAAGGAAAGCAATTAGTGGGAGACATATTTGGAGCTATTATACTAGCAGTAGGAATGATACCAAACGACAAAAAGATTAGAAAGGTTTCAACAGTAGTGGAAAAACCAGCAACCACCATATCTTGAGCTTCACTGGTTGAAAACACAGAGTTAGTAGCAACTAGATCAATGGTTTTGCAAAACAGGTATGCTTTAGACATTTTATTCGCAGGAAAGGGTGAAGTCTGCAAGGTGCTTAAAACTGAAAATTGCATCACGTACATTCCTGAAGTGAGTAAGAAGGTTGTAGAGTATGCTAAGAATATTTCTGATCTGAAGCTTGACTTAGAACCCTTAAAAACCACTAGTATAGTGAAAAGCTTTACAAAAGGCGTCTCTGCAGTAGGCAATTGGATTGTGACAGTGGGTAGAGGCATCCTCAAAGCCATATTAGTTCCTGTATTAATTGTAGTTGTTTGTTTCCTGTCTACACTAAGAGTTTATGAAGCTATCATAGCATTGCTGCAAAAGAAGAAAAAAAAACAAAGAAATGACTAAATGGATGAAGAGAGATTTAGAAAGGAAGGATCATATTAATAAAGTGCATCAGAAATAGAAAGAGAGGGAAAACTTAAAAACAAAGAGAAAGGTTCAACTGAAGATGAGAGTGAAGTTTGAGTTCAGCTGCGGATGAAATTTTGTGATGGTTAGATACCATTTATATCAAGGAAGTTGTGAAGGTGTTTTAATTAAATGCTGGACTTCTGCCGGACTTCGTGGGTCATCGACCTTTGAGGCTGAAGTCAGCTCCTGTGCTCATGGACCACTGAGTGGCTACAGAAAGGCCCCTGACACAAACTCAGCATCCTTTTAGTATCCTTAAATCCTTGCATCAGGACCACTCCATTGACTTCGATGGTGGTTCATCCACAAGACCAGGAACTGGACTGAAGACTGCTTAATCTTCTAGGTAACTGTTCAACTGGACGTGACTGGCCCCTGACTGGCTGCCTATGGGAGTTTGACTCTATAAGAGTTTTTATATAGCAGTTTTCAAGTTAATGCTTATGGCTAATCTTACACTGCGGTAACTTACAAAGATTTCTTGCACTTTGTGGAAAGCAGTTATCACTTCTTTAAAAAATCATATCTCCAGATCCCTCCAGTAGAATTTTGTGGTTGATGTGCAGATTTAAAGATAAAAATATAAACTGATGTTGGACTTTTACTGTGTTGTGTTTTCTTCTTATTCAACTATTTTGGTACTTATTGATGCTTTATACTGTTCCTTTAATGAAGCCTGACTGCTCTGATCCAAAGCTAACCGCAACTGATTCAAGGTTTTGCAAACAAATCTGACTAGACTTGATACAGAGCTGTGTCTGAATTGCAAAGTGACTTCACACAACCACACTATATAATAATCCACTTTCCTCAGAGTGGGCCCGTAGGCCTCAACCCCAGTGACACAGATACAATTATCTGGTCATATTATTGAATTCTCTTTGCCATGGTATGCTGCCACTTTTGTTCTACATGCTGTACCCATGTCAAAGGGCAGTTGTCCACTGTCAGCAATGAGGACATGTTGATGCACCCCTACCCCCCTATATCACAGGACAGGTCCACAACTTCATGTGGTCATGTACAGTACTTTAATAGTAACTTTGGCATTGTTGGAAGAATCTGTACAAAATCTGGCACACATTCAGGTAAGTTACTGTATATCACGTTCTGATCACAGCCATTCAGGGAAAACCATTGAGGGAGAAGGAGTGGTCAAAAGGTTTAACTTTTATCTTAGGTGAATTATGTGGTAAGGAGGAGCATCCCATTTGAAATACACACTGCTTTTGTGGTTGGATTTGTTTCTCTGCTTCTGGATGTGCTTTTCTCTTATGGAGCATTTCTCTATGTATGCATATTCCAAATCTGGATCTAATCAGCAGACCTAAACGCACAGGGCTCATGTTGCTTTTTCCCTGTGGCACCTTGCAGCCTCCTGCAAACCATTGTTCCCAGAGCTCTTCACCCCCTTGAACCTCCTGTACCATTGCTCCCCCTGGTTGCACTCTTGTAAGAGTATCGGGTGTTTCCTAGTTTATTAGCTCCATGAGCCATTACCTATTGCATTTACCATTTAGGTGTATTTTTCAACTTGCCTTGGTTATTGGAGTCAACTGGTGTGACCTATTCACTCTAACTGCTAATGTTCTTGGTTCCGCCTGTTTGGTTAATTGATTACAACTGTCACTTGCGCCTTCCATCAGCAAAGGTTACATCTGTTAGGTTGACAAGTCTTTTCTCCCCGTTTTCCACTCGAACTTTCCAGCCTTTCCATGTGAGCCACATGTACTTCTGGAATAGTCTTCCCTTTGGGTATAAATATCCTGTCGGGGCTTGGCCTCGTTCCAATCCTACCAAGCATTTTCCCTGCACTTACGTTCTGAGTCACCACCAGATCTCTAATCTTCCAAGCCTTCCTGTGATCTTGTGATCTTGACTCCTCCAACGTCTCCAGTGTCTTCACATCCAGAGCTACGATTCTACCTCCTCTTGTGGGTTCTTGCTCCTCAGGCTTCAGCTTTCCTCTAGATTCCAGCTGAGAAATCAGAGACTAGGCCAGGTACTTGATTCTCATGGTATTGTGCACTAATCCTTAGTTAAGTTTTGATAATTGTCTAAGACTGAGTTACTTCAAGGAGAAAAACCCATACTTGGAAAATGGACATGATGTGTTCCTATGTATTGAAAGTCCTAGCGCTCCGAACACTTTACCTTGTGGACCCACCAAACTTTACTTGACTCTGAACTGATGGTCTTCATGTTTGTATTCTTGACAAGTTTTGGTATTAAGCACTCAGAAAGACTTTGAGCGCACAATCTTGACTTTCAAGTTTCGAATTGAACCTTGTTGTGTTGGAACATTCTGTGGTGTGCCAGAAAACTCTGATATCCCTTTGAATTTGTATCTGCTTTCAAGCCCTATTTATGATGAAGCCTCGCATTGCACCCACACACAAAGGTTCAGGGAGTACAGATCCTCCTGTGCAGTGTCTCAAGGCACCAGAGCAGAACCAGTGATGCAAGTCTATCTTTTTCTTGTTTAATGCCAACCCTCCTTCCCCTTAGAGGCAGTGGGTGGATTAAGGTTGTCACTACTTTTTTCATTCGCTGCCCCCGGTGGGATCTGAGGACCAGCATTGTCTCCATGGCCGGATTCATTGTGACATCCATGGCAACATTATGGATCTGTAATTATGTATCTAGAGTCTCAGATTTAGAGAAAAAGAAAAAAGAGGCACAGTGTTTGACAAACCGTGAACACAACAACAGAGGTGGTCAGCAGTGGGTTATCTCTACATAGACACTCTGCAGTTCCTGTGCCGAGTCAGAGAACATAGGGGTAGATCCATGTCTGAAGCCCAGGAAGTAAACTTATCAATTGCTGTGCACAGCAAAACAGCCAGAACAATGCATTATGTGTACTGAGAGGCCGTGCACTCAGCAATACTGAGAATGGTGGAATGTCATGTGCAGGGGGTTACTAGTTTAAGGGTAAGTGGCCAGCTCCTCAATTCAACAGCCATGGCCTATTGATAAAGTCAATGTGCAATGCATCATGTTCATATAGGGGCCTGATGTAGGGCCTTTTTGCTCATGTATTGCTGTTTATCGCCTAAGTATGTACATAGGAGGTTATGTTCACACAGGAGCATGGCATCCATGTCCTGGTTCCAACCTCATTGGCATTCTGGGTTAGGCTGTACACAGAAGTTTATGTCTGCAAGAGGCAGATCAGAACTTTAGGCATTCCAGGGTTATGCATACTCATGGCCAAAATTAATTGTTGCATACCTGATTTCCATGCTGTGCAGGGCCGGCCGTAGAATTAATTGTTGTTGTTTTAGGCGAAAATGGCTGGTGTGTTTACTCTTCCTTTTACTCACAACCTTCATTAGATAATAAAGCTACCACACTTCCTCCCAACCCTCAGAACCCCCTTTTTTCAGATTTGACTCTTAACAGAGCCTTTTTTCTAATTTCCACGTGACACTTCCTCAGCTTGTGGAGTCAAGTCTTTGGTGTCTCAAATGCACAGCTTTGCCCCAGTGCGGGGGATGTGAGAGTCCCGCTTGATCATCTTACTCTTATAGTATGCCTTAGAGTTCAACTTACCAGAAGACTTGGGCCCTCATTATGACACTGAAGGTCAGCTGAATGTCACGCCGGCAAGGGCGGTAGTACCGCCACCAGGCTAGCGATGAAGAACGCCAAATTATGAACACGGTGGTGATCCCTCCCATCTACAGCCAATGAACCGCCTGAACTGCCAGTGCGGTCCTGCAACCCACCTCGCGGTTGCCATCTTCAGGCTCGCGGAACACCATTCACAGCCCACCATATTATGATATAGCACACCGCCAGGATTTCTGGGGCGGGACCACTGCCACAAAAAGCCTAGTGGAAATGACTCATATAAAATAAGGCACTCACCTCCAGGGACACAGATGAGTCCACGGCCGCCATGGAACCCGAACTGGAAGCCCTGCCGATGCTGTACCACACAATGGGAGTCCATGAGCCGCAATACCAACGAAGACAACAACGGTGAGTACAGCCGCCTAGCACATAAGGAAGGGAGGGGAGAGTGACACACCCACACGCACAACCCATACCATACACACATACCACATACAGAGAACAATCCGCTGATAAATCCAACAGCAACACAAGCCAGAAGTAAAGAAAGCCAGGACAAATACCTTTGGCCCAACCACTGTATTCCGGTGGGAATAGCGACCACACATAACAAAGTGAACTATATACATAAACGGCCATTGGCCGGTCCAATTGTCCATGACATCTCACAGGGCATCGAAATAGGCCCAACTTGACTCCTGACTTCCCAAGTCACACCACTAGGCAGGGACATCATTGTGCAAGGCAGGCACCTCAGGGGGCAGGGGTGGGGTAGTTTCTTGGGAGGGGGGATGCTTGGATTTGGGATTGGGAGGGGGCAGGCCTTTGCTTTTCTGTTTAGAGGGGAGGAGTGGGCTTATAGTGGGGGGTCAGAGCAGCTGTTTTGTGCCCCTTAGTGGGAGCTTTTTTTCTGTGTGGGAGGGACACGTACAACACCAGGGGGGCCATGAGAGGACTGGGAGCTTGAGGTACTGGGCTGGGGGAGTGGGACCTTCCTTTTACGGACAACACGGGGCGAGGGGGAGGAGTGAAGAGGTCAAGGCAGGCAAGGAAAAGTTTTTGGGTACAGTGGGGAGGAGTGTGGGAGGAGGTTTGGGAGTGGATGTAGAGGGAGTGGTTGTAGGAGGAAGAGGTGTGATGGACTGGGCTGCGGTGCATGTATAGTGTGTGAGGTGGATGGCTGTTGAGTGTTTGAGTGGGAGCGTTTATGTGTTTTTGGAGGGGGCAGACAGGGTGGGAGAGGACAAAGAGGTTGTGTGCATGTATGTTGTGGTGGTGTCTGCAAGTGAGGTGGGTGTGCTGCACTTGGTTGTGATGGTGCTGGTGGTGATTGCGCATGTGGTGAATGGGGTGCTAGTCTGCGTGTCTGGTGTTGTGACTGTGGGCAAGGCTGTACAGGTGGCAGGATCTGGGACTGAAGATGCAGTGGTTGCAGGTGTGAATGTTGATGTGACTGTGTGGGAGGAGGGGGACAGTGGAAGCAGTGGCTGTTGTTGAGTGTGCATCAAGGTGTTGGCTGTGTGTGTGCTCGTGGTGTGATCTTCGGTGCATGTCTTTGTGAGTCCTGTCTGGTGCCTTGGATGCATGCTGGTCTGATTGTGTGCTTGGGATGGGTGGGGGAGAGGGCTTTGGGAATTGGAACAGGTAGTTGGAGGGGGGACGGAAGAACCAGGCACACTGGCTGCCATCAAAGAGGAGGCCAGAGCCTGAAATGATCTCTGTAGGGCATCCAAGCCACAGTGAATGCCCTCCAGGTAGGCATTGCATTGCTGAATCTGGGATGCCAGCCCCTGGATGGCATTCTCTATGGTTGACCGCCCTACAGAGATGGATCTCAGGAGGTCAATAGCCCCCTCAGTGAGGGCAGCAGGGCTGACTGGGGCAGAGGGTGAGGTGCCTGGGGCAAAGGAGACGCCCACCCTCCTGGGTGAGCGGGCATGGGCAAGTCGGTGGGGGCTACTGGGAGCAAATGATGTAGCTGGGGTGGTCCGAGATGGGCCCTCCACCACCAGGGAGCTTCCATCGGAGGAGGAATCAGAGTCTGTTGTTGTAGCTCCTGTCTCCCCCGTGGTGCTCCCCTTGCCCTCTAACCCACTGGTCCCCTTGGGGTCGGTGGACATTGCCTCCTGGGTCCCATGGGCTGCTGTTCCCCCACTCGCCGGTGCCCCTGCTCCTTCGCCAGATGATGCTAATGAACACAAGGACAGGATGAGAAAAGGAGAGAGGGTGGGGAGAAAAAAAGGGAGCACAGGGCCAATTACAGCAATCACAGCACATATGGCATACACACCACAGTGACTCACTGGGACTAACACTGTACAGTATGAACAACAAATCCAAACCACTGCCTGGGAACAATAGCAGAAATGAACCCAGACACTACCATCTGAACACCTACTAGGACTCACTAAGGGCCATATGTACAAACACATTTTCCCATAGACACAAAATGGGTAAATCCCTTTGCTACATCTGGTCCTAAGCCATTTCTTCCATGGTATGCAAGCTACTTGCCAATACCAAATGTACATACCACTCACCATTTCTAAGCAGAAATCCACAGATTAGCTAAACAGGCATATTGGGCCTTACACTGACTAGAACCTTGCACCCAAACACCATGGCAGGAATCAGGAAACAAATCCACACAGTGTGTACTCACCCCTTCTGGCTGCCTTCAAGCGCCCATCCAACTCTGGATTGGCCACCGCCAGCATATGGGCCATTAGGGGGGTAAGGGTCTGACAGGCACCCCTACCTCGTTGGGAGGAAGTCCTCAGCTGGGCCTCTGTGGTTTTCCGGGCCCAGCGTCACAGATCCTCCCACATTTTTCTGCAGTGGGTGCTTCACTGTGAACTCCACAGTACAATTTGTTACAGCAAAGGCTTACATACTGCATAGATCCCACAGTATCCTTACACATTACTTGTACCTTTGCACACACATTGCATGCAGCAAAAATACACTCCCCAAATGACACACTGCCAGCATACACATACATCTACATACAGCCATGTTGCATCCAAAGTACCCAAAAGGTGCTCACCTGCTGATCTGGAGGCCAAAACAACTGTCCATACAAGGGTAGGGCCCGATCTAAAAGTATTCCAGTTCCTCAGATGTGAAGGCTGGGGGCCTATCCCCTGTAGCACGGGCCATTGTGGATTCCAGACACAGGACACAGCAGCACATGCAGTGAAGTGTTGATGTGGTGAGAGTCAGGAATGGAGTGGGATACAGAACATAGAAGCCACGTCCCCGCCGGTGAACACTGTCACCACCACTGGTGATCATCATTGGCCCCTGTGTTCCATAGGCTTATATGTTAACCAATGAGGAGTTGCACAGCAGTGCAGACCACTCTCCGCCATGATGGCAAACTCCGTCAGAGTGAGGTCACTTCTAACTGTCCCTGCATGCAGGACAGGCGGTTGCCATTTCCTGATGCTGGTACTCATGGCGGTCAATTTAATGTGCGTCATAGATACTGATAGTAGACACCAAGCCAATTCCAGTCTGCTACATACTTTGGTTTGGTTGTACACTCTGGCACTCAAATTAGATCTCATATCAGTGCACTGCTTGCAGAGAAGTAGTTGACAGAAAATGTAAAATGGGATGCTACTGATCACGACACGCGACTCCGACTACATCTGTGAGACACAATGGCAAATGAAAAGTATGTACTTTTGAGGAAGTCGGTTTGCATGTAGAGGAAACCAGTGCAAATTACAATCATTGTTTGAGTAACTGCTCTGTGTACTTTGATATTGTGTGTCCATTCTTCCTGTTGTCACACACTTCTGATGTTTGGTTTACTTAGATACCAACCACTGCGGAGGAGGAGGAGGAGGAAGAGGAGGCAAGCACCCATGTACAGACGCCTAGTCCACTTGGCTACACTGGAGGAACACCACATTATACTCAACTATCGTCTGGACAGGGCCACAAGTACTGAACTGTGTCAACAATTGGAGCCAGATGTAATTCCTGCTATTCGTAGCACTACAGCAATACCCCCTGCAGTACAGGTACTGTCAGTGCTACACTTCCTGGCCAGTGTTTTTTTCCAGATGAATGTGGGCTTGGCTGCAGGTATGTCACAGCCAATGTTTTCAAATGTGCTGAGAAGAATTTTGGCTGCCTTGCTGAAACGCATGAGCAGCTATATCTCATTGCCCCACAGTGATGATGTGCCCACTGCGAAGGTTGCATTCTATGCCATAGTACACATACCACATGTGAATGGGGCCATTGACGGGACCCATATTGCCTTGGTCCCTCCCAGGACAAATGAGCTGGTCTACAGAAATAGGAAGAGTTACCATTTAATAAATGTCCAGATATTGTGCCTTGCTGATCAGTACATTTCCTACGTTACTACTAAGTTTCCAGGATCTGTGCATGATGCCTATGTATTGAGGAAAAGCAGCGTCCCACAGGTGATGGCACGACTACAGAGAGTGAAAGTGTGCCTCATAGGTGAGCTTGAGGTTTCACCCAATGTATGTCACTATATGCCACCTGGAGTTGTATTCTGTGCTACTGTACATGAGTAATGTGTGTCTCTCACTACTTTCAGATGACTCCGGCTACCCAAACCTATCCTGGCTGTTAACACCAGTGAGGAATCTGAGGACAGGGCCAGAGAATCATTACAATGAAGCACATGGTCGGACCAGAAGGGTAATCGAAAGGACTTTTGGGCTAATGAAAGCCAGGTTCAGGAGCCTTCATATTTCTGGGCGATTCCTACTCTACGTCCCTGGGAAAGTCTGCCAGATTGTGGTGGCCTGTTGCATGCTTCACAATTTGGCTCTCAGACGCCATGTGTCATTCCTGCCGGAGGAGGGGGGAGACAATGCACCTGTGGCAGCAGAAGACACTGAAGACAGTGATGAGGATGGGGAGGAGGAGGATGTGGACAACGGGACACATCTGATACAGCAGTACTTCCAATGTCACTCAGGTAAGACTGTACTTCTGTTCATACCTCCATTACACTTAAGTGCGGTGTGGCTGCTGTGTTGTGCCAAGCACAAATGTGTGCATAATGTGAAATGACACTGTTCCATTTGTGGTCAATCGTGCCAGTGTTATGGTGATAGTGAACTAGCTTATTCAGCCCATGCAATGTGTCAGTAGTTTAGCTTTTTAAAATACATGCCCACTTACTGATTTACAATGTGCTTACACAACCGCTCTGTGACTTCAATATCCTTGACAGTGTGATGCAGACTAGGTGATCCAGAGGAGGGAATGGCATACTGACAACATGGCATAGCTTATACTTTGGTATCTAGTGTGAGGGCCTGCAATCAGCTGTTTTTCCTCACTTGTGGTGTTTGGAGTCAATTCCTGTGCAAATTTCTGAGTAGAAATGACCAGCTGAATGTAGGCTGTTATGTTACAGGGGCTCATGTTGCTCTACTTCCTTTACTTCTCAATTGAATGTCACCAATGGTTTCACTTTTTGAAGATGTTGGTGTGTTCATTAATGTGAACTCATGTGATGCCTACATACTGCTTTCACACAGTTAGGTGGATGGTGACTTGTGGGATGCTTTCACACTGGTTATGTGTACCCCAAACTGACTGTCCATTGGATGGATTCACACTTTACATAACATTTGCACAGGATTATAAAGGTCAAGACACAGCATACTGTTGTAATTAAAGCACAAGACCTTCAGTTGTGTTTAAGTGTGTTTATTGAAGTGATAAAAAGGAAGGGATAGTGCAATAGAGGGGGTGATGGTGGATGTAATCTTCAGTGTAGAGGCCCAGTTGGTTTGTGGACACAGGTCCAATATCCATGGGGTCATAGGAAAATGAGCAATGGCAGTCCAAAGTAGACAAGGTGTTTCAGTGGCACACAACGGAGACATGTTGGTGAGGTTCACTTCCTGGCAGTGGTTGGGTCTTGGCCACAGTCTCTGGTGCCTGTCTGGGTCACAGGAAATGGGATGGAGTGGGGTGAAGGTAGTCAGGGTAAGGGAGTGGCATGCCATGCAGGTATCAGTGGTGGTGGGGTGGTAATGGTATACAGCCCTCCAGTGATTCCAGTGAAGCCCTCTGGATGCAGGATAGCCAAGACTTTCTCCTCCCATGCTGTTAACTGTGGGGGAGGAGGTGGGGTCCACCGCCAGTCTTCATTATGGCAATGTGGTCCCTAGAGGCCAATGCACACACCTTCCCCCTTAGGTCTTCCCACCTCTTTTGAATGTCATCCCTTGTGTGTGGATAGGTTTCCACAGAGTTTACCATGTCCACGATCCTTGCCATAGCTCCATCTTCTTGGCAATCAATATCTGCTGGACCTGTGCACCGAACAGCTGTGGCTCACCCCTAATGATTTCTTCTACCATCACCCGCAAGTCCTCATCAGTAAAACAGGGGTTCCTTTGTGGGGACATGCCTCTTGTTTAGGGTGTGTTTTGTGCAGAGGGTGTTAGGTGTTGAGGTATGGTGTATGGTATGTGATGCGTGAAGGGTGTATGTGGGCTGGCAACTTGTAGCAGTATTTTTGAGTTTGCAAAGAATTGTGGTTTGTGTGGGGGTGTGTTTTATAGTGCTATTGGTGTGTGTGTATATGTGTCAGATGTGGGTTTTTTAATCTGGCCAATGTTGGCTTCTGTTGGTGTGCACTGGCCAAATCGACTGCGGCGGTCCGCACTGCCAATGGGTGACCACTGTGGTGATTCGTGGGTCATTATTTGGAGGCCGGAGTGTTACAGGCGTGGTAGGGAGGGTGGTGGTAAAGACTGTTTTTCACCTATGTTAGTTCTGGCGGGATTGTTCTTTTGGCTGCTTTCTGGTAATTTTGTGTTTGTGTGTCATTATCTGGTGGGCGGATTGCGCCCTCTGCGGTGGTCTGTTGGTGGCCGTCACCACGGCGGTCTTCTGAAAAGACCACCAATGTCATAATGAGGGCCATGGTCTCTGACCGGCACAGGAGCGGCCTTTTGACTGGGACCCAGAGGGGCCTCGTCACTTGGAGCATGAGCAGATCCACCATTTGGATTGTAATCTGCCCCACTTTTTATGCTATATGATGTAGAGTTTCGCCTCCTGCTCCCTAATTGCTTTTGGGTGCTGTAGGCAGCATCAGGGCTTAGACACAGCAGGGAGGATCCATGGCCAACTTCTGCTTCCTTTAGTTACGGCACGTCTTAGTGCATGTGGTCTTTGAAGGAGACATTTTCCTAGCATACTCTGGTATTTGGAAATTATGGTATTGATGAAAACTAACAGAAGTTGGGAGCAGAGCACTAAAAACTTGAAGAATTGTGTGGAAAGAAAGAAACTGAAAGGACTGTGCAGGGGCAGCACATATATTTCATCATACCGTCACTTCCAGAGGCAGTACATGGTCACTGCTGAGTCTGATGGTGTCACCTGCCCACACACATATCTATCTATCTATCTATCTATCTATCTATCTATCTATCTATCTATCTATCTATCTATCTATCTATCTATCTATATAAATAAATATATATATACATATATATATATATATATATATGTGTATATATATATATATATATATATAACTAGATCACAATTTAAAATCACAACTTATAGTGAAGTTAGATTTTAAATTGTAATTCAGAAAATGCCACTATTAGAAGATTTGTATTTTCTTACTTTAACCATCTGGTGCCCGCTGCATGCACGTCTGGTTGTGTGACAGCTGGGCTTTTGTGCATTCGTTCTAGACAGCAACACACAAAAGGAGATAGGTGTGACCGATGGGCCATCCACAGCCTGATGGTCTATCCTGGGCAGGATGGAAGGGAAGAGCTGATACGTACACCTGAATAGGCTGTGTCCTGATCCCACACAAAGGGCTGAATATCCCTCTGTAGTGAGTCTGGAGCTAGGGCAGGAAGGACAGAGACTATGTACACTTTTGAAGTCTCCCCCACTGTAAAGGCACCAATGGGTAGGGCAATTGGACTTCAGACATCACCAACTCAGTACACTTCTGGACCTGTGGATACTCTGCAAGGAAGAAGGACTGCTGTGCTGCTGAAAGAACTGTCACTTTGCTGGACTCTGCCGAACTCCTGCTTTGCTTAGCTGACCTGCTGGGAGTGAGGAGGGCTGGACCTGCATCTCAATATCCCAGAACCAAAGTGACTCCAAGGGCTTGCTGGCTTGCCTCCTGTTCTTCTGAAGACCCAGGGACACACAAAACTTTCAACTAACCTGCTACATCACCTGGGCCAATCTTCAACCAGCTCCTGGCCCCCAAGAGGTGCACCTCCAGTTCTGTGTCTTTGGAAGTGGTTTTTGGCTCTTGGAATCAAGCTTCTGGGCTCCTCAAGAGCCCGAATGTGCCACTCATACCTGAACCATGCAGCTCCAAGTCTGTCTGTTTGCACAGCAAGCATCGCCACACACAAGGCTCCAGTCTGCCTGTCCATGACATACGGGCAGCTCTTTGTGCCAGCGGGCCACCACAAGCGATGCTCTCCTTGCTCTCTGCAAACTTATTTCCTGTGTACAGGACTCTTGGCTCAATTCTTGAGAAGGTAAAACTGCAGAAGGAGTTGTCTGAGACAGTATCCGCTTGCACACAATTGTAGTTTGCTTGAACTTTTGGATTTAACCCGACATAGCATGTACAGATAGCACTAGTTGGCGCTTAATACTTTTACGCGTTATATAGCATTTTAATCTTTAAAAATTAATATCTCGACTTCGACTAATTGGATTTTTGTTACTTTGGTCTTGTTTGACCATACAATTAAGTTCTCTTTTTCTAACCAGGTGTCTTTTTGTGTTGTGTTTTCACTGTTTTACTCTTTGAAGATTTGCACAAATACTTTACACATTGGATCTTGAGCTAAGCCTGACTGCTTTGTGCCGAGCTACCAGAGGATGAGCATAGGCTAATTTAGGGTGTGTATCTGACTTACCCTGACTGGGATTGTGGTTCCTGCTTGGACAGGGTGCATACATCTGCTAACAAGAAACCCAATTTCTAACAGTTTGCAAAATATAGTGTAATTCAGTGTATTTTTAATTTTTTAACATATTTCTTATTTTTCAATTTATTTAAAGTACCATGGTACTTCCCAGGAAGTACCGCCTTATTGTGTGCATTTTTTTAAAATATACAGAAGCTTATAACATAATTTCCCCTACTTATGAACACTTCAATAAAGTGGTAATAGAAAGGGACAAATATAAAACGTAATACTTACCTATGTCTAAGGGCATAATGCTGAACATAGTCTAAGTGTACTGAAAACAACATGGCTGCCTTTAATGTTTGTGACAACAATAATTAGACAATCACATAATGCCTTGTCATCACTATGTACCGTGGTAGTTTCCCAAAATGCTATGCATTTTTGCAAAACTACAGCTACAACAGGTATCACTAAGTTTGAATGCCTCATAACAAAAAAATACTTACCCTACTTACCTGTAGTACACAAAAGCATCATTTGCTCACCATAGTGTGTAACATTGCTAAATTACATCTAAATCCGTTTAGCTGCTTTTGCTCTGTGTCAAATAAAAAAGTTTAAGGAAAATGCATTGCTGAAAAATACTGTCTTGGAACTCTCCTTTTAGCTTTGCACCCCCTTGACCAATCACGTTGACATGTATAAAATACATAGGTCTGAAAAGTTTTGTAGAGATTCATCAAATGTGGAAAAAGTTATTAGTGAGCAAAATTCTGAGGCATCATATACCTGGCAATTCTAACTATAACTACAGAGAGGCTACCAGGGTGGAGGGAGTGGTGGTGGTGAGGGGGTTGTGGATGTGTGTGTGTGTGTGTGTGTGTGTACAAGAAGGTGCCTACAGTGTTGTTTTCTGACATTGATGTCCAGGCCCTAGTCAATGCACTCAGACCCGGCAAAGTGCATATATGATTGGCCAATCCCTGGTTGGTATATTTAACTTACATAGAAGGTGCTGGAATATGGTACAAAGTATACTCAGGGATAGTAAATTAAATGTCATCAGTGGACCGTAGCATCAATTGTGCCCCTACTGCTCTGACAGAGTGAAAATACGGCTTGAAGGGCGCAGCAGCAGCCTAGTTGGCCAGCTTTTAAAGTACCATCCCAACATGGCAGAATAATTTTTTCTGCCAGGTCAAAACCTTCCTTTTCAATATTTATAAGTCACCCCTAGGGAAGGCCTTAGTAGCCCACAAGGTAGGTGCTAAATATTAAAAAGAAGGCTATTTTCTTTTGTGATTTACATGTCCTGACTGGGAAAACTCAAAATTGTTGTCTTCACTGTACCAAGACCTGTGGCTCCATTGGCTAACATGACATTTTATTAGCCCATGCACTAAGTCCAACTTCCATTTGAAAACACAAAACACAGTACTCCAAGGTATCAAATTAATTGTTATTTTAAACCCAAATTAATGTTGAATCTGGATTTAAAGTAATTTTTAATGTAAAGCTGACTTTAGAAAGTCACCACCTTCTTGCCACAAAGTTCCAGAAGCTGTTTCTGATTGGCTACAGCAGTTGTCATCTGCTAAGAGGTGTGAAGCGTTTCCAGGAACAAGGAATAAAAGGTCTTATTGTGGGAGGAGCCTCTAGTCTCCAGCAGGCTAACTAGAGGGCTGTGGCCACAGATGGCCCAGCTTCAAAGAGGCTACAGTCTGGGGCAAATGTGAGTCACACCTTAGCTTGACTGCTCCTTTGTGTAGGTAAACAGGCTGTCATCTCTTTCAGATGATGAAAACCAGGTCCAAAACTGGTGTTTCAGGAGGGGTGGCTAAAAAGTGGACACACCTCAGGGCTGTGCCCAGCGCTCTGTCCCAGGGAAGAAGGGTCCTGACTTCTTGGGTTTGGGCAGAAAGATGCACTGTGGAATTATTTAGTACCAATCCAACAGGAAATGATGCAAACGTTGGTAGAGTTGGCCAGTGGGAATTGTAATGTTTCTTGCTTGTTGACTGTTGTAGTCCTAATAAATGTTTTACACTAGTTTTCCTGATAATTAAGCCTGACATCCCTGTTCCACAGTTACCCAGGGCTGAGCTAACATTTGATTTAAAAAGCTCTAAATGGCTCCATACGTTACTACTAGAGGTAGTGACACTCATCACACTACCAACCATTAAAAATAGGTGAATCACTTCATTGAAAATGCAGATGTAGGCTTTGGCTGGAAATTCTACAAATCGATCAATCACAGGTTTGCGGTATTTTAATGTAACTTCTTAATTCAGTGGTTTCCTGAAACTAACAGCTACACAATATAGTGAAGTTCAGCATTATAACACAACTAACAAGAGATAAAAAGGAACAATTTGTTCTTAACTAAAATTGCCTATACTCGTTGTTTACAAACAACACTGACCAAGGAGGCAGTCACTAAATTGAACTGAAGGGTTCTTTGCTTAGTACATACCCATGTTTTCAATGAAGTCCTTTTGTGTTTCTGTTGTTATGACTTGGTCTTGGGTGTAGACCTGCGCACTTCCAAAGTCTAAGAGTTTGAGCAGTTTGTGTTCAGTTACAATAGTGTTTTCAGATCTTATGTCCAGATGAAGAATACGGCTGGTATGAAGGAACTCCACTGCACTCAGCATTTGCCAAAGGTAGTCTCTGACTTCCAACTCGGAATAGGATGGTCTAGTAAAAAAAAAAGCAAAAAACACATTACAGGGGTACGAGTATACAGTTAAATATTGATGACATAGGTCACCATCCCAACAGTTCTATATTAAAAAAGTTCTGTTATTTTACTAAGTTTTCTTAACCCTTCTTCTTGCATCCTATTAGCGCTTGAGTCGAAGACTAAGTTGTAGGGAACCTCATATGAGAGTTACGCTATGAGTGAGAGGGGCATAAAGTCTCCCTACCCTGAGAAAGGAGGAGAGAATGCGGTTCAGTGGAGCACTGACTACAGTATAAAGACTCTACAGTAAGGAATGTGATATCGTACTCCGTGATGGGATCCTCCTGCAACATTTAATAATGGCTCCCTAAAATGTCATTTTGGCTGACCGCACAAGAGGTGTAAAAAGGCCTTGGGCCTCAAGTAGCCTTGAGTGAAGTAGGTACAAGGGTTAGACAATGAGGTAACTGAATGTGGCCTAAATGAGGCAATGGTGTCAATGACTAGGGAACGAGGGGTGGTAATGCAATTTTTCAGTACACAGGTGAAGAGTACAACCATCTGTTGAAATCTATTATTTCCAATATTTCATCATGCAGAACAGAGGAGAGCTAGTCAGTCAAGGGCGAGTGCATGCAGTCTTAGAAACCTCCAATAAAGAAAAATGTACCAATGGTAGAACGTCAGTTATGGCCAGCCACTTTAATTAATAAAATTTAATTGGAAAACTAAACAAATAAAATACCTTATTTTTCAACCTGTAGTCAGGCTTAATTGGAAAGGTTATGGCACCTCATTACAGATTTAGAAACCATAAACTGCAGGTGAAATTCACATTCAGTTTGCCTCTATCTTATGTATTTAAACTTGGAAATTGAAAGTCCCTCAAATACCAACTTCATATTGGACACCCAAGACACTTTGGTTGAATGCATATTGTTATCCACAGTTATTCTTGTTAACTCATTTGCCTAAAAATCCTTATTTTATGACAATCTGTTAGATATCCTTATGTAACATGAACCAATTTGTTTTCCATAAGGTGCATATATATATATATATATATATATATATATATATATATATATATATATATATATATATATATATGTGTGTGTGTATGTATATATATATATATATATATATATATAAATATATATATATATATATATATATATATATAGGATTGCCTGTACCCTCATTTGTTTTCTTTTTGGATATTCTATGTGCTTTTTTATGCAGCCTCATAATTTCTCTAAGGCTAAGAAACAGAATGATACTGAAAGAGATGTTTGTTCTTGTCACATCCTTCACACGTCTGAGTATCTTGGGGGAGTCAATGACCCAGGTTTGGTCAATCTACCACTCTGGTGGGTATGTATTTTATGACCTGCTGAAAGATCCACAGTTCATATTCAGATCTATGAACATTGCACTGGTGGAGGGATAGCTGTAGGAACTAAAAAGAAAAGTAGAGCAGACAGGAAGGATGATCCAAGTTTTGTACTTAAAAGTGTTTTTTGGAAACCAAGGTTCTTTTGCATGTCTCATTGAGTCATTCAAGAACTGTGCAATCAGTTTGGTGATCTGCCTAAAAAAGGGGTTCCAACGTTCGAGCAACCTTGCCACAGAGTCAAAGATTAGAATTTTTGCGATGTAGAGTGATAGGATGCCAGAACCCTTAGGCTTTGATTTATGAGTAAAGATGTCCTAGGTGATGACCCGTAAATTTATGTGGAGACTCATAAAGCATTCAGGATCCCTATTAGGTAATTTTGGGTGCTGGAATGATAAGATCACGGGGATGACTATAAAAAGAAGCTGTGACATGCAAAGTGGGGAGAAAAGGGGACTTATTTCACAGAGGCTGTAGGATCCACATTTTTTCTGATTTGTATAGTGCAAATCTTTATGTTACACAAAATATGATGTTGATGGTGAGAATGAGGTTGTCTTTTTGTTCCATGTGACACTGTGTAGTGTATGAGGGTAAAAGATATATTCATATGCTCAGTCAGCACAAGAATTTCTGGATGGCAGAAGAGGTGACGTTGCTTCTAGGGGTTTGAAGTTTTGTTCATTGATTGGAGTGTGTGATTTTAACCAACGTTTTTTCGCAGGATTACAGTAGGCATGTCGAGATTGTGCTTAAAATATTTTCCTTTCTAGCTGAGTTCCTCTCCATTTCCTTCCATTCCCTTCCACCCATGTTTATTCTGCATCTGGCTAAAGTGTTGTATTCTGCATTATATACAATTTTGAGTTAGAACAATAGAACGGTTATCTCATACTGCCAACTGGTCGCTCTTTATATTGACTTTGGCCTACAGTGATGTGTGTAATGCACAAAAAAACTAGTTAATTACCTTTGGTAATATTCTTTCTAGTGGATACTCTATCTAACCGCAGATTCCTAACCTTATGAATATCACCAGGCACCAGACTGAATCTGGGATTCTCAAAAGAAGTGCCCCTGCGTGCCAGTAGGTGGTGGTGTGTGAAACCACATCCACCTTGTTAAACTCTGGAACTGACAATTGGAGAGGCATAATGGCACCATCCATGCATGCGTATGTCAGTTTCTTTCATAGCTTACACACACCCTCATACATTGAGCCCATCATTGAGCCCATCAGCTACTTGTAAGAACCAGTGAGCAAATTGCTGAACTGGGACCTTCAGAGATAGAAAGCAGTCCATCCCACAGAACAAGGAGAAGAGAGGTTGGTTGAGGAGAAGTTGTGGAGAAGTGTGGCTCAATGGTTAGAGCGGCAGACCCTGAAGCAGAGATCTGGCTCAAGACCAGGGTTCAAGTCCCGCTTCGGCAGTCTTGGGCTCAATTCCCCTTGACCAGATAATTCTCGCCTCGGTGCCTAATCTAATTCATGGGTCCCACTCTGCAACTCTGGGCAATAGCTTGCTTAATCTCCACAACAGCCCCAACAGCGCTTGGATGCCTGGCTTCACCCTGGGGGTGCTCATGAGTGGGTGCCTCACAGGGAAAAGCCAGGAGGGGTTCCATAGCAGTATGAGTACAGCGCCTCGAGACCCTAACGGGTGAGTAGTGCGCTATACAAGTGCTAATTTACATTTTTTTTTTTACAGAGGTTGGCAAGTAATCTAAAATTAGATACGGTATCCACCAGAAAGAGTGCTACTGAAAGTAATTAACTTGTTCTTCTGATGTATACTTCTAAACACAGATTCGTCACCTTGTAAATAGATACCAAAATAGTACCTCACTAGATGGTGTGGCTACGGAATGGCTCTGACTAAAATGGCCTCAGGGACCAAACAGCAAAATGCCCATCACAGCAGACCTGACTGTCAAGGCAATAGTGCTTTGTGAATATGTGAACTGATGCCCACGTAGCTGTCTGCAAGATATCAAGGGCAGGCACTCTGCATGCTGAGGCAGTGGTAGCAGCTTTAGCCATGGTGGAACAGGCGTCTGGAATTTGTTTCTTGGCCAATAAGCAGCTGAATGTAATGCAGAAGACCATTCACCTTGACAGGGTCCTTTTGTGAACTCATCAAACAACAACAAAATGGAGATGGCTACCAACGCACGGGAGGTTCGGAAACAAAGTCCTGGTCCTGTGTATACGACTCCCGACAAACATCTAAATCAAAAAGATATACACAGTTCCATTGACAAGGTATGTCTCTAAAGATCACAGGTTGCTGGAAGTCAAAATTATTTGAAGCAAGAGCCCTCACTCACCATTCGGTGACATGCTTCATCATAGGGCTATGCTCCTCGTCAGGCCGGCACTGCAATGCCTGACGGGCGCCACGGGGGGGCTCTTTGCCAGAGATCTTCTGCAAATGGTAGACAGCCGGTTAAATAGAATACTTGATCTAGGATTGGTATGAAAAAAGCAGTTAAAAATGACTAGAGGTAAAACGTAATTTATTAGGATGTCTGACCTCTGGCATGATTAAAAACAGGAGTCGGGGAGAAAATAAAACAATGTCTAAACTCCCCCCCCAAAAAAGAACAAAAAAAAGTGTAAGTAATAATCACTAAGTTTTGTGAATGCACCATGTTACACCATTTTTTCCCAAAACTTTCCTTGAGCAAAAACACACTATGCGTGATTACTCTGGCTAATTTGGAGAAAATATTTATTCCCTACTATTTTTAAAGTTCTCAAGGTCCAAATGTTTGTGACCTCAATTACATGTCAATTTGTTACACAAATGGTCCACATGGGGGCTTTGTAGCCATGACTTCCACGCCAATAGTTTCTTAAGGAACCCTTCATACCAGTACGGAATGTACATTTAGGGCCTTATTTATACTTTTTGGTGCAAAACTGCACTAAGGCAGTTTTGCCCCAAAAAGTTTTGCACCGGCTTGCACCATATTTTAGCACCAGCTGGGCACCATATTTATGGAATGGTGCAAGCCGGTGCAAAGGGTAGGCTAGCTTAAAAAAAAATGACGTTAGGCAGTTTTGAGTCAAAATAAATTATTCTGACCAGATTAGCATCATTTTTTGACGCTAAGGGGCATATTTATACTCTGTTTGCACTGAATTAGCGTCATTTTTTAAAATTCTAATTCAGTGCAAAACTAACTCCATATTTATACTTTGGTGCTAGACCCGTCTAGCACCATATTTATGGAGTTAAAGTCATTTTTTGGAAGTGGAAACCTACCTTGCCTTAATGAGATGCAAGGTAGGCGTTCCCGTGCAAAAACATGACTCTATGGCCTTAACACCATATTTATACTCCCATGTAAAAATGGTGCAAGGGAGGGAGGAGGGGTCAAAAAATGGGGCAAAGCTTGCTTTGCCCCATTTTTTAAGACCTGGGTCTGGGCAGGCCTTAGGGGACCTGTGGCCCTATTTCCATGGTGGAACACCATGGAATGAGCCCTGAGGTGCCCTACCTAGGCCCTAGGGGCACCCCCACCCACACTAGAGGGACTGCGAGGATGGGGGACCCCATCCCAGGTAAGTACAGGTAAGTGCATTTTATTTTTGAAAGTGCCATAGGGGGCCCTGAAATGGGTCCCTATACATGGCACAGGGTGCAATGGCCATGCCCAGGGGACCCCGGTCCTCTGTGCTGGCCACTAGGGTGGTGGGCATGACTCCTGCCTTTTCTAAGGCAGGAGTCATGTGGCATGGTAGGTTTAGCACCATAACATTATGCTAATCTGGTTAGAGTCATTTTTTTTACTCTAACCTGCCTAAAGCCATTTTCTGGTGCTAAACCCTCTTCTTCTATACTGCCAGCTCCACCCGACTAAAGTCATTTTTTTTAAACTCTAGCCTTCCCTTTGCACCGGCTTGCACCATTCCATAAATATGGTGCCCGGGTGGTGCACAGAAATGGTGCAAGCCGGTGCTAAACTTTTTGGTGCTAAACTGAGTTAGTGCAGTTTTGCAGCAAAAAGTATAAATAAGGGCCAATATTTTGTAAGTTTGCGCCACTTTTGCGTCATAAAATGACGTTAATGCAGTGCAAAAAAAGTTTAAATCAGGGCCTTGGTGCTAGATGGGTCTAGCACCAAAGTATAAATATGGAGTTAGTTTTGCACCGAATTAGAGTTAAAAAAAATGACACTAATTTGGTGCAAACAGAGTATAAATATGCCGCAGAGTATAAATATGCCCCTAAATATGGCGTTAAGGCCATAGAGTCATTTTTTGCACGGGAACACCTACCTTGCATCTCATTAAGGCAAAGTTGGTCTCCACTTTCAAAAAATGACTTTAACTCCATAAATTTGGTGCTAGAGGGGTCTAGCACCAAAGTATAAATATGGAGTTAGTTTTGCACCGAATTAGAGTTAAAAAAAATGACACTAATTCGGTGCAAACAGAGTATAAATATGCCCCTTAATGTATTTATTTATCATTTAAACAAATGATTATTTAGCAAAAACAAGGCGCTCCTATATGGTGACAGCGCAGCGAAAAGTGATATAGTGAATCAATAGTGCACTGTTGCTATATACAAAATTATATACATGTGACTGATAGGGATAGTAAGATGTTATTTACAACATTGGTGTTACGAGTGTCGATATCCATAATTAATTTAAAAAACAGTCCACATTTCTAAATTGTGGACGTTTTGACCAACAACATAGCCAAATGAATTAGAAATGGGTAATCATCAGGACAGAGGATAGAAGGAGACACCAAATATATCGTGGCAATAGTCCTTGAATATCCAGGCGTTAACTACACCTTTTCATATATCAGTCAGCCTAATGGAGCATATGAACAGCTGCAGTGGTGGGAGTCAGACTAAGTAAATTTTAGACGGAGGACGAATCCATCTCTCAACCACGCTGCAATGATGAAGTATCGCCTGATATCATAACAATGCCATCCCATGGATCTGTATTCTTGTTGAGAAGCGCGTCGTGACGGAATGAACTAAAAGCCTGCAGCACAAAACGGAAGGAGGATAAATAGGTACCCCGAGGGCACATAACGTGCACAAGGTTGGAGCCACGCATCTTGCCAATCGATGCTGTTCAGGAATGTAATCGGGAAGTAGTAAGAAAGCCCGCCATCGGCAAAGACCTTATAGAGCAAAGGGAAGCCTCACATTAAAAATAACTATCTTTACAGAAAAATCATTCTTATATTTGCTGAAAATGTAATAATCTATTAAAAAGTAAAAAGTTAAGAAATCCTTCCTCTAGTAGTAATATGTCATTACAGACAGCATGTTACCATGTCTCAGAGGGACCTAACCCACCTCGACAAGTCTTTTAAAGATCTCTACTAGTCTTTGGCGTATGTTGTAGTATTTGGATTGTGAACAAAGAAATATATGTGCACCTTTTTCTCTTATGAATCATGCCTCACAAAATCATTTAAGTATATACATCCATCAAAATGGTTCAAGCAGGAAGAAGAAACGAGTTTACATGAAAAACACCTTTCTCGAAAAGAAGAAGATGAAAAGAAGTGGGGTTCCTGTGAATACAAGTTTCCAGAGAAAACACAGGGAAAACAACACCTGTTAATTTTCTCTGGCAAAGACGGAATAAAAAGCATAAATAGGCAATCCGTTCGTAAAAACAGTCAAGTGTATGCTCGGGAAATGTCGATTTTTACTCAGTCATGTGTATACTGGGAACATGTCCATCTTTACTCAGTAGAGGTCACAACATTCATATGCAAGCAGCCTGTCTCCAATACTCAAGGGTGTTCAGGCAATGTGCCACTGTTTTGCATTTGCCGATCCAATATAGCTCCCTTCTGGAGAGAAGACTGGCATTGTCTCCTCCTGGGGTCCAAGTTTAACTTGCTCAATCACTTGCCATTTTAGATCGTAACTATTATGCTGCTGTCTTCAACAGTGCTCAACCACTGGCGCTCGTACTGTGCCACACTTTATTCTGGTTCTATGCTGCAGAATTCTGCACGTGACCCTTTGTGTCGTCTCTCTAATATCGGTGAGTTTGCACGGGCACCAATTGAATAAATTATATCCTGTGTGTTGCAATTAATAAAGTCAATTAGAGTAATATCAACATTAGTATGGGTGAATATATTAGTATTCTGACCAAATTAACATGCCACACAATGGCTGCGTTTGAAGTGTCCCACTATTGCTGGGCGTCCCCATATTGTATTTAGGGTAGTTCTGAGCAGTTGAGGTAGTGCAGCCCTAATCAGGGCATCCTTTAAGTTCCTTACCCATTTAAAATACAGGCAGGACAGGCAAGAAAGGCTGGGGTCATATAACAGACCCTTAAGGGCAGAAGGAAGAGGCAGTGGCAGTACAACCATACATGCCAACAGGCCTGATTCAGGCAGGAGACTCCCGATGTGTTTAAGCACAAAAGGGCTTTATTTTATCTGTTCCTTGCCTAAAATCTCCTCTTCTTTAATGTAAGTCAATGGGGGAAATCAATTGCCTAGTTTGTTTTCAAAATCTCCTTAAGTTCAAAATAGTGGCAAGTATGGTACATTGGTTCACGGAGCACAGGAGGAATGCGGTTGAAGTATAGACTTGGATAACAGAAGGGATGAGGAAGATGGGCTGGTCCAGCAAACTGACCTTACAGGGCAGGCATTAAGGGCTGCAGAAGTACAATACACCACACAATGTAAGTGGAATGGCAGTGCAGCACAACATACCATGGAAGACAATAGGGAAGGACAAGGCCATGCACATCGACAACAGAGGTCAGGGGGGAAAGAGGCAAGGGCAACAAGCTGATCATACAGGACAGAGAGGAGGGACAGTTGCAGCATAACAGACCTTGAAGGGCAGTAGGGAGGGGGCAGGGGCATGACAACAGACCCAACAAGGCAGGAGGGAAGAAAGGGAATATGGGCCTGCACATCAAAAACAGAGGACAGGGCAGTAGCAGCAAGCTGACCATGGAAGGCAGGTGAGATGGGCACTGGAAGTACAACACACCATGAAGGGCAACAGTGAGACAATAATGGAGTGCACACAGACAATGGAGGGAAGGTGGGAGGAAGTTAGGGGGAGCCCGCTGACTATACTGGGCAGGTGGGAGGGGGCTGTGGCAGCAGAAGACCATGCATGGCAAGCGGGAGGTCTTAGTGGCAGCCCAATATCCATAGTGGGCAAGGAGGAGGGGTATGGGCATGCAAAAAGGACCATGGAGGACAGAAAGGAACGGTTAGGGACTGCACACGGAAAAGAAAGGGCAGGGGAAGGGACTTCACAACAGACCAAGCATGGCAGGCAGGAGGAGCAGTTGCAGCACAACAGAGCGTGGGAGGAAAATGGGAGTGGCAGAAAAAGGGATCATGGGGGACAGGAGGGAGGGGATGGGGCATGGAACTCAGACAGCCATGGTGGAGGGTGCAGCCATCTGACCATGTTAGGCAGGCAAGAGGGGCAGTGGCAGGTCCATGGAACATGCTGGGCTAAAAAGGAGGGAGCAGGGACATGCACACAGACATCTGAGGGAGGGGGGGGAGGAGGGGAGGGGCAGCAAGCTAAGCACAGAGGATAAGCAGGAGGACAATGATGGGGCACAGAATTGGGCAACAGAGGGCAGGAGGAGTGGGCAGGGACATCAAGCTAAATTGAGGGCATTGACAGCACATCGGACCATGGAGGGCAGGAGGGACGGGCTGCTGGGTACATGGACGCAGCCAACAGAGTGTAGGGAGGAAGTGGATGGGGCACTAAACTAATTGTTAAGGGCAGGTGGGAAGGGCAGTGGCAGAACAACAGCTTCACAGGGCTGCAGAAAGCAAACAGAGGCATGGACTTGGACAATGGATGGCAAGAAGGAGGGGGCAGGAGCAGCAAGTTTAGTTGGGGGCAGCACAATGCCAGGCCAGGCCCTGGGTGCCACCCTGCCCCCACAATGTGCATTGTAATGGGCATCTTACTTAACATTTGGAAAACAAAAAACCTGTAAATTCAATGAAATATCAATGGTTACACTGACATTATAGTAAGAACATTAATAAACCTTAGAAATCACTAAACAAAGGTTACAGGGACTTTATAGTTAGGTTCAGATTTTACTCGCACAAAACAATAGAAATTCAGATTTTATAGTTAGAGTTATTTCAAGTAACTATAACTCGTGCCCTAAGGAAACTATACCTCGTACCCTCTCCATGCACCACTAATTACCCAAGATATTATATCACTCATGACATCTTCTATGACATCATTGATAATATCACTGTAACCTCTGCAGTAAAATTATTGATGAGAAAACTCTGCATGGTTATAGCTACCTTAGGGCACGAGGTATAGTTACTTGAGATAAGTATAACTATAACAGGTGAATTTCTGTTGTTTTGTATACTTAAAATGTGAACCTAACTATAACGTCCCTGTAAGTTTTGGTATTTTAAGTGAATTGTTATGTTTTATCAATCCTATTTCCTAACTATAACATCCCTGTAACCGCTGTTTTTTTTTAGTGATATATATATATATACTCACCACCGATTGATGCAGACTCCTTAAGCTTGCTACAATTTGATTTATTTCCATGTGCAAAATGCTGTGACGGATATCGGCCGCCATTGACAGCTTTGATCACACATATCACACATATATATATACTACATCACTTACAGCATGTGAAATCATAGCATTCATAACAACACTTATAACTTCTTGAATTACATTATTTGTTGCAACACAGTGAAGGGTAAAGTGGTGAGGAATAGTTAGTGTTATCTGTTTAGCAATCTGAAAAGTGTGTGTAAGGAGGTCCGCTGTGTCATACAGTGTAGTACAGTGGCACAGAGTGGATGAGCAAGAGTGGAGTAGACTAGCGTGGCACATAGTGTAGTAAAGTGTTGTAGAGTGGAGTTGCATACATTGGAGTAGAGGGTCAGACAGTGGAGCCGTGTAAAGCGGAGTACAGTGCAACGGCGTAGAGTGCAATAAAGTGTATTAAAGTGGAGTTTAGTGGAGTGGAGCACATTGGAGTGGGGTAGTGTAAAGTGGAGTAAGATGTCATGAAGTGGAGTGGCTTTTTGTAGACTATAGTGACTTGGAGTGCAGTAGATTGGAGTGGCAGAGCATACAGTGAAGTGTAAAAAATTGGAGTACTGTGTTGTACAGTAGAGTGTAGTGGGAAGTCGTACACTATTTGAAAGTGATGTACACTACAGCAAAGAAGAGTGACATACCGTCTAGTAGAGTGGTGTACAGTGGAGTTTTGTAGGGTGTGGTACACTAGATAGACGTACAATGTTATAGAGTACAATATCATTGAGTGGAGTAGAGTGGAATGGCATACAGTAGAGTAGTGGAGTACTGTGTCAGAGAAGATTGGAGTAAAGTGGGGTGCAGTGGCATACAAACAATTAATATACAGAGTTGTATAGGGAACTAGAGTATTGTAGAGTAGACTAGAGTGCTGGACATTGGCATACAGTATATTACAGTGTTGTACAGTGGCGCAAAGGGGTATAGACAGGAGTAAAGTGTTGGAGAGTGGCATACAGCGTAGCAGAGTGTTGTAGAGGGGAGTTGCATAGAGTACAGTAGTGTGTGAAACAGTGGAGCTTTGTAGAGTGGATTGTTGTATCATGGCGCAGAGTGAGGTAAAGTCTCATACAGTGGAGCAGAGTCGAGTGGATCGGTGTAATGTAGTCTGGAGTAGAGTACATTAGAGTGTATTTGTGTGCCCTAGAATACAGTGTCATGGAGTGGAGTGTACTGGCATAGCGTAGGTCATCAACGGTTATAAATTGGAGTGTGGTCAGGAACAGTGGAGTGGAATGCGTGTATCAAAAAGCGTTATAAAGTGGAACAGAGTGATGTACATTGGAGTGTATAGGCACAGAGTAGAGAATAGAGTTGGACAGTGAAGTGTACTGAGATAGGGAGTTCTAGAACTTTGTGGAGTGTCATTAAGTGTGGTAGACTTTTATAGCGTAAAGGTATATAGAGTGGAGGAGAGTGTCATAGAATGGAGGGGTGTAGAGTGGAGTACGTAGCGTGAAAGTGGAGTAGCACACAGTGTACAGTAGAAAATTGTACAGTGGAGTGTAGAAGAGGTTATGGCGTAGAGGGGAATAGTGTAGAATGGAGTGCCATACACTGAAGAGACATAGAGTGAAGTTTTATACAGTGTAATAGCGTATAGTTGATTGCTGTATAGTGGAGTTGTGTACAGTGTGATAGCATAGAATGAAGTGGCTTAGAGCAGAGTATTTTAGAGTGGAGTGGCGTAGAGCAGAGTGGTGTGCAGTGGAGTGGTACAGAGTGTAACAGTGTATAGTCGAGTAGTCTACAGTAGAATGCCATGTAATGGAGTGGTGTAGAAAAGGAGTGGCATACAGTGGTGTGGGGGAGAGTGTGATGGCATACAGTGGAGTGGCGTACATTGGAGTATGGTCCAATTGAATAGCATTGAATGAAGTGGCTTAGAGTGGAGTGCCATACAGCGGAGTGGCGTAGAGTGGAGTAGTGTATAGTAGAGTGGCATACAGTGGAATAGTGTAGAGTGGAGTGTTGGAGGGTGGACAGGCATACATCGGAATAGAGTGGAATGGCATACAGCAGAATGGCATATAGTGGAACAGCATATAGTGGAGTAGCATCCATTGGCATGGAGTACAGTGGAGTGATATTGACTGGGATGGCATGCAGTGTAATGGCGCAGAGTAGAATGGATTTTCGTGCAGTGGAGAGGTGAAGAGTGGAGTGGCGTAAAGTGGAATACTGTATGGTGTATTGGCTACAGTGGTGTGGCATATGGATGTATGTGATATTTAGCAGCAATGTAGATTCTGGTGTGCAGAGTAATGCAAAAAAGTGAATTGCACTGCCTTGCATTTCTCCAGATTTACCAATCAATCAGGGCCATAGATATATCTTTTTTCTTTTTTTTTTTTTTAAATAAGTTTACACCCGTGTGTGGCAGCAGTTTCACAAGATTTTGTGAAATTCCATGGAAGTACTGCAGTGACAAGCCACTAAGTTTAAATGTCTTATAACTTTAAAAAAAACACTTAACCTTCTTAGCTATAGTGATCAAAAAGCATCATGTCTTCACCATAATGTATAATTCTGCCACATTTCATGTAAATCAATACAGCTGTGTTTGTGTTCCGTCAATGGAAATAGAATTGGTGGAAAAACACACGTTGGGACACGCCCTTTTATCTTTGACACTCCCTTAAGGATTCACCACAAAAATGTAGAAAATGCTATAGATCTGGAAAGTTTTGTGGTGATTCTTAAACAGGTGAAAAGGTATTAGGGAGCTAATATCCGAGGAATTCCTGTGTTTAGGAATATTAACTATAAATACAGAGTGGCAATCAGATTTAATGCTATTTCTTTTGTTTTATCAATTGTATTTGTTATATATTTGCTTATTGGTTTACATAATCATGTGAACATAAATGTGTCTTCTAGTTATTCATGTAGTAATTCTGAAACTTTACATTGCAGTCTAGTTTATTTTTTGGGTTCCCTTATTACATTTAGTATGATTGTGTTGCACATGAAGCCCAAAGGGAATGCAAGCCAATCAATGTTGTTATAAAAATTAAAAATTATAAAAATTAAGGTCCAGACCCAGGACCAGTTTTTCTTGCGCCCCCCCACCTCCACCTAACAACACCATGGGTGCACTGTATTTACAATACGGCGCACCAAGGTGCATGTTAGGGCAACAGCATCAACATTTTTGATGCTACTGTGATGCTTTGCTGCATTAGTGTCCAAAATGTTGATGCTAGTGCAGCAATGTGTGAGGAGGCCCATTGATTTCAATGGGTGCATCCTTTTAACTCCTGCTTTGAGCAAGCGTTAAAAATGACGCCAAAAATGGAGCATTGTTGCAGGCCTCCTAATGCCAGAACGCCTCCCCTGCATACATTATGCCTGGCACAGGCATATTGTGGCACAAGATGTCACAAAGTGGCAGAGGGAATGCATTGCGCCACTTTGTAAATATGGCACTGCAATATTTGCCTTGTTGTGCCTCATTAGTGTCAAAACAATTTACACTAATGTGGCACAAGGAGGTGCTAAGGCCTTGTAAATCTGGCCCTAAGATCATTATTACCTTTCCTAATGACCAATTATCATGCCCTCCATGTAGTAGTTTGTGTAGCTCACTGCTAGGTCACTTTTCCATTTTGTTGCACAAGGATACACAAGGAAGAGGGTTTTTGTTTGGCTTGTTGGTTATAGTTTTATTTTGTGAGCCAGAGAGCATGCAATAAACTTTATGTAGAGTAAGATGTATACTTGTTTATAGATTTCCAGTACCATGTGACCATAAATGGGAATTTAGTTGTTCATGTAGTAAATCTGAAACTTTACATAAGCAGTCTAGTTTTTTCTGCGGGATTCCTTGATACTTTAAGTGGGATTGTACTACATATGAAGGTCTAAGTGAATGAAAGGCAATCCCTGTTATTGGTATAAAAAATTTAGATTATTATTTTTTTCCTAGGGGCCAATTACCATGTCTCCCAAATAGTATTTTTGTGCCTCACTGCTAGGGCAATTTTTCAAAATGTTTTTTGTTTGGCTTGTTGGGTCACTTTTATTTCGTGAGCCAGAGAGAATGTAAAAACCCTATGCAGATTAAAATATATTCTGTTATTTATGTATTTGTTTATAGGTTTCCATTAGCAGATGTCCATAAATGGGTCTTTCAGTTGTTCATATAGTAAATATGAAACTTCAGATATGCAGTCTAGGTTATTTTTTGGGCTTCTTGCTACGTTTAGTAGTATTGTGCTACACGATATCACTAAATTAAAAAAACATATAACTTAAGAAAAAACGTACTCTACTTATCGGCAGTACCTAAATAATCATCTGAGCACCCTAATATCTAATGCTGCCAAATTTCAGCAAAATCTGGCTGGCCATTTTGGCGCTGTGCAATAAAAAAAGGCTATGTCAAATGCACTGGATTTCAAGCCCATTTGGGGACTCCCCTTTTTCTTTGCACCCCCTTGACCAAACGTGGCAAAACTTTCAGCACTCGGACAATGAAACAGGGAAGCAGGCCTTCAAAGTTTCACGGGCTTTCTTCAAACGGGTGCAAAGTTAAGGACATAAATCCCAATCTCTGGTCACCCTAACTACAAAGTGGCTAATATATTATATTATTTATATATATATATATATGTATATATATATATATATATATATATACACATATATATGTATAGATATATAAACATATCTTTCTTATAAATATTACAAAGAAGATGATGCCCATTTTCAATTAGCAACTCTTTTAGCGTATAATGTGCAGATGGAATAGTGTTCTGTTGGAAGTTATGGTGGAACCCTAATGGCTTTTAATCTTGTTTTTGTGTTGAAGAGCTGTGGATTGGCGATCTAACACTCAAGAAGAACAAGCAAGACTATTATATCTGACTTTATCAGCACAGTAGACTGGTGGGGGTGTCAAAAAAGTTTTCTTCCTATGTTAATTGCCATAGAGTTAGACACGACTAAAGCCTGAACCGCTTTATGGAATTACACCACATTTGGCAGAAAGGTAGCTTCTCGTCTGCAGATCACCCTTTTTGTTATTTGGTGTAATCCGTTCAGTAGTTTAAGAGATCCTAAATGAAATCCAAATTTGTATATCTAGACGCATGAATACTTCACGAATACTCCCGTTCTTGTGCTGAGATTTGATTGGCTGTCAACACGTCCACCAGGAAGTGTTCAAAGCCATTTTGGAATTTTAGCCTCAGCTGAGTCCCAAGAAAAAAAGATAAAAGAAAAGGGGCAGAGTACACGTGGGAAAACTGGTCTGACTGCAGAAGCCCCCTCACTTTTTGCCCCGATTTTCCCTTATACTGGTGTTTTTCTGACTCTGATGGTGCCTTGGGCACTGCTAAACAGTCCCAAGGCCTGTGCTCTGATTAAAATGGTATATGCAAATTAATCTAATTGTAATTTTCAGTACCATCCTACCTATACGTCCCTAGCATATGGTAGGGCATGTAGGTTTAGGGGCTCCAGTATAGGTAGACGACCACTCATAGGTGCACTGCTGTGGTGCCCAGTGTCATTGTAAAAGCAGGCCAGCCTTGCTGACCTTCTTTTAAGTTAAAGGCCACCCCAAATTCGACTTTGGAATGAAAAGTACTTTCCTAAGCTACCTTATTTTTACATAAAAGTCACAACTAAGATATATCATAAGTGCCCCCAGGTTTAGGTGCAGTGTAACTATAAGCATAGACTTTATAAAAGATGTTTTATAAGCCCTTTTGAGGGAAAAATAGGCAAGTTAGTTTTCCCTATAGTATTGACTGGGCTCCATAGGCTAATATAGAGAGACTTTATTTTAAAATAATAAAGTCTTATTTTCCATAGGAAGGAGCTAAATATGGCAAGTTTAGTATGAACTTAAAAGTTATAAGAAATGCAACAACTTGCCACTGTTGAACATAATATCATTTTGATGGGGAAGGAGCATTAAAACTCTTGCTAAAAGTTACCAACTTCAGACCTGTAGTGATGTTCTCTGATTGGTCATCCTCTGGCAGCCTGAGCCAGGCTGCCTTGATGAGGTGTGAAGTGGCCTGGGCTGAAAAATAGGGAGCATCTGGTGAGAGGAGATCTGCCTTACCAGATGGTAGAACAGGATGGGGGGAGAGCAGCCAAACTGCACTTCAAAGGGGGGAAGGACATTAGGGACAGCAACATGACCTCCCTCATTTCCTGCAGCCCCAGACAACCAGGTGCCCCATGATTAGATTAAGAGGGAGCTGGAAAGGGGTGTGTTAAGAGAAACTTAGCCACCTCAGTGGGTGGGCTCAGCCAGATCTAAACTCTAAGACTGAATTTTTGCCATCTTACATTTTGGAGGAATGTTGCTCCCTGGGGTTGATTTTTACCACACTTCCCAGGAAGTGGTCACTCAAGAGGGTGGTGGCATGCACGTGATTGAACAGGAGCACTCTCTGCTTTCTACCCGAGGAGCAAGGATGAATATGGCAGTGCTGCACCCCACTTCAGATCCCTATTGAAACAAGAGAAGAAGAAGGACTGCCCTGCTGGCATGCACCTGGACATCGGATACTGCACTCAGAAAGACTGCACCAGCTGCACACTTTGGACTTCATCGAGAAAAGGACTTTGGCTTATTTCTACAACCTCATGAAGGGACTCCCTGTAAGTTACAGGTAGAAAAGAGCAGACCAGAGTCCCCTGCATCAAGCCCTGAAATAATAGCCCACCTGACCAGTTGCCAGTGGTCATTTTAGGATTTGAACCAGGTGCATTCTGGGAGTTGGAGTCCTCAACCCCAGGAGCAACTCAGAGCTTCTGGAAACTTGGGATGAGTTGTGGATACCTGAAGGACCTTAAAAGCACTTCTGGAAGAAGATCCAGAAGTTTGGAGAAGTTTGGAGCAACTTTGGAATAAAGCTCCATAAGTGGACCGACGCATCATCGTGAGCCAAGCAGGCTAACGTCGACCGCAAATCGGCCTGCCTTGCAGGTCTGTCCCGCTGAAAAGATCCGGAGCCCAAGACTTCCAGGATTTGACCGGGGGCTTGTGGAAGGGCAATCTGATATTACATCAAAATTAGCTTGCTGAGGAGGGTCATCCGTGTTTGGGAAGAAAAACTCCAGAAACGTTTCTAAGTCCAAAGGTAAAAGTTTGACAGAGGTTTCCCACGCAGGGTATCTGAGGAGGGCTCCATCGAGGTCGGCTTCAATTTTCAACTTGTCCCCAGATGAAGATTTCCATCCCGAAAAAGTTTCTAAGTCTAAATGTAGAAAACTTGACCGAGCCCTCCCGTGCAGCGTATCCGAAGTGGGCTCCAGCGAAGTCGGCCTCAACTTGTGACTTTGTCCCAGTCGAGGAAAAATCATCAACAAAATGACTTAGTGTGAAGGTAAAACTTTAGCCGAGGCCTCCCGCTCAGTGTAGCCGAGCAGGGCTCCATTGCGGTCGGCCTCAACTTTTGACTTTGCCCCGGTCGAGTGCAGTAGCACTTATGATTTCTTTAATCTTTAAAATGTCATATCTCCGGTTCCCTTTATTGGATTATTGTCATTTTGGTGTCATTTTAACCCCTTCGCTGTCAGGCCATTTCCCCCTCAGGTGCCAAGCCTTTTTTTGGCTGTTTGGGGCAGTTAGCGCTTAGGCCCTAATAACTGTTTGTCCACATAAGCTACCCATGCCAAATTTGGGTCCTTGTTTTCCAACATCTTAAGGACTCTAGAGGTACCCAGACTTTGACCAAGAAATTAGCCAAAATACAGCAAAGATTTATTTTTTTGAAAACAATTGGAAAAAAGGGCTGCAGAAGAAGGTTTGTGTTTTTTTGCCTGAAAATGGCATCAACAAAGGGTTTGCATTGCTAAAATAACCATCTTCCCAGCTTTCAGGAACAGGCAGACTTCAATCAGAAAACACAATTTTTCAACACAATTTTTTACTGAGACATACCCCATTTTTACTATTTTTTGTGCTTTCAGCCTGTTTCCTGTTAGTGACAGAAATGGGTGTGACACCAATGGTGGATCCCAGAAAGCTAAACATTTCTGAAAAGTAGACAAAATTCTGTATTCATCAAGGGGTACTTTGTGTAGATCTACTAGGGTTTCCTACAGAAAATAACAGCTGAAATAAAAAAATATTGAAATTGAGGTAAACTAAAAAGCCATTTTTCTCCACGTTTTACTCCGTAACTTTTTCCTGCGATGTCATATCTTTGAATGCAATATACCGTTACGTCTGCTGGACTTTTCTGGTTGCGGGGATATTTAGGGCTTGTAGGTTCATCACTAACCCTAGGCACCCAGAGCCAATAAATGAGCTGCACCTTGCAATGGGTGTTAATTTTATACCGGGTAGACAGCAAGTCGTTTGCTGAAATATAAAGAGTGAAACATAGGTAACAAGAAAACCTTTGTATTTCCAAAATAGGCACAAGATAAGGTGTTGAGAAGCAGGGGTTATTTGCACATCTCTGAATTCCGGGATGCCCATACTAGCATATGAATTGCAGGGCATTTCTCAAATAGACGTCTTTTTTACACATTTTCTTACATTTAGAAGGAAAAAATGTACAGAAAAACAAGGCGCAATAACACTTATTTTGCTATTCTGTGCTCCCCCAAGTTTCCCGATAAAAATGGTACCTCACTTGCGTGGGTAGGCCTAATGCTCGCGACAGGAAACGCAACATGGACACATCACATTTTTACATTGAAATCTGACGTGTTTTTTGCAAAGTGCCTAGCTGTAGATTTTGGCCTCTAGCTCAGCCTAGGGAAACCTACCAAACCTGCGCATTTTTAAAAACTAGACATGTAGGGGAATCCAAGATGGGGTGACTTGTGGGGCTCTCACCAGGTTCTGTTACCCAGAATCCTTTGCAAACCTCAAAATTTGGCCAAAAAACACTTGGTCACAGAAAGTTCTGGAATCTGAGAGAAGCCACAAATTTCCTTCCACTCAGTGTTCCCCCAACTTCCGATAAAAATTGTACCTCAGTTGTGTGGGTAGGCCTAGTGGCCGCGAAAGGAAATGCCCCAATACACTATCTGGACACATCAAAATGATCAAATACAAAACTACCAGTTTTTGCGGTGGCACCTGCATTTTTGGTCCTGGGCTCAGCAAGGATCTTGGGAAACCTACCAGATCCAGACATTTATGAAAACTAGACACCCAAGGGAGTCCAGGGAGGTGTGACTTGCGTGGATCCCCCAGTGTTTTCTTACCCAGAATCGTCAGCAAACCTCAAATTTAGCTAAAAAAATCACTTTTTCCCCACATTTCTTTGTGGGATCACCACACCGGGACAAAGTTCCTAGCACCCAACGTTCCCCTCACTCTCCCGGTAAAAATAATACCTCACTTGCGTAGGGGGGGCCATGTGTCTGTGACAGGGAAGAGCCAAAAACGTGTCGAAATTGATGGGGGAACCAAAGCAGGTCTAAAAGGGCAGTTTGAAAAAAATAAATTTGAGGCTGACAAGTGCAGCAGAAGTTTTATCGTTAAAGGTGAGACAATGCTGGGTGGTAGGAATTTTGTGGATTCCTGCAGATTCGGGAAGGTTCCATCACAAAAATTTTGAAAAATATGTGATTTCCAGCAAAGTTGGAGGTTTGCAGGGAATTGTGGGTAGGAAAATGGTGCAGGGTGCATGTGAAGCACACCACCCTGGAATCAACCAGATGTTTAGTTTTAAGGTGGCTAGGTATTGTGGATTTTTCTACAAAGGAGCATCCCAAAGTCCAAAAAGTGTAGCCCTCACCATTACAAGTTGGATGATTTTGAGAGGTAGCCAAGCTCTCTTGGCCCAAATGTAAAACCAAAACCCAAAATAATCAAATGTCCTCTTGCTTGCCATGAGATAAGATGTTTTAGTGTGCGGGGGAGAGCTGAAAGACTGTTACCCCCTTCAGTTGGGGTGGGGCATAATCAGGCCCATACTGGTTGGTAGCCACCACCCCACTATTTTTTGTTTTCTTTATTTCCTGCCATCTAGTAGACTTTCTGCCCCTCCCCCCCCCCCGGGTGTGGACCGGGGGTAATTGCCAAATCTTCCCACCAGTGGGCAGAACAACTTTGGCCCCATTTATTTGGGGTGGGGGTATGGCCAGCATTCTGGCGGTATGCCGTCAGCGGTCATAATATGCATAGATGGCTGGTAGCCATGGCGGCGGCATGTTGGCAGCCGTCGCTGTGGCTGTAGGCGGCAGTTACAGCCAAAGTCATATGAGGGCCTAAATGCTTTATACAACTGTCTCGTAAGTTAAGCCTATCTTCTTGTTGCCAAGCTACCAAGGGTTAAGCCAGGATTAATTTATTGAGACCTTGACTGGACCTAGAGGCGGTTTGTGGACTATTGGTAAATGTAGGTACTTACCTGCTGTTACCAATAATACACTTTCCAACAGTACAGTTACCCTAACCCCCAAGCCTTGGTCCAGGTGACCCC
The DNA here is from genome assembly GCF_031143425.1 of Pleurodeles waltl. Classification (NCBI taxonomy): domain Eukaryota; kingdom Metazoa; phylum Chordata; class Amphibia; order Caudata; family Salamandridae; genus Pleurodeles; species Pleurodeles waltl. The sequence continues at coordinate 577,774,500 of NC_090449.1, read as the reverse complement.
CTGGGTCCCCGTCAGGGGACAAAAGCATTTTCTATTAATTCACAGCAGAATTTGCGAATATCATTGTGAATTTTAAAAAAAACAAGCTTGTGCGTCTGTGTTTGTTTTAATTGACAGCCCCGGGTGGGTGAGTTGCTGGGGGTATGCTGGCATATCTAAAAAAAGAATTGAGGGAGTGCACTTGAGGGGGGCCTTATTAAGCCCCTTCAAGGGCATAATAATGCCCTAGGGATCACCACCTCCCGGGGACTCATGCCAAAATTATGGGGGGGCCATGTGGACCCCTGTGTCCCAGGGCCCACCACCTCTCTGGAACCTATTGGTATTTTACAAACAAAGAGAAGGGCCACACAGCCTCCCTCCTGGATCAATACATGGACCAGGGGACTGCCACCCCTCAGGACCAGTTCCTGCTACCTCCTGAGGTGCCCCCTTCGGGAGGTAGGTGTTTTCGTCCAGCAAGCATGAGCTTTAAAAGTGCTTCCTGCTTGCTGGAAGTAGAGCCTTCATCTCTTTCCCTGCCCACTAACATGCAGGCAGGGACAGAGAGAAAACTATTGCTCCTGCATGCAGAGAGCTGCATTTACAGCAGCGCCCTTTGTGCAGGAGCAATGCCAGCTCTTGCAGGAGGAAGGGAGCCGGCTTCCCCTTCCGTGCAGTAGATCACTCTCCTATCTGTCTCGTCCTCCGGAACAACAGAGCGCGAGCTGCAAACAGTTTCCTGTGTCGCGTTGCATACAGACCACAATGTCCATAGTTCCTTGGATCTGTCAGAAAGATCAAGGCGCAAGACACAAAGAGCTTCCTGTCTCGCGTACCAAACGTGTACACACCACAATACCCAGGGTTTCTCGGATCTGCTGGAAAAATCAGCCCACTAGTCTTCTGACCATCACCTTCTTGGGGAAATCTAGGGGTAAGTTTCAGGCATCACCAACATCGAAGAAATGCAATAAATCCAGACCCACATGCTTTGTTTTCTTCTCCATGTCACAAAAACGGCAGCAGGAGCGGGAATAATAATACGATCCAAATAGTTCCACTTAATTCCGGCTTAATCCACCAAACAGGGCTGGTGCTGGCAAACAGGTGTGGGTCCCGTTTATGAATGACAAAAAGATTCTTCTGCACTATCACACCAAAAGAGAAAGCCACACTCAAAGTGTCTGCATCTATTCAAGAAACTTTTATTTTTCACAACACAAAATAACTTTTCGCCGTCATCAAGGAATTTGCCAAACCATAAGCTGAGGCCACAAACATCCTTCCAACAACCCTCCATCCTAGGACCTCTGCTAGAGACTAGCCGCCTGCTTCCATTTGAAAATCAAAGATATCTACGACAACTTCAGACCCCAAGAATATCCGAACTCACCAACAACACCCCAACCCCGACCCACCTAAATCCCCCTGTGCCTGCACACCTGGACCCCCCCTCATGATGGATGAGACTCACTCCATCATGAGCTGCAGCATCCACTCCGGAGTCCCCATGACCCTTGCCCCCACTACATCTTGAACAAGGCCAGCGCCTCGATCGCACCTGTGCTCCACAAGACCATCAATTGCTCCCTAGATTCTGACACTTTCCCCGAGGACTGGAAACTCATGGAGATCCGTCTGCTCTTTAAGAAACCCACAGCTGACCCAATGGGTCTCAAGAATTACTGCCCGATGTCGCTGCTGCCTTTCCCCGCCAAGGTCGCTGAAAATGCCATCAACACACAGCTCCAACAACACATTGAGGAGAACAACATACTGGCATCTCCCAATCAGGACTAATTACAGCTCAGAGACCACCCTGCTCGCCATTACAGATGTCATCCCCTCTCTCCTCAACCGCTGCCAAACAGCAGCCCTCACACTACTAGACCTTTTGGGCGCCTTCGATACAGTGTCCCACCGCACCCTATGCGCCAGAGTCCACACAGCAGGCCTACGCGGCAAGGCCTTTCAGTGGATACACTCCTTCCTGACAGGCAGACTGACAGGCAGAACACACAGAGTCAGACTCCCATCACACCTGTCAAAATCTACAGAGATCAGCTGTGGAGTACCCCAGGTATCCTCGTTGAGTCCCACACTGTTCAACATCTACATGGCCCGCTCGCCCCAATCGTCATAAACTACGGACTGAACACTGTCTCCTATGCTGACAACACCCAACTGATCATGTGCCTGACTGAAAACCCTAAAATGGCCAAGAAGAACTTTAAAGACGGGATGGAAGCAGTCACCGCCTGGATGAAGGAGAGCTGCCTTAAGCTAAACTCTGACAAGGCAGAGATCCTCATCCTGGGACCCTCCTACTTGGCCTGGGAGGACTCTTGGTGGCCTTCAACACTTGGCAGCCCTACTACCCCTACAGACTACACAGGCAACCTTGCTCAACATGACAAGACAGGTCAACTCAGTCGTCTCCACCTGAGCAAACTACAACAAATCCAGACGCCTGAACATCCCCCATTGAGAACACATCACAGGACACCTGAGAGATCTCCACTGGTTCCCCATCGAGAACAGGATCAACTTCAAGCTCCTCATACATGCCTACAAGGCCCTCCACAACCTTGGGCCCAGCTACCTCAACCACCACATTACCTTTGACTCCCCTGCTAGACCTCTCTACTCCCCCAGGCAGTCACTTGCCATCAAACCCTGCATAAAGAAGTCCCAGGCTAGAGAGAGATAGTTCACCTACCTTGCAGCAAAATGTTCCAGCATTGTGCTGCAAGGTAGGTGAACTACAGATTCGTATAGAATTAATTACCTCTCCACCTCCGACAGTCACCATCACTACCTCAATTCAGGACGGACCTCAAGACCTGGCTCTTCAACTGAACCCTGAGGACATTCCCCCACAACACCTTGAGACCCTAAGGGTGAGTAGCTCGCTCTAAAAAATTCTTATTGAGTGATTGATCTTCACACAGCAGGCATTGTGACACCCGGCTGACTTAGCGCCTGCAGGCCACCGCCAGCGACGCTCTCCTTGCTCATCGTTTTGGTTTTGTTTTACTCATAAAACTTAGCGCTATTTTTCTAAATAGGTGTGGGGTCTTTTGTGTGGTGTTTTCAATGTTTTACTGATTGAAGTGTTGCACAAATACTTAACACATTGCCTCCTGTTAAGCCTGACTGTTTTGTGCCAAGCTACCAGAGGGTGAGCACAGGTTAATTTAGGGTGTGTATCTGACTCACCTTGACTAGCATTGTGGTTCCTGCTTAGACAGGGTGCATACCTCCGCTAACCAGAACCCCAATTTCTAACATGTGTGTGTGTGTGTGCGTGTATGTGTTCGTGTGTTTGTGCATGATGCATCTCCATAAAACTTTCCAAAAAGGTGCTAAATTTTTACGAGTTTGGGCATAGACATTTGCAGGGTAATCCGTAAAGCAGGGACCAAGAAAAAGGGGGCGCCGAAAACACAAAAACCCATGCATTATACATTAACACTTTAAGATGAGTTACAGCAAAAACTGCTGAACAGAATGACACTAAATTTAGCAGGAAGCTAGACCTTGTTCCGCAAATTGTGTTTTTTGTGACTTGGTGTAAATCCGCTCAGTAGTTTTTGAGAAATGTAGTTACAAAATAATTATAAATCTGGATAGTTGGTTCCCAAGAGTCTTGAGAGAGTCTCGCAGGCACCCCAATTTAAAGATAGAGGCCCTCATTATGACCCAGGCGGTGGGTGATAAAGTGGCAGTAGTACCGCAAACAGGTTGGCAGTAAGTACCACCAAATTCTGACCATGGCGGTGATATCTCCAATAGACAGCCAATGTACCACACCAACCGCCAGGGTGGAAACAACAGCCACCACAGCGGTAGCCGGCAACATCCAGGCGTAAGTCAAAGTTCCGCCCACCATATTAAGACCCTGCAAACCGCCACCTTTTCCGGGGCGGTACCAACGCCAACAAAAGCCTGGCGGAAACAGAGCACAGAAGTGAAAGGACTCACCATTAGAGACACAGGGAAGAACCACGTCGCCATGAAACCCGAACTGCAAGTTTTCCCGATAATCTTCTACGTTAGGCTCCACCAGGAAGACACATATGCCGACAAAGATGACGACGGTGAGTACAGCCGTCTAGCAAACAACGGAGGGTGGGAAGAAAACAACAGTGACACACACACACACCACATACAACAGACACACACACCATACACACAACCAGCTGCACAAGAAAAACAATTTGACCCCGAAAATCGGCAGAATAATGCAAGGACAACAGGAATTGATGAAAGTTATTGTAATCAGTTCATCAAAATTAAGAATCCGATTTGGCTATGAAACAGATATGTACACTTGTATAAAAAAGTGACACTGCCCAGTCCAAAGTTCAAAGGACCCATATGGCCACAGGGCATAGTCGAAGGCCCAACTCGAGTCCTGACCACATCCGGATAGAACACTGCAGGGGCATCAGTTTGCAAATAGGCAGGTGCCTCAGGGGGTGGTGGGGTGCACCTCCGCCGGATGTATTAACAAGCCCACTGGTTCTGGAGGGGGCAACATGCCATTGCTCTTTGTCCTGGGGAGTGCAAGACGACAGTCTCTCTGGAGTGTGTGTCTTCCCCACTGGTTCAGAAGGGGGCAACCTGCCCATTGCTCTTTGTCCTGGGAAGTGCAAGGCCACAGTCTCTCAGGTGGGTGTCTTTCACTATGGTTCTGGAGGGGGCAACATGCCCATTGCTCTTTGTCCTGGTGAGTGCAAGGCCACAGTCTCTGGAGTGGGTGTCTTTCCCACTGGTTCTGGAGGGGGAAACATGCCCATTGCTCTATGTCCTGGGGAGTGCAAGGCCAGAGTCTCTGGAGCGGGTGTCTTCCCCACTGGTTTTGGAGGGGGTAACATGCCCATTGCTCTTTGTCCTGGGGAGTGCAAGGCTACAGTCTCTGGAGTGGGTGTTTTCCCCACTGGTTCTGGAGGGGGCAATATGCCCATTGCTCTTTGTCTTGGTGAGTGCAAGGCTACAGTCTCTCAGGTAGGTGTCTTCCACACTGGTTCTGGAGGGGGCAACATGTCCATTGCTCTTTGTCCTGGGAAGTGCAAGGCCACAGTCTCTCAGGTGGGTGTCTTTCCCACTGGTTCTGGAAGGGGAAACATGCCCATTGTGCTAAGTCCTGAGGAGTGCAAGACCACAGTCTCTGGAGTGGGTGTCTTCCCCACTGGTTCTGGAGGGGGCAATATGGCCATTGCTCTTTGTCCTGGGGAGTGCAAGGCCACAGTCTCTGGAGCGGGTGTCTTTCCCACTGGTTTTGGAGGGGTTAACATGCCCATTGCTCTTTGTCCTGGGGAGTGCAAGGCCACAGTCTCTCAGGTGGGTGTCTTTCCCACTGGTTCTGGAGGGGGGAAACATGCCCATTGCTCTATGTCCTGGGGAGTGCAAGGCCACAGTCTCTGGAGTGGGTGTCTTCCACAGGGGTTCTGGAGGGGGCAACATGCCCATTGCTCTTTGTCCTGGGGAGTGCAAGGCACAGTCTCTGGAGTGGGTGTCTTGCCCACTGGTTCTGGAGGGGGCAGCCCGCACAGTAGCCCCTGGAAGGTGGACTACATGACGTCCGCCGGCAGTGATGGCTGGAGTGGGTGTCTTCCCCACTGGTTCTGGAGGGGGCAACATGCCCATTGCTCTTTGTCCTGGGAAGTGCAAGGCCACAGTCTCTCAGGTGGGCGTCTTTCACAATGGTTCTAGACGGGGCAACATGCCCATTCCTCTTTGTCCTGGGGAGTGCAAGGCCACAGTCTCTCGAGTGGGTGTCTTACCCACTGGTTCTGGAGGGGGCAACATGCCCATTGCTCTTTGTCCTGGGAGTGCAGGCCACAGTCTCTCAGGGGGGTGTCTTGCCCACTGGTTCTGGAGGGGGCGACATGCCCATTGCTCTTTGTCCTGGGGAGTGCAAGGCCACAGTCTCTAGAGTGGGTGTCTTCCCCACTGGTTCCAGAGGGGGCAATATGCCAATTGCTCTTTGTCCTGGGGAGTGCAAGGCCTCAGAATCTCAGGTAGGTGTCTTCCACACTGGTTCTGGAGGGGGCAACATGTCCATTGCTCTTTGTCCTGGGAAGTGCAAGGCCACAGTCGCTCAAGTGGGTGCCTTTCCCACTGGTACTGGATGGGGCAACATGCCCATTGCTCTTTGTCCTGGGGAGTGCAAGGCCACAGTCTCTGGAGCGGGTGTCTTCCCCACTGGTTTTGGAGGGGGTAACATGCCCATTTCTATTTGTCCTGGGGAGTGCAAGGCCACAGTCTCTGGAGTCGGTGTCTTGCCCACTGGTTCTGGAGGGGGCAGCCCGCACAGTAGCCCCTGGAAGGTGGACTACATGACGTCCGCCGGCGGTGATGGCTGCATGCTGGTGGTGGCTGTGGGAGGCTCCTGGGTAGCCACTGCACTCAGTGATGGCTGCATGCTGGTGGTGGTTGGGGGAGGATCCTGGGCAGCCCCGGCACTCACTGATGGCTGCATGCTGGTGGTGGTTGGGGGAGGCTCCTGGGCAGCCCCTGCACTCACTGATAACTGCATGCTGGTAGTGGTTAGAGGAGGCTCCTGGGCAGCCCCTGCACTCACTAATGGCAGAACATCCACAGCTGGCAGTGGGGGCCCTGTGACAGCTGCTGGTGGTGGTGGTGTTTGCCTGAGAGCTTCCACTAATGTAGAGCACCTCTTGTCCTCCTGGTCATGGGTTTGGGATCCCCTACCCTTCCTGGCAGGGGTGGATGGGCTCTTCCCCTCTCTGCCTGGTGGTGCAGGCTCTTTTCCCTTTCTCACAGCTCATGCAGGCTCCTTTCCCTTCTTCACAGCTGGTGCAGGCTCCTTCCCCTTCCTCACAGCTGGGGCAGGCTCCTTCCCCTTCTTCACAGCTGGTGCAGGCTCCTTCCCCTTCCTCACAGCTGGTGCCGGACTCTTCCCTTTCATCCCAAGTGGTGCTGTCTCCTTCCCCTTCAGTGTTGTTGGTCTGGTATCCCTACCACCACGAGTAGGTGGTGCTACCACTGTCCCTGTGGACTATTTGGCTGATACCCTACCAATACCTGCAGGACGGGCAAAAGGGGTAGGGAAGTGGTCAATCTGGGAAAGGAAAAGCTTTTTAGGGATGTTGGGGCAGGAGGAGGGAGGAGTAATGGGAGTGGAGGATGTGGGAGTGGTTGTCAGAGATGTATGTCTACTGGATTTGGGCGCAGGTGCATGGGCTGTATGCTGTTGTGAGGTGGATGGCTGTTGGGTGTCTGAGTGCTTGCGTTTGTGTACTTTAGGAGAGGGGACAGACACGGTGGGAGAGGACACAGGTGACGCATGCATGGATGTTGTGGAGGTGTCTGCCATGAGGTGTGTGTTCTGCTTGGTGTGGGGATGATGCTGGTAGTGGATATTGATGAAGTGCATGCAGGTGTGAGTGTGGACATAAATGGGTGGGAGGCGGAGGAGGAGGAGTAGGGGGAAACAGTGGAGCCAGTAGATGTTGTCGTGTCGGCAACTGTATGGTGTTTGGGTGAGTGCCTGTGGGATGAAGTGTGGTGCTTGTGTTTGCCTGTGCCACTCTTGTGTGTTGTCTTGTGTGCATCCTCGTCTGCCTGTGTGTTTGGGATGGGTTGGGGTTGAGGAGAATGGGACTGGGAAGTGGAAGTTGGAGGGGGGATGGTTGAAACAGGGACAATGGTTGCCATCAGAGAGGAGGCCAGAGCCTGAATTGATCTCTGTTGGGCCGCCAATCTACCGTGAATGCCCTCCAGGAATGCAGTCAATAGTCTCCTCACTCAGAGTAGCAAGGTTGACTGGGGCAGGGCCTGAGGTGCCTAGGGCGAAAGAGATGCCCACCCTCCTGGGTGAGCGGACATGGGCAACTCGCTGAGGGGCTACTGGGAGGGCGGTGCAGGTACGGGGCTGGCAGCTGAACCTGCAGACGGGATGGTCACAGAGGTGTCTGCCACCACCAGGGAGCTCCCATCGGAGGAGGTATCAGAGTCTGTGTTGTCCCCTCCAGTCTCCGCCGTGGTGCTCCCCTCACCCTCCATCCCACTGGTTCCCTTAGCATCGGTGGACTCTGCCTCCTGGGTCCTGTGGGATGCAGCTCTCTCTGTCGTCAGTGCCTCTGCTTCTCCTCCGGATGATGCTAATGTACATAAGGACAGGATGACAAAACAAGAAAGGGGGGAGAGAGACAAAGGATACACTGAGTCAATGACTGCACCAACACCACCATTGAGGTGCACAGCACCCTTACACACAGGGAACAGACCTAAACACTAAGCATTGCACTACCAGTGAACTGGCTAGTCACCAAGGCATGAGGAGGAGCACACACCGCCAACTGCAGCAGCACACCTGGGACTCACGCAGCCCTGCCTAAAAGTGAATACTAACAAGCTAGGTAACCAGTATTTTCCATTCAACCCTTAGCCTCCAGACGATCAACGCTACTATGTCTGGCCTGGCCTAGGGGCACCCACTAACACACAACCACCACCCGAATACCACCCCACCAGCCATAAGTTGTAATGATAGCCACTGTACTCACCCCCTTGTGGCTGCTGTGATGCCCTCAAGCGCCCATCCAGCTCAGGGTAGGCCACCGCCAGTATGCGGGCCATCAGTGGGGTCAGGGTCCCACAGGCACCCCTTCCTCGTTGGGAGGCCATCCCCAGCTGGACCTCCGCGGTCTTACGTGCCCAGCGTCTCAGGTCCTCCCACCGTTTCTGACAGTGGGTGCTCTGCCTGCCATAGGCCCCCAGGGTCTGCACCGCTTGGCGATGGCACGCCATATTCCCTTCTTTTGATGGGCGCTGACCTGCAGAAGCAATACAGACAGGAGAACCCCATTAGACAAACAGTCCAGCTTGTCACACAAATGGCCCACCATACCCGTTTGCATCACCATTGGCACACACATAGCCCAGCACACAACATGTACACCACCAAGAGGACATCCACCCCCATTACATGAGGCCTTCACATACAACTCCCTGCTTTCATGCCACATGCATCGTGCCCACAGTGTACTCACCTGTTGGTCTGGAAGCCCATACAGTAGTCCGTAATGGGGTAGGACCCCATCCACCAGTCGCTCCAACTCCTCCGAAGTGAAGACTGGGGCCCTTTCCCCAGTCACACGCGCCATGGTAGGTTTCAGACACAGGTCACAGCAGCACATGCAGTGTAGGTCCTCTCCTATGGAAGGTCACTCTCCTATGGAAGGTCAGGAAACAAGTGAGAAATGTGAAATAAAATGGCGGTCATGTCCGCAGCGGTGCATACCGTCACCGTGGGCGTAGATCTCCATTGGCCACTGTACCCAAAAGGCTCAATATAAACGAATGAGGAATTGCACAGCGCTTCCCGACTGCCTACCACCACGGAGCACAACGTCGGCGGGATTACCTCACTTCCACTTGTCCCTCCACACAGGACAGGCGGTCGCCATTTCAGGGGGGGTGAACAGGCCTATAGATAATTTCTGCGTCACAGAATATAAAGGCACATACTTTCAAATTCCACTGTCTCAAAACATGATTGCACTATGTGGACTTGAGTATTTTTTATTTTTTTTGTAGTTCTTTATGGGCTATCTGGGACCACGGGGGAGCCTCAAGGCATCCCCCGCAGTCCCATTGCGCCAGCAAGCAGGTAGCTGCTATAGTTGTTCAAATTGTGACAGCCTACTCACTCTTGTGCCCCTTAGATACCTACTGCTGCGGATGAATAGGAGATGGAGACATACCCCCCTGTACAGACCCCTAGTGGACTTGGATACACTGGAGTACAGGCACCATATGCTCACCTATAGACTGGACAGGGCCACAATCACAGAGCTGTGTGTCCAGTTGGAACCTGACCTGATCTCAGCTATCCGTCATCCCACTGGGATCCGCCATCTTGTGCAAGTTCTATCAGTGCTCCATTTCCTGGCAACTGGTTCTTTCCAAGTGACAGTGGGCTTGGCAGCAGGAATATCAGAGCCAATGTTCTCAATAGTGCTGCCAAGAGTCTTGTCTGCCCTGATAAACCACGTGCAGCTACATTGCTTTCCCCTAGGTGGAGGATTTGCCTACTGTGAAGGCAGGGTTTTATGCAATAGGACATATCCCCAATATTATTGAGGCGATTGACGGAACACATATTGCGTTTGTCCCACCCCTGGCAAAATGAACAGGTGTTCAGGAATCATAAGAGTTTCCACTCCCTGAATGTGGAGATGGTGTGCCTGGTGGACCAGTACATCTCCCCCGTCTATGCTAAGCATCCTGGGTTGGTGCATGATGCTTTTGTTCTGAGGAATAGCAGCATTCCAAATGTGATGTCCCAACTACAGAGGAACAGGGTGTGGCTAATAGGTGAGCCTTGGTCCCTACCCAGTATATGTTGGTGTATGCCTATGCTTTTGGCCATATAGGATAGTGTGTGGCTAAATGTTGTCCGTCAATATTTGCAGGTGACTCTGGCTACCCAAGTCTTTTGTGGCTGCTGACCCCTGTGAGGAATGCCAGGACAAGGGCAGAAGAAAGTTATGATGAGGCACATGGGTGAACCAGAAAGATTATTGAGAGGACCTTCGGCCTCCTGAAGGCCAGGTTCAGGTGCCTCCATCTGACAGGTAGATCCCTGTGCTACTCACCCATGAAGGTCTGCCAGATAGTAGTGGCATGCTGCATGTTGCACAACCTGGTCCTCAGACGACATGTACCTTTTCTGCAGGAGGAGGAGACTGGAGATGCCCCTGTTGCAGTAGTGGACCCTGAGGACAGTGAGGATGAGGCAGAGGATGAGCATGTGGACAACAGGACATTGGTGGACTGTCAGTACTTCCAATGACACACAGGTGAGACAGTGCAACTTCACATTTCTATGATTATTGGTGTATTCTGTGTGGCATTGACATGCTGGCATTACCCACTTGTTTCCCCTACTTACTGTTACCTATGGATATTCATTTTACAGATGTTGGTGATATGACAGTGTGTCCTGATGTGATCACAATAGCCAGCAATAGGTCATTCATTCCATGTTCATACTATGTACAGTTCATTTGCAATGGTTGTACCTGTTTCAATCAATACAGATTTGCAATACATGAAATACTAATAGTCGAGTTTTATCCAAGGGTGTTTATTCTAGCGCTAAAAAATAGAGGGGAAAGTGAATGGAATGGGGTGATGATGGAGGAAAGTCCAGGTTATTGTCCAGTCTGTTTGTAGAACAGATGCAGTGTCCATGGGGACATAGGAAGGGGAGCAATGGCAGTTCAAGGTGGACAAGGTGACTGAGTGGGACACAAGAGGGACAATCAGGAGAGTCTCATTTCCTGGCGGTGGTCTTGGCAAATGTCTCGGGCTTCTGTCTGGTTCGCAGGGAACATTTGTGGGGTGGTTCACGTTCTGCAGGGGGAGGGATGCTGGGGGCCTGTGGGTCCTGTGGTGGGGCTGTTCAGATGACTGGCTAGTGGAAGGGGCCCGCTGGTGTGCTGTTGCCTCCCTCATGATGTTGGCCATGTCTGCCAGCACCCCTGCTATGGAGATCAGGGTGTTGTTAATGGCCTGCAAGTCCTCCCTGCTCCACTGATACTGTCCCACCTGCCCGCCTGTTCTCCTGCACGTTGTCTAGGATCTGGCCCATCGTGTCTTGGGAATGTTGGTAGGCTCCCAGGATCTCTGTGAGTGCCTCCTGAAGAGTCGGTTACCTGGGCCTGTCCTCCCCATGGCGCACAACACTCATCCCAGTGCCCCTGTTGGCCTGTGCCTCTGTCCCCTGAACGGTGTGCCCACTTTCAGTGACCCAAGGTCCCTGATTGTCTTGTGGGCGAGGTGTGGCCTGGGGTCCCTGTACAGGTGGGCAAACTGATGATTGACGTGTTCTGGGGACAGATGTGTGGGTACGCTGGGTGGGTGCTGTGGTGTTGGTTCCTGATGGGGGAAGCTCTGTGGTAGTCTGAGAGTGGCCTTGGGTGACCGATTGTCCAGTGGTCCCTGATGGGCCAGCTAGGTCGTCCAGATCCAGAAGTCCAGAGTTACTGTCAACAATGGGGGCCCCATCTGTTGGGGGACTGGATAGTGGTGGCACCTCCTCTCCACTGGCAATGACTGGGGTACCTGTGGGGAGGTAAGTGATGTATTGCTCTTCAAGTGTATGACATGTGTACTTCTGTAGCTTTCCCTCTATGGGTGTTGTTACCATGCCAGCTTTTGCTTGTGTATGTTGGTGTATTGTGGGATTGTTAGTTTCCCTATGCTGTGCATGCTTTAGTGATGAGTGTCCATGCAGGGCTGGGAGGGGTGTCCATGCAGTGGTACATCATGCAGGGCCTGGCACTGAGATTAGTGAGATGTGTTGGTGGAGTGTGTGGGATGTGGTGGAGTGATGGGAGTGAGGGTGAGGGTGTGTGATGGCATGCAGGTATGGGGGGGTGATAATTGTTAAGAGCTGACTTATCAGTGCCCAGTCCTCCGCCAACTCCGGCGAGTCCCTCAGGATGCAGCATTGCCAGTAACTGCTCCTCCACTGCTGTGAGCTGTGGGGGAGGAGGTGGGGGTCCACCGCCAGTCCTCTGTATGGCGATCTGGTATCTTGCTGCAATGGAACGTACCTACCCCCGTAGGTCGTTTCACCTCTTCCCGATGTCGTCCCTTGTTCTTGGGTGCTGTCCCACGGTGCTGACCCTGTCCACGATTGTCCGCCATAGCTCCATCTTCCTTGCTATAGATATTTGCTGTACCTGTGCTCCAAAGAGCTGTGGCTCTACCCTGACAATTTCCTCCACCATGACCCTTAACTCCTTCTCAGTGAAACGGGGGTGCCTTTGTGGTGCCATGGTTGTTGTGTGATGTGTATTGGTGAGAGTGTGTTGAGTAATGTGGTGGGGTGTGTGATGTGGGGTGCGTGAGGGATGTATGGCTGTGAGTGGTGTGTGTGTCTAGTTGTCTCTGTGCTCTTCTTCTCAGTCTCCTGGTGGCAATTGTTGTACGTAAGGTGTTGTGGGTAATGTAGGTGTGTGTTTTATAGTGGTGCGGGTGTGTGGGTGTGGTGTGTCTGTATGTTTGTCAGATGTGTGTTGGTATTGTCCAATGTAGTGTTGTTTTGTATATGGGTGTCCATTCTGAGCGCGGCGGTGTGTACCACCAATGGTTTACTGCGGTTGAATGTCCGCCGTGGTGATTCGTAGGTCATAATGTGATGGGTGTTGTTCTGTTGGCGTAACGGTGTGGGTTTTGGTACCGCCACTTTAGCACTGACCTTTGGTCTGGCAGATTTGTGTATGTGGCTGTATTCTGTCAGATTGGTGTGTGTGTGTCCTAATGATATTCGCCAGCGCGGCGGTAAATTGGCGGCCATCAGCGTGGCGGTAAGCAGGATTTACCGCCAATGTCATAATAAGGGCCAGAATTATCTGACTGGTCCAGGGAGTTTTTTTGACTTGGGCATATTAGCTCCTGCAGGAGTCAGACTCCTTCAGGACAGAGTGCTCTGATTGTGCCTGTAACATGAGAAAAATGCTGCTTGTAGTCATTAAAGGACTCGGGGGCTTAGTTCTCAGCCCTGAAGTCAAAAATTCTAAGTAATATAAGGGGGCAGGATAGGAATACCCGGCTGCTCTAGGTGCCATGGAAGGGGACCCAGAGGGACCCACTCCACCCCACCCGAGGCCAAAAAGAAAAGAAAATCTGCAAAACATGCTGCGATCCTGCTGGATCCTTGTAGAATCAGAAATAAAACAAACAAAAATGGTGGCCAGGCAGCATTCATTAGTTATAGGTTATTCCCTAAAGTATCTATAACTAGGTCCCCCGCCATGCACATGTTTTTCATTTTACTGCAATTATTACAGTGATATTATAAATGATGTTATTAAAGATGTCATGAGTGCCGTAATTTGTGGGGTAATTAGCAGTGCATGGGGAGGATGCAAGTTATAGTTACCTTAGGGCATGAGTTTTAATTACTTGACTATAACTGGTGAATTTCTATGGTTTTGTACGTTTAAAATGTGAGCCTAACTATACCGGGCCTGTAACGTTTGTTTCTTTTAAGTGAATTTCTATTATTTTTTTCCTGTAACCTTTGGTTTTTTTAAGTGAATTTCTATGACTTTTTAAAAAATTCTATTTCCTAACTATACCGTCCCTTTAACCCTTGTTTTTTTCCATTGAATTTCTATGTTTTTTGGAACGTTTAGCAATTTAGTGATATGGTAATACAACCACTGCTGCCCATGGCCACCTGCGTTCAACACTCTATAAGCACCCAACCTTGTACGGTGCATTGCCTTAACCCGTGCACAGTGTAGGTTGCCGACAAAACCTGGCCTGCAGCCAGACCCTGCGGCCAATCCCCCTAACCAGCCAACCCCATGTTGCACATGGACCTTTGGCTGTGCACAGCGAGAGTTGCCAGCGGCCTCTGTGGGTGTGAGAATAGGTTTGAGAAGGTGTATCTGGGGGTGAGAGTGGCTGCGAGAGTGTCTGTCTGGGTGTGAGAGTGCATACATCAGTGTTTTACTGGGTGCGTCAGTGTGTTCGAGGGGTCTGTGAGTGGGTGCATTAGGGTGTCAGTGGGTCTATCAGTGGGTGTTTGAGAGTCTGAGTGGGTCTGTGAGTTGGTGCGTAACTGTCGGAGTGGGTCTGTAAGTGGGTGCGTAAGTGTCTGAGTGGGTGTGTGAGTGGGAGAAAGAGATTGAAAGAGAGAGAGAGAGAGAAAGAGAGTCAGAGGGAGAGAGAGTTTTTTAAGCTTTGATGTGTGACATACTTAGAATGAGATACTTCTTCACAATTTGAAAAGAATAGAAAAATGTATTTGTCAACTAAAAAGAGTAGGATGACCTTTCAGTATGAGCTTTAAACATATGAATTAAAAGAAAATAAAGGAGGGAAACGAACAGGGACACACCTGGACTTGAACCAACAATGCTCAGTGTGAAGGTCTGTGAGGCATCCCCCGCAGTCCCATTCCTCCAGCAAGCAGGTATCTGCTCTTAACAACAGCTGCCTAGTTGCTGGAGCAATGCTTTCATCTCTGTTCCCTCCATGCATATCTGGGTGTAGGGAACAGAGATGAAAACTCCACCTTTTGACAGGTTCCATTATCAAAAAGAGGAGTGTTTCTGCAGCCAAGCCACAGCAAATAGCAGAAGTAGGCCCTAGAAGGTGATAGTCCCCATTGCAATCTGTGGCTCCATGAGGTGGGCTGCGTGACCCCCGTCAACATGGTGGTGATGTGGGCTTGGGGCCTGAAAAGGGCCCTATTTCTATTTTTAACTATTTGCCCACTATTTAAACATAGTCCTGGGGAAGTGGTGGCCCTTGGGGCTGCAAGGGGAGGGGATGGGTACCCGCGCATATTAATTGTTAATATCCCCAGGGAGGTGGTGGTCTCCGGGGCTGCTGGGGGAGCCCTTCCCATTACAAATAAAGTTGCCTCTAAACTTGGCCCACCAGGGGTCTTGATAAAGATGAAACTCGGAGCCCGTGCTTAATTTCTTTTTCTTTGAATTTTCATCGGCTTCAAGGCTCAGCCGCGAATCACAGTGACATTTAAAAAAAAAATGCTTTGGGACCCCAGCACTAGAGTTAAGGGGACGGCGTGCTCGTACCCTGGCCTCTTTTGTATTTTGTATTCTGTTTTCTGGGACTAACATGGCTGATAACACTTCAACGGCGGGAGGGGTCACGAATCCTTTGCGTCCCTAGATATACAAATTTGGATTTTCTTGAATTTCTCTAAAACGACTGAACGAATTTACACCAAAAAAAAAAAGATTTCTTTCTGGACCTACCTTTCTGCCAAATTTGGTGTCAATCTGTCCAGTAGTTTCAGCGCTATCGCTGTTCAAAATCCCTATGGAAAAATGAATAAAGAAAAAGTGTTTTGGGACACCTCTTTTTCTATGCCCCCCCCCCCCCAAAGGCTGATCACCCTGAAACTTTCCCGACAGCAGCAGAAGTGAGCGTTGTATTCCTTTGAAAAGTTCGTGAAGATTCATCAAACAACACCAAAGTTATTAGCAAAACAAAAAACACTCTTTCTACAGAAACTAGGTCCTAACTATAACTACCGCACTAGGTAATATATATCTATATATCTATATCTATGTCTATGTACAAAAGCACACTCACAACAGGTCATTTTGAAATGTAACAAAGCCAGCAACTTACAGAGAATTCTTTGGCACTTTCAATATTTCAGAAATTATATTTTCAAGCATCTCTGGACACGTGTTTCTGGGTTCATTCCTTTATCAGCAGAGAGCAAACATTTCCTCCCTTTTTCAAAGACCAACTCCTGGCTGCTCAGCAGATTTAATTTCAGGCACCTGATCATTCAGCTGAATACCAGTTCTGCCCCAGTGGACTTCAAGTGAGCTGCAAAGTGCACTGTGGTAAAGGTAGTCCTTCACATTTTAAAATTATACCCCTAGTGGGTTGCTGAAGCCAAACAAAATAATAAAACACAGTTCAGTTGGAGGTCTATGTGTGACTTTATGGATGGTCACTTTCCGAGTAGCAGGTTGGAACATTGGCAGCAAAAACAGTTTTCTTACTTTGAATTTTGTAATATGTGTCAAAATAAATATGATACCTGGCAGAATGAATCTGACTTGAACCAAAACAAATATGAGACCTGGTACAGTGAATTTACTACCTAGTGAATAATGTGAATAACATACACTCCAAACTGGAAAAGAGATATACTGAAATATATATCAATCGTACTGAAATAAATATGACCCTCACTGTGAACAATAAAGCAATCACTGAAACAAATACAATATTAAAAAAAAAGAACGGGGCATTTCTTGAAATCACTGACGTATGCCAGGAGGGATATGACACAGATTGAAATGAATATCACAGATTGAAATTAATATAAGGCTGAGATTAATATATTATATTCTGAAAAGAATATAATGCACATTGAAAATAATGTAACATACACAGAAATGAACATTACACATATTGCAATGAATATGAACTGTGTTGACATGTATATTACCCAGATTGCAATGAATAGGAGATATACAGAAATAAATAGGAGAGGATTTAAACTGAATATGGCTTGTTTTAACAATACAAGACCCACTGAATTGAATCTGACATGCCTTCAAATGAGAATGACCAAAGCTAAAATTCTTATGACATTTTCAAAATAAAAATTGAATGCTTACATATTAATATAATACATGTTCAAATGATTATGATCTTTGTTAAAATGGATGGGTGGCTTCTTAAAATTAACATGTCAAGTGTAAAAATGAATATGACATCCATTGAAGTAAATATAATATTGATTGGAAGAAATATAACACATGTTAAAATAAATTATGATATGAGTTGAAATAAACATGAGCTTCACTGAAATGAATTTGACGTGTTAAAATGAATATGAGAAATATTAAAATGAACATGACACTTATGAAAATGAATTTCAGCCACCCAGTTGGACACTGTGTTTTAGTTGTGTCTTTCACACTCCAAGATGGCGCCCTCTTTTTCTTTCAACACTCTGTCCTTTTTCTATTTCAAACCAGTTGATGATTCTCATCATCGAATAAAAGAAGGACCAAACAAACATACTGCCCGTCATGCCGAGGAGTTTCACACACTCTCCTGAGACCTTACTCGGTGTCTCTTCTATACCTTATACCTCTAGGTAGGTGACATTAATGTTAACTTATGTATTTCCACTTTTTTCTGAGGGGGCTGAGTCGGTTTGCTCAACTTAGAAGCAACATAAGATTATAATCTTTGCTACATCGGTTTCAGATGAGACGGAGGGCTTAAACGTCCTTTTTCTCTACATACACGCCATCTTAATTATCGGGGAGAAAGACACAGCGCCCCCAACACAAGAAATTACCCAAAAGAACTGTTTTGTTTACAGGTACGTGACCTTTTACTTTTAGAATTATGCCATATTGCTTATGCTTGTCACTACTTCCTAAGCATAGCGATCTTCTCTTCTAGATCGCACAGCAAAAGGTTTTGGATCCATACTTGCTGACTTATGAGTACTCCCTCACGAAGACTCAGGGAAATAGTGTTTTGCCCCTGTCACGTGATTTCCACTATTCTTTCTTTATTGGTACGTGATAGTCCGTTTGTTAGTTCCTTTTAAATTCAGCTTACTCATTATCTTCCTCCTAATGACTTACAATCATTTTATTTCAGATCATACAATATCTTGAAGAATTTTACTTGATTAGGATAAGCCATTTACTCATATTAACACCTTACTTATACTTTGCTAAGTTTTTCTTTATTCAGACACGCTTAATTTGGCACACTCACTCACCAATTTCCTAGGTGTTATGACGCCTTTCTGTTCCCTTTTTCCCAATGACACCCTGTCATTAAGAGTATATTTCTCAACCTTAGTTTCCGTTTCTCATCGCCACATGTCTAGTGGGAGTCTTTATCCCTATTTCTAATTCTCAATTTCTACTTCGTTTCACGTGCACATCAAACTTTTGGTGATATTTATAATAATAACAATTTTATCACTTGTGGTCGACTGTAATCACAGTTTTTTCTCTATGGCTCGGTTTGGTAATTTCACTTGATGATTTTAGACACTCACGCGGTACTGGTGAAGGCCTGGCCATGATTTTAGTGCCAGGTATTCATTTTCCATAATCATGTATAACTACAGATTATGACCAAGCTCATTATTATGTCTCTTACAGCCCTTAGGAAGTCAATCAGATTAATTTCTCGGAGACGAAACACGTGTTGGCTGTTGGATGTTGTTGTGATGACCACATATGGAAAGTTCTGATGTGATAAACATGTATGAAAACCTCACACAAGAATAAAGACACTGAACTTTAACTCTGTTTGGATTATATATTGATTCTCTGAAGACCAAGAACCTAACTGCACAGACTCTTATCTTATTTCATACGAGTGCCCTGGCCTTTTGAATCAGTTTGTTTTTTCCTTTGGAGAAACACTGGAGGTGCTGAGAGGACCCTTCGTTCGGGAGCACTGTATTTACTATTTATTGTTAAGAAATGTTTTGGTGATATTCTGTTAGCACCTATCCCTATAATTTTCCCCCCTTTTCTTCACAACTTTTGAGTTTCTGTATATAGGCAGGCTGCTCCAGACACCGATTAGTACCTTAAAGTTGTTTTTCTTACTTACTACTTACATCATGGATCGAGAGAGATTAGCAGCTGATCTCTTTAGCAACTTAGAATCAACTGGTAACCTACCTCGAATTAGTGTAGTTAGCGCCCATAAGGTCACAATAGGTCTAAGAGATAAATTAATTAAATTAGAAAAGTTAAAAAAACAGGAGGTTTTCAGATGGTGGGACGGAGCCACACTCAAACAATTATCAAACTAAAAAGAATACCAAGAGGGCTGAGACTGCATATCTTTCCTACTTTCGATGATTTAGAACAAGATCTTTTGGATTGCTGGGAACATGAACTAATTTCCAGCTCATTTAAACTGATAAACATTTTGATAGAAAATGCAGACAGAAAGGTATAAAAATTACAGGCAGAAATTGCCACCCTAGTTGCAGAAATTCATAGTTTGAATTTAGAAGCAGCAACTACAAAAAACTATGCAATTTTAAATGAAATTATCAACCAACACCAGAATGAGGTTACACAAAGGAAAGCTTGTAAACTCAAACGAGATGAAATTGACTATAAAAATGGTAGAGTATTCACCTTTTCCCAAAAATACGATCACTTAATCAAAAGAGGGGAACAAATACGAACAGAGGAGATAAGCTCACAATCTTCACTTAGTGTCACTTCAGTGAGTAGTAATGAATCAACTACTAGTAGTAACATAACAAGACAAGATTTAACATTGCAACACGGAACCCCTTCTTTTTTAGCAGATGTTCAGAGGATCAGACAGGGACATTGGGAGACAAACCGACGGAATGAAATCCCTGTAAAACAAGGAGGGGCAGGAGAGGAGGGAAGCTTAGAAACAAGAAAAGGGATTCAGACCAGATCACGAAACAAGTAGTCTCAGAAAATGTGACCAAGGATATGATCAGCGTCAAGAATTTTTCAGATTTACCACTAACACCCCAGGATATTTCACTTTTGAGCAAAGGCCTAGGGTTTTGCCCTGATAATGTTGGTGACTTTCAAAGAACGAAAATAGATTTTTACAAGTTTATTAGGCGCCTCAAAATCAAGAAACATTTTTCCACTCAGATTGAGACTAGAACTGGGGACATGCTTCAGGACATAAATAAAGATTATCATCCTTTCTCAATTCAAGATGTACATGACACTGCAACACTTTTATCAAACAGAATCCCACTACAGTCCTACAGATACTTACTGAACTAGATATTCCTGTCGAGACACTGGGTAGTGGTCTGAGGTCGAAATCCAAGTGGACACCTAATCTTGCCAGTGACAATTGTATTGACACCTTTTACAAATTAGTTTGGCAGGATTTGAATGCTTCTGAAATTAAAAATAGAAAAGGGCGCCGTTCCTTTTCTAGCAATTTGAATTTTGAAGAAGACATGTTGATGAAGACATCTACAAACACACAAGGATATAACTATCAAGGAGGCTGACAAAGGGGGAAACATAGTAATTATGAATACCAAAGACTATGATCAAGAAATATATGGTCAATTAGCAGATGACACTTGCTATGAAAAAATTGCTTCAGATCCCATACCAGCTCTAGCCAATTAAATCAACAAATTCCTTAGGAAGTGTTTTGATGAACACTTAATTAATGTGGATGAATACACTTACCTATGTGTCTTTAGACCAAGACACCCATGCCTGTACACTTTACCAAAGATTCACAAAAATCCACATCGTCCCCCAGGTAGACCGATAGTGTCAGGGATGGGTGGTCCCACTGAAAGAATCTCTGAATATGTGGATATTTTTTTTCAAACCTATGTGATAAATCTTCCTTCATACATTAAAGACACCAAACACATCTTAAGTATCCTCACTGATATCAATTGGTAACCAGGGATGATCCTTGTTACCCTGGATGTGACTTCCCTCTACACTAGCATCAGACATACCTTAGGACTACAGGCTGTACGTCATTTTCTTAATAACAGATCAGCTAGCCTATATAACCACACCATGATGCTGCTAAAGATGATTTACATTATTTTGAACAATAACTTCTTCCTATTTAATAAACAATGGTTTTGTCAGAAACGTGGAGTTGCTATGGGATCCAGATTTTCACCAACTTACGCCAACCTCTTCATGGGGTATTTTGAACATAACGTGGTCTGGAGTTCGAAAGGGAACACATAGAACATGGACATATTATTTTGGGGTCGCTACATTGATGACTGTATTATGATCTGGACGAGGGACATACCCAAACTGAACAGTTTTATAGAATACCTTAACTCTAATGACCTCAACATTGCTTTTACTTGGGAGCACAGTAATAAGAGTATTCCCTTTCTTGATGTTGAATTATTCATCCACAATAACAAGATCGAAAGCCGTCTTTATAGAAAAAGCACAGCATGTAATGCAGTACTACTTGCAACGAGCTCACATCCCAGGCATCAGATTGACGCGATTACGTTTGGTGAAATGGTCCGAGGTAGACGCAACTGTATTTTGGACACTGATTTCTTTGAATGCATCAATGATATGGAGTACAGATTTAAGCAACGGAGATACAAACCATGTATTCTTAAGCAACCCCGTAATAGGATTTTAAACATTTCAAGAGGTGACACTTTCAAATAAAAATCTAGAACATTTAATAGTAACATTTGTTGTGTAGCTGACTATTCACAAGCCACCTCAATACTATGCAAATGTATGACAAGGCATTGGCCGATATTACGAGCGGATACAATTCTAAGAAGTTTTATTTCAGATACTCCACTTCTTACATTCCGTCGTGGCAGAACTCTTAAGAATACATTATGTCCTAGCTACCCTAGTAAACAACACCACGAAGATTGGCTCACTAGCCGCAATAAGGGATTCTATAACTGTGGGCAATGTGGAATGTGAAGATGGGCAAGAACGGGGATCTCTACCTTTCATAATGAGATTGGTAATCGATTTCCCATCACCTCTCACATTACATGTAACAGCAATTACGTAATTTACATGATCATTTGCAAGTGCAGCAAATACTATGTAGGCAGCACTATCAGATCCCTCAAAATAAGAAAGAGCGAACACTATCGAGCAGTAAGACAAAATGACAGTCGGTATCCTGTGGCAATACACATCAATCAATGCCCGGCCCAGGGCCTAACCAAAAGCTTTGAATTTTATGGGTTTGAGAGTATATCCAAGGACCCACAAGGAGGGAATCGAGAATTACACCTTAGAAGACGTGAATGTACTTGGATCCTCAAATTAAGAGCAGTGGAGGAAGGTCTTAACATAAATTATGAAATGGAGTACTTCCTAGGTGATTAATTTTACTATCATAATAACGTATAATTTGTACACTGTATGTCCAAGTATGAATTTAATCATTACTGTCAAACTCTATCAACATAGTATACAACACTACCTAATATGGAAGAATGAGCCCAGTTTAATTCTGGATGTTAAGATGGTGAACGCTGTTCAAATGTGAAGTGTTACTATCATTACAGTATTTACATTATATATGAATTCACATTTAAAAAAAAAAAACTTTTTTTATATCAATTGGTAAGTATCACCAATCTTTGATGTTCACGTGAAACGAATAATTAGGACGATGACTACTTAGGATTACTTGGCTGATTACACTTTGTTTTACTAGTTTGTATCATCTCTTATTCTCGGGTCCCTTCGAACAAATTACTTCTAAGTTACATTATTCTCTTCATAGATTAAAAGAAGGACCAAATAAACATACTGCCCGTCATTCAGAAGAATTTTATACACACTCCTGAGACCTTACTCTGTGTCGTGTGACACCTTATTTGGTGTAATTCTATCAATTTGTGTAAGCGCCTAAGGCTGTTCGCATTAAATAATGCATAGCAATTTCAAGAAGGCGCCCACTTTTTCTTTTAACACTCTGTCCTTTTTCTGTTTCAGGCCAGCCCATGATTCTCATCATCGATTAAAAGAAGGACCAAACAAACATACTGCCCGTCAGGCCAAATAATTTTATACACACTCCTGAGACCTTACTCTGTGTCGTGTAGGACCTTATTCGATGTCTTTTTATCAATTTGTGTAAGCGCATAAGATTATTCGCATTAGATAATGCTTAACAATTTCATCCACCCAGTTGGACACTGTCTTTTAGTTGTGTCTTTTACACTCCAAGATGGCGCCCACTTTTTCTTTCAACACTCTGTCCTTTTCCTATTTCGGACCAGTTGATGATTCTCATCATCGAATAAAAGAAGGACCAAACAAACATACTGCCCGTCATGCCGAGGAGTTTCACACACACTCCTGAGACCTTACTCTGTGTCTCTTCTATACCTTATACCTCTAGGTAGGTGAAATTAATGTTAACTTATGTATTTCCACTTTATTCTGAGGGGGCTGAGTCGGTTTGCTCAATTTAGAAGCAAAATAGATTATAATCTTTGTTACATCGGTTTCAGATGAGACGGAGGGCTTACATGTCCTTTTTCTCTACATACACACCAGCTTAATTATCGGGGAGCAAAACACAGCGCCCCCAACACAAGAAATTACCCAAAAGAACTGTTTTGTTTATAGGTACGTGACCTTTTACTTTTATAATTATGCCATATTGCTTATGCTTGTCACTACTTCCTAAGCATAGCGATCTTCTCTTCTAGATCGCACCGCAAAAGGTTTTGGATCCATACTTGCTGACTTATGAGTACTCCCTCACGAAGACTTGGGGACAATAGTGTTTTGCCCCGTCACGTTATTCCCACTACTCTTTCTTTATTGGTATGTGATAGTCCGTTTGTTAGTTCCTTTTAAATTCAGCTTACTCATTATCTTGCTCCTAATGACTTACAATCATTTTATTTCAGATCGTACATCATCTTGAAGAATTTTACTTGATTAGGATAAGCCATTTACTCATATTAACACCTTACTTACACTTTGGTACGTTTTTCTTTATTCAGACACACTTGCGAATGCTTAATTTAGCACACTCACTCACCAATTTCCTAGGTGTTATGACGCCTTTCTGTTTCCTTTTTCCCAATGACACCCTGTCAGTAAGAGTATATTTCTCAACCTTAGTTTCCGTTTCTCATCGCCACATGTCTAGTGGGAGTCTTTATCCCTATTTCTAATTCTCAATTTCTACTTCATTTCACGTGCACATCAAACTTTTGGTGATATTTATAATAATAACAATGTTATCACTTGTGGTAGACTGTAATCACAGTTTTCTCTCTGTGGCTCCGTTTGGTAATGTCACTTGATGATTTTAGACACTCATGCGGTACTGGTAAAGGACTTCGCCACGATTTTAGTGCCAGGTATTAATTTTCCATAATCATGTATAACTACAGATTATGACCAAGCTCATTATTATGTTTCTTACAGCCCTGAGGAAGTCAATGAGATTAATTTCTCGGAGACGAAACACGTGCTGGCTCTTGGATGTTGTTGTGATGACCACATATGGAATCTTTCTGATGTGATGAACATGTATGAAAACCTCGCACAAGAATAAAGACACTGAACTTTAACTCTGTTTGGATTATATATTGATTCTCTGAAGGCCAAGAACCTAACTGCACAGACTCTTATCTTATTTCATACGAGTGCCCTGGCCTTTTGAATCAGTTTGGTTTTTCCTTTGGAGAAACACTGGAGGTGCTGGGAGGACCCTCCGTTCGGGAGCACCGTATTTACTATTTGTTGTTAAGAAATGTTTTGGTGATATTCTGTTAGCGCCTATCCCTATAATTTCCCCCCTTTTCTTCACAACTTTTGAGTTTCTGTATATAGGCAGGCTGCTCCAGACACCGATTAGTACCTTAAAGTTGTTTTTCTTACTTACTACTTACATCATGGATCGAGAGAGATTAGCAGCTGATCTCTTTAGCAACTTAGAATCAACTAGTAACCTACCTCGAAGTAATGTAGTTAGCGCCCATAAGGTCACAATAGGTCTAAGAGATAAATTCATTAAATTAGAAAAGTTTAAAAAACAGGAGGTTTCCAGATGGTGGGACAGAGCCACACTCAAACAATATATCAAACTAAAAAGTATACCAAGAAGGCTGAGATTGCATATCTTTCCTACTTTCGATGATTTAGAACAAGATCTTTTGGATTGCTGGGAACATGAAATAATTTCCAGCTCATTTAAACTGATAAACACTTTGATAGAAAATGCAGACAGAAAGGTATCAAAATTACAGGCAGAAATTGCCACCCTAGAGGCAGAAATTCATAGTTTGAATTTAGAAGCAGCAACTACAAAAAACTATGCAATTTTAAATGAAATTATCAACCAACACCAGAATGAGGTTACACAAAGGAAAGCTTGTAAACTCAAACGAGATGAAATTGACTATAAAAATGGTAGAGTATTCACCTTTTCCCAAAAATACGATCACTTAATCAAAAGAGGGGAACAAATACGAACAGAGGAGATAAGCTCACAATCTTCACTTAGTGTCGATTCAGTGAGTAGTAATGAATCAACTACTAGTAGTAACATAACAAGACAAGATTTAACATTGCAACATGGAACCCCTTCTTTTTTAGCAGATGTTCAGAGGATCAGACAGGGACATTGGGAGACAAACAGACGGAATGAAAGCCCTGTAAAACAAGGAGGGGCAGGAGAGGAGGGAAGCTTAGAAACAAGAAAAGGGATGCAGAACAGATCACGAAACAAGTAGTCTCAGAAAATGTGACCAAGGATATGATCAGTGTCAATAATTTATCAGATTTACCACTAACACCCCAGGATTTTTCACTTTTGAGCAAAGGCCTAGGGTTTTGCCCTGATAATGTTGGTGACTTTCAAAAAACGAAAATAGATTTTTACAAGTTTATTAGGCGCCTCAAAATCAAGAAACATTTTTCCACTCAGACTGAGACTAGAACTGGGGACATGCTTCAGGACATAAATAAAGATTATCATCCTTTCTCGATTCAAGATGTACATGACACTGCAACACTTTTATCCATTACAGACTATGAACAGAATCCCACTACAGTCCTACAGATACTTATTGAACTAGATATTCCTGTCGAGACATTGGGTAGTGGTCTGAGGTCGAAATCCAAGTGGACACCTAATCTTGCCAGTGACAATTGTATTGACGCCTTTTACAAATTAGTTTGGCAGGATTTGAATGCTTCTGAAATTAAAAATAGAAAACGGCGCCGTTCCTTTTCTAGCAATTTGAATTTTGAAAAAGGTAGGGCTTTGAGACATCTACAAACACACAAGGATATAACTATCAAGGAGGCTGACAAAGGGGGAAATATAGTAATTATGAATACGAAAGACTATGATCAAGAAATATATGGTCAATTAGCAGATGACACTTGCTATGAAAAAACTGCTTCAGATCCCATACCAGTTCTAGCCAATGAAATCAACAAATTCCTTAGGAAGTGTTTTGATGAACACTTAATTAATGAGGATGAATGCACTTACCTATGTGTCTTTAGACCAAGACACCCATGCCTGTACACTTTACCAAAGATTCACAAAAAACCACATCGTCCACCAGGTAGACCGATAGTGTCAGGGATCGGTGGTCCCACTGAAAGAATCTCTAAATATGTGGATTTTTTTTATAAACCTATGTGATAAATCTTCCTTCATACATTAAAGACACCAAACACATCTTAAGTATCCTCACTGATATCAATTGGGAACCAGGGATGACTCTTGTTACCCTGGATGTGACTTCCCTCTACACTAGCATCAGACATACCTTAGGACTACAGGATGTACGTCATTTTCTTAATAACAGATCAGCTAGACTATATAACCACACCATGATGCTGCTAAAGATGATTTACATTATTTTGAACAATAACTTCTTCCTATTTAAAAAAAATGGTTTTGTCAGAAACGTGGAGTTGCTGTGGGATCCAGATTTTCACCAGCATACGCCAACCTCTTCATGGGGTATTTTGAACATAACGTGATCTGGAGTTCGAAAGGCAACACATGGAACATGGACATATTATTTTGGGGTCGCTACATTGATGACTGTATTATGATCTGGACGAGGGACATACCCAAACTGAACATTTTTATGGAATACCTTAACTCTAATGACCTCAACATTGCTTTTACTTGGGAGCACAGTAATAAGAGTATTCCCTTTCTTGATGTTGAATTATTCATCCACAATAACAAGATCGAAAGCCGTCTTTATAGAAAAAGCACAGCATGCAATGCAGTACTA
This sequence comes from Pleurodeles waltl, assembly GCF_031143425.1. Lineage (NCBI taxonomy): Eukaryota > Metazoa > Chordata > Amphibia > Caudata > Salamandridae > Pleurodeles > Pleurodeles waltl. The sequence goes on along the minus strand of NC_090449.1, from coordinate 577,747,193 downwards.
CATGCAACGAGCTCACATCCCAGGCATCAGATTGACGCGATTACGTTTGGTGAAATGGTCCGAGCTAGATGCAACTGTAGCTTGGACACTGATTTCATTGAATGCATCAATGATATGGAGCACAGATTTAAGCAACGGAGATACAAACCATGTATTCTTAAGCAAGCCCGTAATAGGATTTTAAACATTTCAAGAAGTGACACTCAAACAAAAATCTATAACATTTATTAGTAACATTTGTTGTGTAGATGACTATTCACAAGCCTCCTCAATACTACGCAAATGTATGACAAGGCATTGGCCGATATCATGAGCGGATACAACTCTAAGAAGTTTTATTTCAGATACTCCACTTCTTATATTCCGTTGTGGCAGAACTCTTAAGAATACATTTTGTCCTAGCTACCCTAGTAAACAACACCACGAAGATTGGCTCACTAGCCGCAATAAGGGATTCTATAAATGTGGGCAATGTGGAATGTGTAGATGGGCAAGAACGGGGATCTCTACCTTTCATAATCAGATTGGTGATCGATTTCCCATCACCTCTCATATTACATGTAACAGCAATTACGTAATTTACATGATCATTTGCAAGTGCAGCAAATACTATGTAGGCAGCACTATCAGATCCCTCAAAATAAGAATGAGCGAACACTATCGAGCAGTAAGACAAAATGACAATCGGTATCCTGTGGCAATACATATCAATCAATGCCCGGCCCAGGGCCTAACCAAAAGCTTTGAATTTTATGGGTTTGAGAGTATATATTCAAAGACCCATGAGGAGGGAATAGAGAATTACACCTTAGAGGACGTGAATGTACTTGGATCCTTCAAATTAAGAGCAGTGGAGGAAGGTCTTAACATAAATTATGAAATGGAGTACTTCCTAGGTGATTAATTTTACTATCATAATAACTTATAATTTGTACACTGTATGTCCAAGTATGAATGTAATCATTACTGTCAAACTCTATCAACCTAGTATAAAACACTACCTAATATGGAAGAATGAGCCCAGTTTAATTCTGGTGTTAAGATGGTGAACGCTGTTCAAATGTGAAGTGTTACTATCATTACAGTATTTACATTATATATGAAGTCACACTTTAAAAAAAAAAAAAAACAATTATATCAATTGGTAAGTATCACCAATCTTTGATGTTCACGTGAAACGAATAATTAGGACGATGACTACTTAGGATTACTTGGCTGATTACACTTTGTTTTACTAGTTTGTATCATCTCTTATTTTCGGGTCCCTTCGAACAAATTACTTCTAAATTACATTATTCTCTTCATAGATTAAAAGAAGGACCAAATAAACATACTGCCCGTCATGCTGAAGAATTTTATACACACTCCTGAGACCTTACTTTGTGTCGTGTGACACCTTATTCAGTGTCATTCTATCAATTTGTGTAAGCGCCTAAGGCTGTTCGCATTAAATAATGCATAGCAATTTCAAGAAGGCGCCCACTTTTTCTTTTAACACTCTGTCCTTTTTCTGTTTCAGGCCAGCCGATGATTCTCATCATCGATTAAAAGAAGGACCAAACAAACATACTGCCCGTCAGGCCGAAGTATTTTATACACACTCCTGAGACCTTACTCTGTGTCGTGTAGGACCTTATTTGATGTCTTTCTATCTATTTGTGTAAGCGCCTAAGATTATTCGCATTAGATAATGCTTAACAATTTCATCCACCCAGTTGGACACTGTCTTTTAGTTGTGTCTTTCACACTCCAAGATGGCGCCCACTTTTTCTTTCAACACTCTGTCCTTTTTCTATTTCGGACCAGTTGATGATTCTCATCATCGAATAAAAGAAGGACCAAACAAACTTACTGCCCGTCATGCCGAGGAGTTTCACACACACTCCTGAGACCTTACTCTGTGTCTCTTCTATACCTTATACCTCTAGGTAGGTGACATTAATGTTACCTTATGTATTTCCACTTTATTCTGAGGGGGCTGAGTCGGTTTGCTCAATTTAGAAGCAACACAAGATTATAATCTTTGTTACATCGGTTTCAGATGAGACGGAGGGCTTACACGTCCTTTTTCTCTACATACACACCAGCTTAATTATCGGGAAGCAAAACACAGCGCCCCCAACACAAGAACTTACCCAAAAGAACTGTTTTGTTTATAGGTACGTGACCGTTTACTTTTAGAATTATGCCATATTGCTTATGCTTGTCACTACTTCCTAAGCATAGCGATCTTCTCTTCTAGATCGCACCGCAAAAGGTTTTGGATCCATACTTGCTGACTTATGAGTACTCCCTCACAAAGACTCTGGGATAATAGTGTTTTGCCCCCGTCACGTTATTCCCACTACTCTTTCTTTATTGGTACGTGATAGTCCATTTGTTAGTTCCTTTTAAATTCAGCTTACTCATTATCTTCCTCCTAATGACTTACAATCATTTTATTTCAGATCATACATTATCTTGAAGAGTTTTACTTGATTAGGATAAGCCATTTACTCATATTAACACCTTACTTATACTTTGGTACTGTTTTTTTATTCAGACACACTTGCGAATGCTTAATTTAGCACACTCACTCACCAATTTCCTAGATGTTATGAAGCTTTTCTGTTCCTTTTTTCCCAATGACACCCTGTCATTAAGAGTATATTTCTCAACCTTGGTTTCCGTTTCTCATCGCCACATGTCTAGTGGGAGTCTTTGTCCCTATTTCTAATTCTCAATTTCTACTTCGTTTCACGTGCACATCAAACTTTTGGTGATATTTATAATAATAACAGTTTTATCACTTGTGGTAGACTGTAATCACAGTTTTCTCTCTGTGGCTCCGTTTGGTAATGTCACTTGATGATTTTAGACACTCACGCGGTACTGGTGAAGGACTTGGCCACGATTTTAATGCCAGGTATTAATTTTCCATAATCATGTATAACTACAGATTATTAACAAGCTCATTATTATGTTTCTTACAGCCCTGAGGAAGTCAATGAGACGAAACAGGAGACGAAACACGTGTTGGCTGTTGGATGTTGTTGTGATGACCACATATGGAATCTTTCTGATGTGATGAACATGTATGAAAACCTCGCACAAGAATAAAGACACTGAACTTTAACTCTGTTTGGATTATATATAGATTCTCTGAAGGCCAAGAACCTAACTGCACAGACTCTTATCTTATTTCATACGAGTGCCCTGGCCTTTTGAATCAGTTTGGTTTTTCCTTTGGAGAAACACTGGAGGTGCTGGGAGGACCCTCCGTTCGGGAGCACCGTATTTACTATTTAATGTTAAGAAATGTTTTGGTGACATTCTGTTAGCGCCTATCCCTAAAATTTCCCCCCCTTTTCTTCACAACCATCACATTTAGAGTTCCTGTCCAGTAACTAGTCTGTATTCACATTTCCATCATACACCTATCCCTACCCCATTCCGCATGTGTGGCCCAAGCTTCAACCTGTTTCGATACTGTTGATATCATGAGTTAACAGATATTCTTGCAGTGGGCCCCAGATGTTCCTGGGCCATAGAGCTTGGGGAATGGTGGAATTGTAGAGTTCTAGTTGGTTTGTGACAGTATATCATATCATACAACCAGGTCTTCATTTTGAGTATGCAATCCCCTCTCCACGTACGACGCCCGCCTCTCCACATCCTTTACTCCTTATGTATACCCTCTTACTCCTTAATCTTTTCATCAGTCCTTATCCATTGCTTATCACACTTCATTCCTGATTTATTTTAATCCCTCAGCCCTTCCCTTCATCTTCACTCCTAATTCTTTACTTCTCTTCTATCACGCTTAGAGCCCAGTTTAAATGTTAGGTGCAGAGGGAATGGTGGTACCTGTCAATGCTTGAAATGTCTGCAGGGCCAACGGACATTTCAGAATTTGGAGGTGGGCACCTTCTTCAGGGCGACGTGGTAATTTACTCCATCACCCTGACAGAGAACGGGCCAACCGAAAAAAAATAAAGGAGGCCCTAAATGTTCTACAGTTTCCTCTACCCTCACTCCTCACTTCTCATCCCTCAGCATCCAGCAGCCATCCTCTATTCCCCATACATAAGTCACCTCTCATTTGTGATTTTTTAATAATCATTTCACATTCCTCACTCTGCATCAACCAATCTACTTCTTATGTTTCATCCCTCATCCTTTAGTCCAACCCTTTATCTCCCACTCTTTTTTACTCACTCTACATCACTTATGTATCACACTTCATTCCCCACCTCTCCCTATTTTTCTTTTGTCATGCCTCACTGCTCATACCATCCTCTCTGAGAAATAGGTAAAATTTGCAATTATAGCCTAAAATGTATATCACCCTGTCTATTTTAGGACATGCTGTCCCCTTACATCTCATGCCTCAGTTCTAATTTCTGACTTGTACCCTATTGACCTCACTCCTCTTCCTCATGCTACTCATCCTTTTTAATCAACCATCATTCTTCATGATGATCCCTAAGTCCTCAATGCTCAGCCCTGATATCTAACTACTCATCCTTCATTTCCCATTTGTCATCTCTAATCCCTCACTTTTAATCGCTCCATCCTCCTGTCCCACTCTTCACTTCTCATCCTTTCTCACATCCCTCATTTGCCTTCTCTCCTTTCCCACTCCTGATCCTTACCATTCCACCTCATCCCTTTTTCCTCTTGCATAATCCTTCACTATCTCACCCACTTTCCTCACTCTTACTCCCTCATTCCACTCTTCACCCCTGATTTCTTACTCGACATCGCTCATCTATCACTATTCACTCCCCCTCACTTCAGAAGTGACAAAGGAATTGTACGAATAATGTTTCCTAAAATGTCCACCATCCTCACCATGTTAGGATATCCTCATCCCTCCCTCCTCAAAACACAGATCTCAAACTTCACCTTATATTTCTAACTCATTACCCCACACTGTTCCTTCATTCTACATCCCTCATATAGCCTTGCCAATCAACCTTCAGTCCTCACACTTCATCTCGCATTCCTTATTTCTCATCTCTCACACCTTATCCATAATTCCCCATTCTTCATCCTTCAAATGTGCAGTATCTAATCCCTTTTAAGACATCCTCATTGCTTACTCAGCATCCCTCAGTCCTCACCTGTCATTCTTCAGCCCTCATCCCTGTCATTCCTCACACCTCACACCTCATCTGCCACTCTCATTTATCATAACCCATCTTTCATTTCTCTCCTCCAGTTTCCGGTGTCCTCTTGAGTCTCTCATCACACCTCAATCACCAAACCTCCCTCCTTAACACTCATTCTCCATTTATCACCCCTCAATTGTTATTTAGCAATGCTAAATACTCACCTCTAATCATCTGTCACACCCTCTTCTACTCTCACACCTTACAGATCACTCTTCAACTCTCATTCCTCATCTCTCACACCATATTCTTTTAATTTTCACCTCTCTGTTGTTTATCCCCTACTTCAGATTGCTCACCATCAATCTTCATCTCCCATTCCTCAATTTTCATTCTTTCCTCATTGTTATTCTCATCTTTCCTTTTTCATACCTCATTATCATGCCTTAGTCCTTACTTCTTGTGTCATATTCCTTGTCCCTCACGCTTCACATTTTTCACTGCTCTGGTCTCAACTCTTAGTCATCATTCTCACACCTCATTCTTTACCCATCTTTGCTCACTGCTTGTCCTACCCTTCTCCTCTCTTACTCTTCATCCTTCTCTCCTCACTCATTACCCGTTTTCCTTCAGTCACCTTTCACATCCCTGTCTTAATCTCTGACTCACCATTTGCATCCTTTAACTCTCATCCCTCACTCCTCTTCTCTCACCCTTCATCTTTAGTTTTGTGTTTTTATTCTTCAGTCTTTATTCCTCAATCTTCACTCCTAATCACTCATCCCTCACTTTCCATCTTTCATTACTCATCTCATAATCCTCATACCTGATTCAGCACTCCTCATCTCTCACTACTTACACTTCATACCTTACTCTCAGTCTTCATACATCTCTGGAGAGCTCTAATAGGAGTACACCATGTGTCAGGGGCTGCTTTTATTCATACCAGGTTGGCATGGATGATATTTTTCCTATTCAAAGATGTCATACAGTGCCTGGAGTGGTAAAAAGGTTATGTTATTTTTTAGCTCTGCATGATTCGCACTAAGTAATTCTATGCTTAAAGACTTAGCTGTAAAAATGGCAAAAGACTTTGAGCCTCATTACGACCCTGGCAGTCTTAAGCCATGGTAGCAGTCGGACCGCTGCCAATCTGGCGGTCCCACAGTCACATTATGATCGTCCACATCACCACTTTTCCCACAATGGCGGTGCTGGCAGTGCTGGCAGTGATGGCAGTGATGGCGGTCCTTATCTGCCAGGGCAGTGCTGCCCTGGGGATCAAGAGTCCCTTCTCCGCTGGCAATTATGTGGCGGTAGCTCTGCCATGTAAAGGCTGGCAGAGATGGGGTGCAGGGGGCCCCATGGGGGCTCCTGCATTGCCCATGCACTTGTCATGGGCAGTGCAGGGGCCCCCATGGCCAGCCTTGTCATGATTTTCAGACAGTGAAAAACGCTACGGGTGCACCCTATGCACCACAGCATTGCTGCTGGCTCAATAATGAGCTGGCATCAATGTGGTGGGCTGTTTCCCGCTGGGCCATCGGGCGAAAACTCTGTTTCCGCCCACTGACCCAGCATAAAACTCGCATTGGGGACTGCGGGAAGGAACAGCACTCATGGTAACCTGACTTCAGGAGTTTGGCGGACAGCCTTTTCTATCTGCCAAACTCATAATGACCCCTTTGCCACTTTCTACGTTGGCGTGGATGGAACTGTACAAATTTATGCTTAAAAACTTTGCTAGGAAAATGGACATTTGAGGTGAGCAGATTCGGTGGTGTTGCAGGGTGCTCCATAGTAAGGAGCTGCTCTCTCCACCTAAGCTTGGGAACTACCCATAGTTCCCAGCTTTTTTTTGCATAATTTATGCTCCACTCTAATCCTGAAACAATAAAGATATATATATATATGTGTGTGTGTACATATATATATATGTGTGTGAGTCTTTTTTAAGTGGGAACCCTCGTTTTTATCCCATGCCTTCCTTTAGCTCTACCCACTTCCTTACCTCCTTTTACCTGTATCCACCCCTAATGTGTTATTCATATTAATCACTAAGTAGCATACTGACTCTACCAGGTTTCATTTTTATTTTGGTTTAAGTCAGATTCACTCATTTGGGTATCATATTTATTCGGGTACTTACTACATTCATTCTGGTGTGTGCCATATATTCATTTTACAGCACGCTATGCATTTCAGGAGGAATCCAATATGGGGAGCTGTAATTGTGACATGAATGGCTTCCCATTCTATTATTAATTTTGATATTTACATGTGACAAATATGGATTCCAACTTGGAAGCTAAGAGGAAGGAAGCAGCAAATAAACCTATCTTTGTAAACATATATGAAACAATCTGTAAATGTACAAGTGAATCTGGAAATGAAATAGGAAAGGTTGGAAAATGTTTATAAAAAGTTTATAAAAAAGAATTACCAAAATAGTGGGAAGCTGAATCCTTGAAACAGTATATTTATGTTGGATGAGTACCAAGACGTCTTAGAAATGTTACGGTTCCCACGTATGAAGATTCAGACCTGGAAATGCTTCAAGAGACTGCAGTCAATTCTAACAATTGCTCTATGATTATGATGTGTATATTATTGAAATATGCTCTCAAAAGTAGAGCAAAAATAAAGGAAGAGATAGAAAATCTACAGTCCAAATTAGGTAGCAGTGATTCAAAAGACAATTTTGAGGCATGTATGTCAAATATGCATCAAAGGCTTGATTACCAGAAGAGGAAATTAAGGCTAAAAAATAACAGAAATTTATTAGAGATTATAAATATTATCAGGCCAGGTATTGACATTTAATACAAAAATATGATCATATGTGTAAGGAGGACAAAAACACAACCATTACCAGAGAAGTAAATGATAACAGCATGTCATCCACATCCAGAGAAGAACCTGTTTTAAGTATTTTTTAAAGGAATTCCAAATGCTAAGCATGAGCATGACAGAGTTCAGGGCAGAAGCAAACTACCAAAGAGTCAGAAACAGAGGAAAAGGAAAAAGAGGATCTAACAAGCCCATACAAGAAGAAAAGAATGAAAGCCCCTGACTGGAATTATCACAAGGGGAAAAAAAACGCACATGAATGAACGACCTATGAATGTGGTAGAAATTTCAGAAAGACATTTATGTCAAAATTAAATTGAAGTATTGTCCTTTGGCCTATCCTTCTGCCCTCCTTCTAAGTTTAATTATATTCAAAGTAGAATTAACCTATTTCATTTTATTACAATGTTAAAATTCAAGAAATGGTTTGAGACCAAAAACCCTACCAATATGTCAAAACAGAGTTGCGAATCTTATGATAATCGTTTGATTATTGACATTTCCACTTAACAAACTATATCATCATGTGATATAAATAATTATTACCATGACGATCCTCTTCAGAATCTAGAAAATGTAGGCATTGATGTGAGTATGAGCTGCCCAAGTGGATTCAAGCATCAATCTATTTTTAAACTAGCTTTGCCCTATAATGCCATTACAGTGTTTGAAAATGGGGGTCAAACAAGACTTAAATAAAGATGAGATTTAAACCATCCCAGGGGCAGAAAATTCTTAGAGAACAGCAGATAGCTGCTGTCAATAATTTGGAATCTGCTATTACAGAACAAATCAGAAGAAATCAGCAGGAGATTTTACAGCCTAATAATGTTTACTATGGCATGTTACTTGATTGGAAGAACCAGGGACTCTGGAGTGGGAAGAATATTTGTTCCTAAAATGTGACCACCCGGAGATCCCAGAGCTGTATCTACTGACAAAACTGCATAAAAATTGGTTTATTCTCCTGGAAGACCAATAGTTTTATCCATAGGTTCTCTTCTTGAAAACACTTCCAAGTATACAGACCACTCACTATTTGACACCATTTGTTACCACTGTACCAGTGTGTGTAAAGGACACCAGTCATTTCTTGTCTATTATTTAGGGCATTGATTGGGAGCCCACTTTTATCTTGGTAACCATGGATGTCAACAATGCCATTGTTTTGCATACCTGTTTCCACAGTGCGACCCAGGAGGCACATTTCGTGCTCTGGGTTGCGCTGCAGCCCCTGCCACCCTCCCTGAAATCATCTATACTTACCTCCTTTTTCCTTTTTCTTTCCTCCTTTTTCTTCTTTTTTCTTCCATCTTCATTTCTTCTTTTTTCTTGGTGTCCATGTTGTCTTCCTCCTTGGTATTCTTCTTCCCAGCATGCGTGTTTCCTTTTTCCTTTTCTACTTGGTCTTTTTTCCTATTCTTTTCCATATGGTCTTTCCCAATCCAAGATGATGTTGCACTTTCTTTCTGTTGTGTCACTTCCTGTTTTCTGGTATATAAGCACTTCAGTTCTTTTCTTCCTGGCGTTGCAAACACTTCCGCTTTGGTGGTCATCCTCGCTCCTGTGTTTCTGCGTTTTCTGCGTTCCTGTTTTTTCCTGCAAGATTTATTGTATTTTTCCTTTTTTCATTGTTTCTTTTTCCTCTTTTCAGTGATAGAGGTTTTTTACCAACTTTTTGGGTTTTTCCTCTGGGACTCCTCCTGGAGGGTACAGTCTGCCTTGACATCTTTTCCAGTCAGCAGCACCGTGGCTACTAGAAGGGGTCGCCCCTATTGTGGCCAGTCCAGAACCAGTAGAAGACTGGGTGTTCCTTCAAGTTCTTCAGCCAACGGTGGTAAGAGACGTGCAGACCGTGACACTTTGTTGTTTTTATTGTATATCAATGGCTTATGTGCCACCCTGTCTAACAAAGTTTCTGATGCCCCTGTTGCTTAAAAGATAATTAACCTGCAAAAACAAGAGACAAGAGGTGCCATGGCAAAATAGGAAACGGCTCCTTTAATTAAACATTATTTAACAAAAATATCCTAGAGACAATACTCCTTCTGGAGGTAAGTATTATACACAATATATACACTAGACACCAAAATGAGACAAGTACATAGTCACTGAACAATGCAAGCAATAGGAAATGCTATAGAATGCAATGGGAGAAAATAGGTCTAGGGGTAACACAAACCATATACTAAACAAACGGAATTTGAATCATGAATTACCCCCTAGACAAGTGTAGTGTGTGCAGAATCACTGGCAGAGTAAGAATACAGTAAAGGTAAGTAAATTACCCCACCCCAGAGCCCAGAAAAGTACTGCAAGTTTCCTTAGGACACACTACACCTTGTGATTGGGATTTTGCAGCAGCCAACCAAGTCTGCAAAGAACAACTGCTGGATTCCTGGACCTGAAGACCAGCAAAGGAAGGGGACCAAGTCCAGAAATCGAAAGAAGTTCCAGGAAGGACAGGAGCCCCTGCCAACCCAGAAGAGGGTGCAAAAGAAGAGTCCTCGGTTAGTCGAAGACTGCAGGAATGCACCCTAGGAAGATGTCGGTGGGTTCCTGCATGATGCAAAGGATGTCCCACGATGTGAAGATCGTTGAAGGTGTGATTTTGTGTTGGAAGTCGCCAACAAGCCTTGGCTATGACAAAAGTGCGTTTTGTGTCAAAAATGGTGCTGGGTGGACTCAAGAGGGACCTGGGGGCCTCAACGCTGTGTGAGGAGGAAGAGGGGGCTCTCAGCACTTTAGAGAGCCCTCAGGATGCCAGCCAGCACCCCCAGAAGTCATAGGATTCGGGGACCAAGGAGGTGCAAAACGCGGTTGATGCAGCACAATAAAATAAGGTCCCACGCCGCGGGAGAACAACTCAGCGAGTTGAGTGTCGCAGGATGGAGTGCTGGGGACCTGGACCATGCTGTGCATGAAGGAATTTTGCAGAGACACAGGCCTCAGGAGATGAAGAAGACGCAGTACACAGGGGTACCGTCGCTCTCAGGGAAGGCAAGGTCTTACTTACTCCAAATTGCGTCAGCAGGCCGCCAGGACAGTCTATGTCGCTGAGGTCCACCCTCTGTGCACTTTGCAGCAAGCTAATCGCTGTGAGAGGAGTCCAGGGGTACAGGTCGTCATCTTCGAAGGTGCCTGCTTGGAGCAGGGGAGTGACTCTGTCACTCCATGGGAGATTTCTTTGGCCCTTCTGGTGCAGGATGAAGACAGGGAGTCCACAGAGCGTGCACACTGTGAAAAATGTTGCAGTTGCTGACTTGGAGCTGAGGTTGCTGATGAAAAGTGTCTCTTGTAGACACTTTGTTGCAGTTACAGCGTTTCTTGGAGCAGTCTGCGGTTGATCGGAGGTCAGAAGAGTCTGAAATTGTTGCAGAGGATTCCTGAAGGAAACTTTCAAGCAAGCAGAATCTGAAGAGGACCCACAGGGGAGACCCTAAATAGCCCTGAGAGGGGGATTGGCGATTGGCTACCTTATCAGCTAAGGACCTATCAGGAGGGGTCTCTGACGTCACCTGCTGGCACTGGTCACTCAGAGCCCTCCAGAGTGCCCCCACACCTTCCAATGCAAGATGGCTGAAGTCTGGGACACTCTGTAGGAGCTCATGGCACCACCCCTGGGGTGGGGATGGACAAGGGAGTGGTCACTCCCCTTTACTTTGTCCAGTTTTGCGCCAGAGCAGGGGAGAAGGGGTCCCGGAACCGGTGTAAACTGGTTTATGCAAGGAGGGCACTATCTGTGCCCTTCAAAGCATTTCCAGAGGCTGGGGGAGGCTACCCCTCCCCAGCTTGTAACACCTATTTCCAAAGGGAGAGGGTGTAACACCCTGCTCTCAGAGGAAATGATTTGTTCTGGGACTGGGCTGCCCAGACCCAGGAGGGCAGAACCCTCTCTGTGAGGTGGTAGCAGCTGTAGCTGGAGTGCAACCTCAGAGAGCTGGTTTGGCAGTACCTGGGGTCCATTTTGGAGCCCCCAGGATGCATGGAATTGGCTCTCCAATACCAGATTTGGAATGGGGGTACAATTCCATGATCTTAGACATGTTACATGGCCATATTCGGAGTTACCATTTGGACGCTGCATATAGGTATTGACCTGTATGTAGTGCACACGTGTACTGGTGTCCCCACACTCACAAAATCCGTGGAAATGGCCCTGAACTATGTGGGGGCACCTTTGCTAGTGCAAGGGTGTCCTCACACTTAGTAACTTTGCACCTAACCTTCAGCAAGTGAAGGTTAGACATATAGGTGACTTATAAGTTACTTAGGTGCAGTGAACATGGCTGTGAAATAGTGTGTGCACTATTTCACACAGGCTGCAGTGGCAGTCCTGTGTAAGGGTTTGTCTGAGCTCCATATGGGTGGCAAAAGAAATGCTACAGCCCACAGGGATATCCTTGAACCCCAATGCCCTGGTTACCTATGTACCATATACTAGGAGCTTGTAAGGGGGGAGGTCCAGTGTGCCAATTGAAATAGGTAAATGAAGTCACTGGCCTACAGTGACAAATTTAAAAGCAGAGAGAGCATAAGCACTGAGGTTCTCATTAGCAGAGCCTCAGTGACACGGTTAGGCACTACACAGGCATACACATTAGGCCATAAATGATGAGCACTGGGGTCCTGACCAGCAGGATCCCAGTGAGACAGGCAAAAGCATACTTACATACAGGTAAAAATGGGGGTAACATGCCAAGGAAGATGGTACTTTCCTACAAATACAGTAATCCAACCACCATGGCCTTTGATCGAAATGCAGAGAAAAAACACTTGCTCAAGTAATTTGTTGATTAATACTTTACAGAAGAAGAGATTCAACTTGAGCACCTCCTTTATTTATATCTGTAGGTGCTTCCCGTTGAAGGGAAAGAGATGAAAACCCTGCTTTCAGCATTTTTAAAGCTTCCGCTTGCTGAAAGGTGACTCTGCTCTTACTTGGTGGGAGCTGTCAGCTCCTGCCAAGTAAAAGCAAACTGCTTCCTCCCGAGGGTGGGTACCTCGGGACGTAGCATGAGCCGGCTCTGGGGGGGGTGGTGGTCAGCAGGGCCATGTATGGCTCCAAGAGAAACATAATTTGTTCCATGGTAAGGAGTCCCCCCAGCATATTTTCCACATTTGGCCCGGGGGAGGTGGTTGTCCCCAGTTCCAGTGGTGTCCCCAGCACCACCCTAATGATTGGCCTGGGGGGCTGTGTGCCACCTCCACATTTCTGTTTATTCTTCCCCCAGGGAGTTGGCAGTCCTTAGGGTCCATGGGGGGGGTCCACACGGCCCCTGCAGTTTCTTTGCATTGCTTCCTGGGAAGGTGGTGGCCCACGGGGCTTTTGAAAGCCCTAGGAGGGGGTCCTGTATACCCCCTCTTCATGTTTATATAATCCTGCATGTCCGCCGGAGCTAACCTACCCAGGGGCAAATTTAAATCAAGCGGGGGGAGACCACGCTTGCTTTTCTTTTTTAATTCATAGCAAAATTTGTGTATATTTTGCTGTGATTTTTTTTTTAAATGCTTTTTCGCCCTGTTGGTGTCCCATGGGGACCCCTGTTACAAGGATAGGGGGCTTGGGTAAACAAATCCTGCCCCCTTTTCTTGTTTTTTGTTTGCATTTGTTTTTGAGACTCAGCTGAAACCAAGTCTCAAAATGGCTGCCAACACTTCCTGCTTGAAGTGTTGGCAACCAACAATATCTCTGCACGAGATCAGGAGGATTCAGAAAGTGTTTGTATCTCTAGATATACAAATTTAGTTTTCCTTTCATTACTCTTAAACTACTGAACAGATTTACACCAAATAGCAAAATGCATTATCTACGGACCAAAAGCTACCTTTCTGCCAAATTTGGTGTAATTCCGTCCAGTAGTTCAAACTGTACTCGTGTTCAAAACTCCTTTGGGAATTAACATGGAAAATGCACTTTTTTTTTACCCCCCCCACCTTTTTCTCGCCCCCCACTTAACAGATCACCCTGAAACTTCCCATGCACAATAAGAATTCTTGGAAACACACTTTTTGGAAAGTTTCGTGAAGAATCGTCAAATGTTGCCAAAGATATAGGCAAGTCAAAAAATGCTTTTCTATGGAAGCTAGGTCCTAACTATAACTACCTACTGGCAACCAACAGTATGTAATATATGTATGTATGTGTGTGTGTGTATAAATACAAATAGTTACACACACACACACACACACACACACACACACACACTCACTCACTCACTGAATTACAGTTAGGTCAGCTGTTTCATTACAGCATATTACTTATGATATATGAATTAAAGGACACACCTTCCCAGTTTATGCATACTGTAATAAAAGCACTGGGGATCAAAGATCATAGGTGAATAGTAAGTACTAATATATATTAATGCACGTATACATAAGAAATTCATTGAACTGTCTTGTCAGTGTTACTGTTGTAACTACTATATGAAACTTGAACACATTTTTAGAGCTTGCTATTTACAGGAATTACATTTTTCTCAACGGTAAAACTGCATTTGTTTACATAAATATTATAAGGAAAAAAAAATAACTGTCAGATACATAACAGCTGCATTTATCGGTGTATACGCTTCACTCTTTGGAATGTAGTGTATGCCTCAGTCAGAAAAGAGGGCATGCCGAGGAATTTCACACACACTCCTGAGACCTTACTCTGTGTCTCTTCTATACCTTATACTTCTAGGTAGGTGACATTAATGTTGACTTATGTATTTTGCACTTTATTTTGAGGGGGCTGAGTCTGGTTGCTCAACTTAGAGGCAACATATGATTATAATCTTTGTTACATCAGTTTTAGATGAGACGGAGGGCTTACACATCCTTTTTCTCTACATACACGACAGCTTAATTATCGGGGAGCAAGACACAGCGCCCCCAACACAAGAATTTACCCAAAAGAACTGTTTTGTTTATAGATCGCACCGTAAAAGATTTTGGATCCATACGTGCTGACTTATGAGTACTCCCTCACGAAGACTCGCGGATAATAGTGTTTTGCCCCGTCACGTGATTCCCACTACTCTTTGTCTATTGATCATACATTATCTTGAAGAGTTTTACTTGATTAGGATAAGCCATTTATTCATGTTAACACCTTACTTATACTTTGCCCTGAGGAAGTCAATGAGATTAATTTCTCTGACACGAAACACGTGTTGGCTGTTGGATGTTGTTGTGGTGACCACATATGGAATCTTTCTGATGTGATGAACATGTATGAAAACCTCGCACAAGAATAAAGACACTAAACTTTAACTCTGTTTGGATTATATATTGATTCTCCGGAGAACAAGAACCTAACTGCACAGACTCTTATCTTATTTCATACGAGTGCCCTGGCCTTTTGAATCAGAAAAGAGGGCATTGTACAGTGTGGAGGAACTGGGAGAGAAACTAATGAACGTGTAAGAGCAGATGGTACTTTAGGAGAAACTTATAAATATAAAGAATGCAGCTTTATGTATATGAGAAAGTAATGAAGAAATAATACTGAAGACATGAAAGGTTACTAAGATAGAAAGTAAATTAAAAGAATGTAAACAGGAGTTGTGGAGTCACTGAGGCCCATATTTATACTGTTTTAGTGCCGCATTTGTGTCGTTTTTTGATGCAAAATTGGCACAAACTTCCAAACTACAATTGTAGTTTGGAAGTTTGCGCTGCTTTTGCATCAAAAAATGACACAAATGCAGCACTAAAAAGTATAAATATGGGCCTTAGTATGCAAAAGTTTTGATAAACATTGCTTGAACAGTAGAAGGTAGGTATTGCCCTCTGACTCCCAGACTAAGTAACCTGTACTGGCCAACTGATGTATTTTGCAAGCAAGAGGTTGCCATCTTTCAAAACAACTCATACACCATTTTTGTTTTACCCTTGAGCCAAGCACTGCAGCAGGTCCAGCCCTTCGCAGAGCTCCAGAATAAGCACCAAGTGCCGGGGGCTGATGTAGGCTGCGTGAAGCTGTACAATGTTGGTGTGGTGGAGCTTTTTCAGGATGTGGTATTCCATCACCTTAGACTGCTTGTTCTCTGGGGTGTATGGGATCATTTTTGCAGCCAAGAGTCTTCCACTTGATTTCTCCCAACATTTCCTGACAGTGCTGAAGCGACCTCTGCAGCAAAATAGGAAAACAACATAGACAAATGGTGAACACACATTACCACACCTTATACAAAGGCATTAATAACTGCCATTTTGATAGTACACTCTACAAACACTTATTTTTGATACTAATAATACAAATCAAAGATACTGTAGTGAATGGTGCTCCTTTTAAAGAATGTAGGAAGACTTGACCTATGTTAAAGCTAAAGGCATGTGAATGTGGGCAGTGTATTTCTGATAAAACAGTATTGATCAGAAAAAGTTAGACATCTGGATCACTCTGGATCTCCCTCTTTTACATGCTATAGAGCCATGATCAACACTAATGAAAATGTTACTTCACTTTGGAAAAAATATTTCTGAAGGATACATAATGTTCCTGCTGATTCACACTCTATTATTTGTCTTTGAGGCTTCAAACTGGACCAGAAGAGCTTTTACCCAACAATACCTCTCCAGCTGCACCACCACACACTACAACTCTGGTATATATTCTGTGTGAACTGGTATGCTGGTGTGTGTTCCTTAACTTTTTCCTTGAAACACCAAAGCAGAAGGGAACTGATAGAGCAACAATGGCATACGTATGCTAACTCTATATGTGAAGGGCAGTGAAAATCTAATTAAACGTACCTGTCGCTGAGTGACTGGATGTGAGATAGTAGAGCTTGACAAAGGTATTCAATGATTATCATGCAGCTGGCTGGCAGAGGTTGGCAATGGGAATGCCTCTTGAAAGAGCTATGGATGTTGAATTGCCCCAAGTGGAATTGGCATGAATGCCCTCTGGGGGGGTCTTTCCTGGTCAAGGCACCACAGATATAAACACAGAGAATGGCAGGGGGAAAAACAATCGGTTTGGTCACAGCCTTGCTCTTATTAGCTCTACCAAAACCTATGAAGAGCTGCTCATCTGTTCTGTCTTTATGAGTGCAATTGATGTAGTAAAATATCACACATCTGGGTTCCAGTCTATGTAGTTGCTACTTCTCCTTGGATGGTTGTGGAGGAAGGAAGAAAGATGGAAAGGTAGTATACTGGGCCCATGTAATGCAGAAATCATGTTTGGTAAGAAGGATGGCCCAAAAAGAAGAAGTAATCTATCCATAACTGAGAAAGGTGGACAAACTGATAGAGCCAGAAGTTCTGACCCTGTGCCTTGGATTTATTACCTTTAAGAAAGTTACGTATCTGCTGTAATAATCTTTCTGGTGGATAGTCTATCTACTTGCAGATTCCACATATGTAGAACAACCCCCAGGAATCAGACGGGATCAGTAGAACTTCAAAGACATAGGGGGTTATTACAACTTTGGAGGAGGTGTTAATCCGTCCCAAAAGTGACGGTAAAGTGACGGATATACCACCAGCCGTATTACGAGTTCCATAGGATGTAATGGACTCGTAATACGGCTGGTGGTATATCTGTCACTTTACCGTCACTTTTGGGACAGATTAACACCTCCTCCAAAGTTGTAATAACCCCCATAGTGTCATGAGTAGTGTTCGTTGGACTCAGTCAGTGACAGGAATTATGCCAGGCAACACCTATGAGGCCATAAAACGCCCACCCAGCTGCATCAACATCAGTTTCCCTCCACCTTTTCCAAGTCTTCGAGGTGAGAAAGAGATTAAAATTGAGAAAAATTGCAGTACCAATAAAATTGTAACTGGGATCCTATTAACTTCACCTATAAGACATTCAGTCAAATGGGAGGAGGGCAGGTCGATGTGGAAGCTGCAAAATGTAGCTAAAGTATCCTCTAAAAAGATTGTTACCGAAGATAAGTAACTTTTTCTTCTAATAGATATTGCTACCTGCAGATTCCTCGCCTGTAGAATAGATTTCACAGCAAGACCCCATCCAGGAGAAGGAGTGATGGATGATTTAAACCAAGAAATCCTGCAAGACAGATCTAGTGAAGTGTTCATCCCTGCACACCTCCGCATTAAGGCAGTGGTGCTTATCAAATGTATACAAGGAAGCTCATATTGCCGGCTTACGGATTTCTGCAATCAGGACACCGCGAGCAAGTGCCGAAGTGGTGGACTTAGCCCTGGTGTAATGGGCCCTGATTACTTCAAACGGCTCCTTGGCTAAAGCATAACAAGCTTTTATGCACAGGATGATCCAGTGGGATAGAGTCCTCTTTTGAACCGTCTTTCTTTTTGTGGTTCCACAATAGCCCATGAAAAGCTAGTCATCTAAATGGTATTCCTTGGTGTTGTCCATGGTCCAGGTAGCAATTAACTGCAAGCCTAAGGTCCAACCGGTGCAACCATTCCTCCTCCTCTGTAGAATGAGGAGTGGGGTAGAAGGTTTGGAAGGGTGATGGACTGGGCAAGGTGGAAGGGAGTGACCACCTTAAGGAGGAAAACAGACATGGTTTGCAACACCAACTTGTCTGGAAAGAAGGTTGTGAATGGAAGACAACAGCTAAGGGCCTGTAACTCACTGATCCCTCTAGCAAATGTGATGGCAACCATTTTGAGCGTCAACATGCGAAGGGTAAAACTGAACAGGGGACCTTAGGGTGGTCATCCCCAAACTTTTTGCCTGTCTCCCTCCATTTTTCCGACACTGTTTTTGCTGGTTTTATGACTCTGCACACTTTACCACTGCTAACCAGTGCTAAAGTGCATATGCTCTCTCCCTTAAATGTGGTAACATTGGTTATACCCAAATGGCATATTTAATTTACTTGTAAGTCCCTAGTAAAGTGTACTATATGTGCCCAGGGCTTGTAAATTTAATGCTACTAGTGGGCGTGCAGCACTGATTGTGCTACATATATAAATACCCCTTAACCATGTCTCAGGCCTGCCATTGTAAGCTCTGTGCAGTTCACAGCAATTTCGAATAGCCATTTAAAAGTACTTGCCAAGCCTTAAACTCCCCTTTTTCTACATATACGTCACCCCCCAAGGTAGGCCCTAGGTAACCCATAGGACAGGGTGCTACTGAGGTAAAAGGCAGGACATCTACATATGTGTTTTATATGTCCTGATAGTGAAAAACCCTTCAATTCCTTTTCCACTACTGTGATGCCTGCTCCTTTCATAGACTAGCATCGGGACTGCCCTCATATGCTTTTTGAGTGGTAGATTCCGAACAGAAAGGGGTAACCAGGTCATATTTAGTATGGCCAAAATGGTAATGGAAAATCCAGCCTATTGGTGAGGCTGGATTTCATATTACTATTTTAGATTTCTTAAAAATCGCTATTTGCGATTCGCAAGCTGCATTTTTCATACAAGAGACAACTATTGATTTCTAAGTTTTAAGACTCTTTTTAAACTTGCAAAAGTGATATTTCAACTTGCGTTTATTGAATCTTTGTTATTAATATCATCTATTTTTCTAATTTGTGTGGTGTACTTTTGTGGTGTTTTCACTGTGTTACTGTATGTTTATTGCATAAATACTTTACACATTGCCTTCTAAGTTAAGCCTGACTGCTCAGTTCCAAGCTACCAGAGGGCGGGAACAGAATAATTTGGATTGTGTGTGTGACTTACCCTGAATAGGATCGCGGTCCCTACTTGGACAAGGGTGTATACATACCTCTGCCAACTAGAGAACCCATTTCCAACACAGGGGCTCAAACGGAGTTCCCATTAAGAACCAGAGAACCAAACTGAAGTCTCATTGAGGAATTATAATTGGAGTGAAGGAAAGAGGTTAGCCAGACCGTTAAAAAATGCATTACAACAGGGAACTTAAATTCGGATGGAGATCTGGCAGACAGAGGAATGCAGACAAAGTGGCTAAATACCCCTTTACAGTGCCAACAGTGCATCCCCTCTGAGCCAGAGAAAGAGCAAACTGAAGCACTTGGGATAACTTGGCCTGCAAAGGATGCATACCATTTTCCACAAACCACGAAAGAAAACAGCCCCATCTGCTGGATTAGGCAGATTTAGGGGAGGGGCGATGCACAGATAAAATGATGCCTATCACCTCCAATAGCAGATGAATGCAGCACATTTTTACCCATGCAGTCTCCAAGCATGTAGTTGTTGGCCTCAGAGATTGGGGTGCAGAACCATTTCTCCTGACTTGGACAGAAGATCCAGCCTGAATGGCAGGCAGAGTCGAGGAAGCATGGAGAAGCACAGGAAGAGTGTATACCAAACCCTTTCTCGTCCAATCCAGAGCTATGACAATGACTTTGGCTTGGTCTTGGCAAATCTTCCTCAGAAACCAAGGAATCAAGGATATGGGGAGAAAAGTGTAATGGCACTGAAAGTTTCACTTTAACTGAAATGCATCCCTCAAGGCTCCTTTCAACATATACCGGCACAACCAGAAATGCTGGCGTTCAGCATATTCTCAGAATAAGTGCACCTGAGGTGTGCCCCACTGGGCGAAGATGTTCTGATTACCTACGTTAGAAGATGCCACTCATGATTGGCAAGAAAACGCCAGCTCAGGTCGCCCTGACATTCATAGACCATGCCAGATGAGTGGCAGTGAACCAGATCCCGTGACCACAGTCTCAGTGTTTCCAGGCAAAGGGCATGACGTAACACATAGCAGTTCTGTTGTCTGTCAAGATCTTAATGAACCAACCTACAATGGAGGGGAGGAAGGCCTTGAGCGCTAGCCAAATCACAGTTATAGCAGGTTGAGATGAAGAGCCTGCTCTTTCGGAGATCAGAGGCCTCTGGTCCCCAGATCGTCCAGGAGAGCTCCCCAGCCCAGTATAGAGGCATCCCTCACCACTGTAGTCATGGACAGAAGGGGAGTGAATGCTATCCTGTATGTCAGGTTCAGCTAGTTACCCCACCAAGCCACTTCCACTGCAGCGTTCGGGAAGATTGCAATGGCAATGGAGTCTAAAATATCTCCCCTGTACTGGAGCCACTGCCTGCAGAGGTGATGGAGAGCCGTGACTTCTGATGCAAAATAGTCAAATGATCAGGAGGTGGAGAGAGTGAGGAGGTGAGATAGGACGGAACCTGAAGACAAAGAAGGGTGTACCCTTTTTCTGTGATCTGAAGGACAAACTGGTCTGAAGTAATGGCCTTCAAGGCCAGAAGAAAATGGGGCAACGGCCCTCCTATAGGTTCCATGTTGTTGGAAAATCAAAATAGGTCTGCTTTCCTGGAGGTATAGGGGAGGAGGAAGAGGTGGAAGGCTTCAATGTGGATCCACTGCACCATTCTCTGGAGGGCCCTGTTCTGGTGAATGAAGGGGTTAGGTTCTTGTCTGGTTAGTATCTGTAACAAAAGGAGGAACCTCTGCTGAAACCACAAAAACAGCGAAGTCCTTGGATGGTGGTGGAAGTTGAAGACTAAGTGAGTGTGCCATCGTTTTCCAAGAATTACATCTATCTAGTGCAGAATCCATCTTACCACCTAATCAAAAGGAGGGTCCATCAGATTAGATTGGAAGTCTGAGACGGTTAGACGCCAGGAGCCCAGCATGGCGACAGATGGAAATGGAGGTCCTCATTGCATGGGCAACGGAGCCAGCTGTGTTTAGTCCGAATTTAATGCTGTAATGAAAAGCATTCTGACCGTTACTGAGGCCCTTTTGAAAATGCTCCTTCATGTCCATGGTGGTGTGTGGCAGCATCATTTGGACCATGTTGCATAAAGGCATGGGTATAATAGGCAAGAAGGCGGTTAAAGTTTACTGTCATATTTCCTGCAGAGAAAGCTTTCTTGTCCCAAGCCTCCAGGCTTTTAGACTCTCCATTCAAAAGTACAGTAAGGAAAGCCCATACAATTGCATACGGGAGTAAGAAGTTTAAATAACTAGGCTCTCTGGCAACAGGTCCATAGGGAGGAGCGGTGGGTCACCTGTTGCCAAACGGCAGCGATGGGCCACAGGTTTGCCTACTGCTAACGTAGATGAGGGTTTCTCCCAGACACCAGGACAGGTGTCAGCAAAGCCTCACTGAAGGAAAACATGGATTCTGATGAGGCTGATAATGGTAAGGGGACCTCAGTAATATGCTGGTATTCATCTCTGCTATAGGAAGATGTAAATACAAGCGTTCGCAGTCTTTAGCATTGTTTTATGGAGGGACACCACCTGAGCTGTTGGGGCCCATCTGGGAATTCCACGGCCAGTTCTGGTGAGGTATCCAGGCCACTTGCCGATGACAGGCCTTGAAATTCTTAGATGAGATCCTGGCTTAGGTCGTCATAGGGAAGATACTCCACAGTGTTGGGGTCTGTGCCAAAGACAACATGAATGCAAAAAGAACTGAAGATAGACGGAATGCTGAACAAATCCAACATTGACCACTGGATCAAAGCAGCAAAGCATCAGTGTCGAATGTTAATGCACAGCGCTGAATAATGTTGGTTGGAAAGGCAAGAACAGTGGAAGCCTTGGTGGAGCCTAAGGGCCCAAAGGGGCTCCATAGGGAGTCAATGCCTTGTCAAAGTGCTATACATCGCATTGAATAACAGTGCCGGATCTAAGGCCGGAGCATAGAATTTGGGGAACTGCGGCACTGAAGGGTGATGCATGGGTTCCGGCGGGAGGGCACAGGACACTGAGGACATCTATGCAGAGTTCTATGCCGAGCCGAGCTCGAAGGAGGAGCATGGCCACACAGAGGATCCTCAGCTGGTACCTCAACCAGTGCCGTTTCTGCTGACGGAGGCCCTGTGGGAGTCAGACATAATCTCGGAGACTTACCTTGTGAGTGTTTCTTCTCTTTCTTATGGTGCTGCACCAGGATGGGTACTTTATGGCCTGGAAGGCGTTGCCTAACATCACTTCTGGCGCCGACTGAGTCTACACCCTCCACCGGTGACATTGTTTCTTTAAAGTATTACAGCTCTAGTCTGATGCCTGGGGCTCGTTGTACAGCTGAGGCATCTGTAGGTAGAAATAGCCATCAGAACCGAACTGTTTCAGGATACGGTGTCTAATTGGGAAACTGTGCATCAGCACAACTGGAATCTGAAAATGAAATTAAAATTCAACTAAGGAACAATTAATAGAGCATGAGGAAACACGTAAAGCAAACCTCTTAGTGCCACTAGTGGCAATCGCATACAGCAGTCCCTAAGACCAGCTGAACCTGAAGGCAACAACTATGCAACTATTCAGATGAAAGTGTATAGCACAAAACGGTGGACACTTCCTGTTCTGGGCCATGATGGCAATATCCACAAATGGGAACCCCAATCTGGAGATCATCTCCATCACTTTGGGGAACTTTTCCTGCTTATGGTCCTCCTGAGAGAGAGAATATAGAATCCGCCCTCACCTTGAGGGAGCCTGCAAGGTACATTGCTCCTGGGAACACTTCTTGTCATTCTGATCACTTCCACAGGGGGAATCACATCCAAAACATACTGGCCTTTTGGTTGGCATACTGGATGGTGCTGTTGGTGGTATTGTCCAACAAAATCGGATTATTACCAGTGCAGACACAAAAGAACAGAGTGGGAACTAGGCACCTGAGCAGTGGCCCTCTCCTCATGCTTGCTAGTGTGACCACTGACACCACCGAAGAGCCCAAATAAGTGATCTGAATTGTGACAGCAATAGAGTGCACAAGGTCACAAGCCAAACAAATGCAAGATCTACAAAATCGGGATCCCAACCCAAGTTAGAAATCTAGAAATCATATCCCAAATATCCCTGATCCTCTAAAGGATTCTCAGGTGGATTATTTATCGAATCACCTCTATGAAGGTCAGCATCAGTATAGGAGAAAGGTGGGCTGTTTGAACATTGATGGTTAAGTCCAAGCCCTGGAGGAGAGTTATTGAGAACTGAAGATTCTCTTTGGCCATTGCTGTGGATTCTGTTTTCACCAGCTAGTCATCCAAGTACAGAAATCAATGGGCTCAGGATGGTTGCAATAAAGTTACCATAACCAGGCGTACTAGTGAAACGATGCACAGAACACCTGTCAGTCCAAGGAATACAACCATGACCTGACCCCCCCACCCTTGGGATCCCACCTTGAACCTTGGGTAACATCCGTGGGCAGGGATAATATATAACCATGGAAATACATGCCCTGAAGGCCCAGGGACACCAAGTTGTTTACCACATTCGGGGGTTAGTAAGACTTCAAGCATCTTGAATTTTTCCAGCTGAATCAAGGCTAGGTTGCCCTGAGTCTAAGGGAAAGCAAAGTAACTACTCCCCCGCCCTTAAAGTAACATGTGAATCTGTCAGCTGCCCAGACACTCCTCAACCTCCTTTACCAGAGTCTGCATCTGCCATATCAAAACTCACTATCATTCTCATACACACACTATTGTATTTCTACAACCTGTACAGCATTTCTACAAGTCAAGCCCTTAACCCTTAAAAACATTCCCAAAGCCAATAGATTTGGCACTTCTAAAGTGTATGTTCACAAAGACAAAACATGCAGGAACCCTACACTCACACTGCTGCCCTCACAAGAGCACATCCCTCACGCTGCAAGCACACAGGCATATGCCTCACTCTGCACTCACACAGGCACAACTTTCAACCTGAAGACCGCATGCCATGCACTCACAAAAGGCAATATTAACTCTATTCACACTGGCACATCCCTCACACTGTACTCACAAAACATGGTGGCTATCTTGCACTCACACTGCTCACAAACAGGTATAAGACGCAGTAGGAAAGAGCAGAGTTTGGACAGATCATGGAATTGGGGACACAGACTGACGATCTGGAGCACCAATCCACTAGTGTAATACAAAGCTCTTAAAGTAAGCAACATTGAAGTTTGAATGTTCACTAAGGTTATCTAATCTCTATTAAATAATAAACCACACATGGACCAGCACTGTGGACTATATGACCCTTATTTATGTGAACCTTTGTGGGGAAGTCTTGCCATCAAAAAAAGTCCCACTTGTCTTCTAAAAACAATGTGGTTTTGTTCTTTGTAGTGCAACCATATGCTAAAATAAAGGAATAAAAAAGCAAAAAATATTCTAACTAAATGTGAAGGGCATGTTCTACAAAAAAAAATTAAAAGAAAAGCTTTGCACTTTTCTGCCATCTTAGAACAATAAGAAATGATAGAGAATGCAGAACAACAGTTTAAGATGTTGGAATGGTTCTGAAGCCTGCATCGGTGATATGAAGTGCTTCGCATAAGAAGGTTGTGGGCCAGTAGCAATGGTAGCGGAGATGCCGGCACTCTCATTACGCCATTAGCATTAGTCTGCATTTGCAGATGAGCTGCTGGTGGATGATCTAAAGGAAATGTCTCCTGACGTCGGACTTCTCTGGATGCGGAGTAAAACAGAGTTAACTGGCCAAATACTGTTATACAAACTACCTGACATGAAAAAGACCAGCAGCTGCCTACTAGGTAGAGACTAACGTTGGTAACAAAGCCAATGACTGAAGAGGGCTAATCCACTGCCTCATTATAAGCATGTTGATCTGAAAGACTGTACCAATATGTGAACGACACTCCCTCTGATGAATAATTGAAGTGGGCTTACATAAAGTCCAATTTCTCTAAACAAGATTATGGTGGTCATTCTGACCTCGGCGGTCTTTTTTGTAGACCGCCGAGGGACCGACGTACGGAAGACTGCCAGTGCTGGCGGTCTTCCGCACGGGCCATTACGACCGTTGGCAGCGCTCCGCCCGTTTCCGGACGAAGAGCCGCCAACAGCCATACTGGCGGCTGGCGGGGAAGTGGAGGTAGCTCCACCTCCACCGCCACGCCAACAGAACACCGCCCAGCAAATCACGA
This sequence comes from Pleurodeles waltl, assembly GCF_031143425.1. Classification (NCBI taxonomy): domain Eukaryota; kingdom Metazoa; phylum Chordata; class Amphibia; order Caudata; family Salamandridae; genus Pleurodeles; species Pleurodeles waltl. The sequence goes on along the minus strand of NC_090449.1, from coordinate 577,721,443 downwards.
CTTGTGATTCGCTGTGGCGGTGTTCTGTTGGCGTGGCGGTGTCGGCGGAGCTGCCCCCATGGGTCCCGTTCCCTCCCGGAGGATGACCGGAACAGGTAAGGTGATCGTCCGTTAGGGAAATGGGGTGGGGGGTAGTTGTGAGTTGTGTGCGTGCATGGGGGTGTGCGTGTGTGTATGTTGAGAGTGTGTGCATGAATGCGTGCGTGTATGTGTGTATGTTGAGAGTGCGTGCATGAATGCATGCGTGTATGTGTGTATGTTGAGAGTGTGTGCATGAATGCGGGGGGCGTGTGTATGTGCATGAATGAGTGCATGTATGCATGCATGTGTGTATGTGTGTGTACATGTTGGGGATCGGGGTGGGAAGGGGGGTCCTGCAACCTTTTGGGGGTGGCAGGGGTGGTGGGGGGGTAGGGGAGAGAGTTGGGGTTGGGATGGGGGGTGGGGGAGACCCCTATCAGTGATAGGGAAGGGATTCCCTGGCACTGATAGTGCTTACCGCCATGGATTTCATGGCGGTCCCAAACCACATGAAATCCATGGCGGTAAGCCGGGGTCAGGCGGGTCAGAATACTGCCGGCGGTATGTGACGACCGCCGGGCTGGAGACCCAGGTCTCCAGCCCGGCGGTCGTTACCGCCGTGGCGGTCGGAACGGTGAAGCGGCGGCTGGCCATGGTGGTAACCGCCATGGTCAAAATGTCAGAAAAAAGACCGCCAGCCTGTTGGCGGTCTTACCGCCGCTTCACCGCCGACCGCCACGGTCGGAATGACCGCCTATGTCTTATTTTGAGAAAACATGAAGCTGGTGAGACAGCTAAAACTATGCTTTTCTCAGATGGAAAACACATAGAAATAGAGTAAAGGGAGCAGGAGCTCGGGGCTCCTTGGGTCACATGCAAGAAACATACAGAACTGGTATATCACAATCTTCTCTGGAAGACATGGAACATACCTGGATCTGCAGGGCCAGTGCAAGTTTCCTTTAAAGATAAGGAATAAGTGTGATACTGCAGGGTCACCCAGTGCAAGTGCCCTTCAAAGACATGGAACAAGTGTGGTATTGCAGTGCCAGTGCTAGTTTCATCCAAAGAGATATATTAAATGTGGCACTGCAGGGCAAGTGCAAGCTTCTTCAAAGATATGGAGCAAGTGTGGTACTATTGGCTAGTGGAAGAGTGCTTCAAAGAGATGGAACAAATGGGGTACTGCAGGGTCAAACAGTGACCCCCTTCAAAGACATGAAACAATTGTTGTATTGCAGGGCTACTGCAAGCTTCCATCAAAGACATGGAACAGGTATGGCACTGGGCAGCCCCATTTAATACCTCCCTTTGATACAACGAACATTAAGGATTTCAGATTTGGTACAATTGAAAGCAATTATAGTGAAGTGTATGAGTGCAAACTTGACTCACATGCATAGGAAGAGTTCCACACAGAAAACAAGTAAGGCACCTGACAGGAGTAGATGCTTTTCTCGCACCCATAGAGCCCATACAGATCTAGACAGAGAGAATGTAAGTTTCCCTTGCTTGCACAGAACATGGACAGCTTCTGCAGCAGTAAGCCTGTATGCAAACACACACAATGTGTAGTATTTGGAAGCAGTGTAAGTTCCCCTCACACAGAGACCAGGTGCAAGTTGATCATCAACGATGAAAGCTAAGATATCCTCACGTACAAAACAAGTATCACACTGCCAGCAGTGTCTAAGCTTGTTTCTGGCACCGAATACCCACAGTAAAGTACAGAGGTAGATAAACCAACTAAGGTTAGAAACAGAAAAGCAGGCTCTGGTTCTGCTTGAGGTCCTCTTCAGTCCTCAAGCCCAAAGTGAGTGGAGCTTTCTTGTGGTTTCTGCCCTCTACCCACGCTCGAACCTCATGTACCAAGAATGAAAGACAAATCATTAAAGTTTGATGCAAAACCGGAGAGCGAATGTAATACCAATATAGTGACTGAATTGTATATTGTGAGAGCAGAAAATCTGGGATCAATACGCAGAACACCTGGGATTAATATCAGCATGGCCACTTGACCAAATTGTGTGATCCTTAACTATTATTTTGTGAGGTCTCTTATTTTTTATTATTTCAAATGAGAAAACCTTGAAATACATCAGGATGTGTGCTGTACAAAAATCTCTCTTATGTTGACTTAATGGACTATAGATTTGCTCCCTCTAAAATAAGAATATATATACCACATACAGGGTCCACTTGACAAATGACTTTCCATTTAGATCACTAATGGTATGGTCTTTGGAATCGGGGGACATGAATATTTTTAAATTCATATTTAAAAACTATCACTTTTAATACACACCTCTCACTGTAGTGATATAACCTGATGTACTTTTCAAAGAAATAACTTTATTTGAATTTTGACAACAATTTATATTTTAGAATAATAATTGGTGCACAATTTCCATGTCAAAGGTCCTCATGGTTCAGTTTATGTATAGGTACTAAAAACCAAGGCGTGCTCTTACATTTTGCTAAAGTGTGACACCCAAGCATAACCCTGAGTAGTCATCTCTAATGAAGGAAAGTTCTTGTCCCCAAAATATGATGTATTAACTACTTGCCAAAAAGCCCCATTGTCAATTAACGTGCAGACTGCTCCATGCTTTCCAATGATTTACCCATGCATCATTCAAAATTAATAACTGCTGACACTGCTATTTTTCCAAGAAACAAAAACATGAAGTGCAGGGTATGATTTTTATAGTCAGTCACCATGAAATTAATCAACACAACCTGATTGCTCAAGCCCTCTGAGATAAATATGTAGTCAATCATACTATTATGTCTCCTACCAGTTAAGGTTGGGATTCCCAAATCGCTAGAACATTATTAAACATACACAATCATTTGATAGTTGACAGAGTGATGAGTTAAAATCCTCCATGCTAATAATGGAATGGGGCTCATTAAAATCATTATTAAAGCCTTCCAAAAGGTAGGCAGTTTCTTAATAAGCCTAAGGCAATTTTGACTAAATTTATCCTTGTAAAAATTTACTATACACTTTCTGGTGAATTCTGGGTCTTAGTAAGATAACCTGTAAACTGGAAGAAATTGTGTTTAAGGCTAGAGGCCGCAAATTAAGAGTAATGGCTAATAAAGTCAAACAATCACCCTTGGTCCTACCTGAGGGAGAAGGGGTGTTGATAACTTGACACAAGCCAAGTTTCTTTATGATAAATAACGTTATATTGTTGAAGAAAAGGATCCTATAAAAATTAGCACATTAGGGGCATACCGAAGAGCCCCTAGCACCACTGGAGCGTCACTTTTCGTGACACTCCGGTGGTGCTAAGCACTGCTCCATATTTACAAGGAGGTGTAATGCCACTTTTTTGTGGGGTTACGCCTCCTTGTAAATATGGGCCCCTCCAACACAGTTTTCTGCGTCAGAGGGGCGTGCAATGGGTGTTGCTGTGGGTATTTGCTTTTGATGCTGTCTCAGATTTACAAGTTGTGGCTAACCTGAGGCAGCGCCAAAAACTAACGCCACCCCAGGGGTGGCATTAGCATGGCAAAATGAGGAGGAATGCTTTTATTCCTCCTCGTTTTTTGCTTTTTCTATTGTGTATTGCATTCTGCAGCACACATAGAAGAAGCAAAATACCATGGTTGATTGTTCATGTGCAGGAAGGAGTCCCTTCCTGCACATAAAGAACCATTCAAAATGACGCTTTGAAACACACATAGAAGTGCCAAATCACCATTATAGATTGTTTATGTGCAGGAAGGGACACCTTCCTGCACGTAAACAATCTATCCCCGCAACGCAGACACCCTTTCACTATGGCGTAAGGATGCCTGCATTGGCACTAGGCAGCTTAATTTAGCGCCAGCGCAGGGGGAAACGCAGGGGTACACCATATTCCTCTAAATATGGTGCACCCCTGCATTACACAAATTGTGCGGCACTGCTATTTTTGGCGCAACACCTTGCTGTGCCACTTTAGCCTAAATCTAGGCCTTAAACTGTAAATCAGCATTGTCCCATGAGAGGACATTGACATTACTCAATGGAAGTTACAGAAAGAGTGTGTAGTTAATTGTTGCAATCCAAGGCGTTCAAAAGGGTAAATGTATTGGAAGTGGGAATTGGGTACGATGAAAACTTGTACATGATGTTTGGCTGACTAGAGGGGGCAATTTTAGAAGAAACCAAGAGGAAATGCTCTATTTATGGATTGAGGCGGCTTGATACATGCTGGAAATGGTCCTTTTTGCAAGGGTATCCCCAGACTTTTTGCCTTCTTCCTCCTCTATTTTCTGGCCTGTTTTTTGTTGGCTTTAAGACTCCGGACACTTTACAACTGCTGACCAGTGCTAAAAGTTCAAGTGTCCTCTGTCTAAATTGGATTGGTGATTGGTTTGTCCATGACTGGCATATCTGATTTACTGGTAAGTCCCTAGTAAAGTGCACTATGTGTGCCCAGGGCCTGTAAAATTAAATGCTACTAGTGGGCTTGCAGTGCTAATTGTGCCATCCACAAGAGTAGCCCTGTAAACCTGTTTTCAGACCTGCCACTGCAGTGTCTGTGTGTGCAGTTTTGCACTGCCAGATTGACCTGGTTTTACGATGTGTAAGTCACCCCTAAGGTAGGCCCAAGGCCACCCGTGGGTAGGGTGCAGTGTATTTAAAAGGTAGGACATGTACTGGTGTGCTTTACATGTCTTGATAGTGAAATACTGCTAAATTCATTTTTCACAATTGTAAGCCTATCTCTCCCATAAGGTAACATAGCCATTGCCTTGAGATGCCTTTAAGTGCAGCTTCCCATTAGAAGCAGATAGAGATGTGGAGACTGGGGTCTCTGAACTCACAATTTAAAAATACATGTTTTGGTGAAGTTTGCTTTAAATTGAAAGTTTGAAAATATCACTTTTAGAAAGTGGGCATTTTCTTGCTTTTGCCTGGCTGCCGAATACACATCTGGGTCAGACTGACAGTTGGGATGTTTGTGATTTCACTCTAAACAGTCACACAAACGGGGATGAGTTATGTCCTGCATATCGTGATGAGCCTTAATGGGGTAGAGTGGAGGGAGGAGCTGACTCTTGCACCTGAATCGGGCTGTGCCTGTCCTTACACAAAGAAGTCTGCCACCTCCTAGAGTGTGTCTGGGGCCAGGACATGGAGAGGCAGGGTCTAGTGCACTACAAGGACTTTTCTTTGACGTGTGCTTACTTCAAAGTCATAAATGAGTACAAGTATTGGACTGCTGTTCCACAACTTCAGAACACAGGACATTCTGCCAGAAAGAAGAGCCTGATGCTGTAGGAGGAACTGCCACTCTGCCGGTTGTTTTGTTGTGCTGGCCTGCTTCTCAGGGACATCAAAAACGTCATCTGCCAGTGAGTGGGCTCTTCTGCTGAGAGTCCAGACTTGCTCAGTAGTGCCAAATCCTGTCCCTGGGTCCTTAGAAGTGGAAGCCGGTAACCTGATTGAAAATCTAAGCACCAAGGCCGTTGTGGCAGAAAAATCAAAGCAGGGCCTGCACAACAGCTGAAAAATCAACACAGTACCTATCTTGCACGAGCGAAATCAACGCATTACCTGCTTCAGCGCGGATCCATCATTGCCGTGCATCTGGATTTTCCACACATCATCCCTGGGCGTCATTTCTCTACATCGATGCTGCTCTGCAACCAGGGATTGACTCATCGCTAGCCCGGCAGAAAAATAATCCACGCATTGCCAGACAGACAGGGAAAAAATCGACGCAACGCCAGCTGGATGGGGAAAAAATCCACACATCGCCTATCCAGTGTGAAAATAATCAGCGCATCACTTTCTTTTCTGACACATCACCTACTTTGCGGCCCACATCATCTTTGTTTTTGACGCATTCAAGGTATTGGTGTTAAAAGGTTACAACAACTGATTTTTCAGGATTAAGACCCTTTTAAATCTTTCAAAAGTGATATCTTCATTTGAGTATGTTGGATTTTTGTTGTTTTGGTCGTGCTTTACTCAGATAAATATTGCCTATTTTTTTTAATTGGTGTGGAGTACGTTTGTGGTGTTTTCACTGTGTTAGTGTATGTGTGTACAAACACTTTACATATTGCCTCTGAATTAGGTCTGACTGCTTGTGCCAAGCTACCAAGTGGGAGAGCAGGGGTTATCTGAGCTATGTATCTCCCCTACCCTGACTAGAGTGAGGGTCCCTACTTGGACAGGGTGTAAACTGACTGCCAACTAGAGACCCCATCTCTAACAATTCATAAAAGATTATGCAATATGTTGCTTGTTAGCCAAGCCTGCCTAAATTATTCACAATACAGTCACTGGGCCACGATTTCTCGCCATGCCCCAAAAAAGAGACACGTCTTGCCAAGATAAAATCATTATCAAATTAATACCTACCACCAACCTGAGAATCGTTATAATGAGCAACCTTATTCTTAAGTTGCACATCATTTACTAAAGCATTAGAGCTCAACCCGGGGAACGTTCAGTATATTAAGGACGCAGGAAGTGAGTCCTGGAAAAAGAGGAAGAGACAGTAAAAACTTTAATAAGGACATAGGCTGCAGCAGAAAGATTGAATTAGCAGATGATTGCTTAAGAAATGTTGATGCAATCTGTCATTGATTTACATGAGCTGGCATTACATTGACCATTAGAATCCATTGGTGACCCAGATGGTTTTAAAACATAATGTGGTATGGCGCTCCTTTGGGAAGTGGTCAAGATCTCAGGTGGAGGATGAAATATTTTATTGTGTGATACATTTCCTGCTTCTGGTAAAGGCAACAAGTGTGAGATAGTTGCTGTATAGCGCCTTGTTAGGGGAATTACGGGACTAATGTCCAAAATTACATTCGCAAAAAGTGGTTGAAAATTAGGTACCGACTTTTTGAAAATGGAAAGGAATTTTGCAAACCGATCTATGCACTAATAGGTCTATCACAAAATTCAGAAATGTAGTGGGTCGCAATTCGACCAACCTCATCGTTATTCATGAGCTAAGTTGTAAATTACAACTCAGTAAGACTGGATGCCATCAGAGGGATGGTGGTCTGATGCATTCAGTAGACCACCATGTCTGTGACTGACTTTTAAATTATGCAACTGGTTATACTTAAAAGGAACAAGGCTATACTTAAAAAGAAAAGGTATTCTGATTTGTTTTTTTTTAAAGTTAACATTGCCTCATGGACCAATGCCTGCTTCACAATAAACACTTTTTTAACATTCACAAATGCCAAGGTATTCAAAGGGGACCTCTTCTTATTTATGAGCATGTCAACACCGTCTAAGAAACTGGGTTATTGGTTGAGGGAGCTGGAAACCCCACTCTGGCAAATAATTCACAATGCTTGTCAGGGAGGGTGAAGCACAAACATCACTAAATTACCTTATGGTTAACCATCTGGTAGCTTGGCACAAAGCAGTCAGGCTTAACTTAGAGGCAATGTGTATAATATGTACGCATTACAAAAACAGTAAGAAAGTGAAAATACAAAACAAGAAAAATCCCAAACCACCTCAGAAAAAGGTTAATTCTAATAAATAAAGTTTCAGCAGAACAAAAAAATTCAATCAGTAGAACTGACAATATGCAGTTTCAACAATTTAGGTAGATATATCGCCTAAAAGCACAAAGTGCCACTCACAGTCATGTGATCATGCTAGACCAGAGGAAAGTCACATATTCAGGCTGACCACGATGAAGCACACGCTGGATACAAGTACCAGGTTAGTCCAGCTGAAAGAATCACCTACTAATAATCCAACGCGAAGAGCTCTGTTCGCAGTAGAGGAAGCCGAGAAGATCAGGGACATTGTCATGGATGGTCGTTTCTGTAGTGTGAGTAGCAAGCCAGGCGGTGCTGGCTATCGTCGCTGCAGTGTGAAGAGCAGTCAGGCTTTAAGGATGGTTGCTGCTAGAGTTTCACGTAGTCAGTGACCATGGGCTATTTTTGCTGTAGTTCAAAGTGCAGATCTTCCGCTGTTGATTTTCACTGGCGGTCAATGTAACATGAACAGTCAGGCTCATCAGAAGGAGGTCTTTGTGGGCAGCAGAGGATTGGTGCAAACAAGCCCGTTTATGGTCATGAAGAGTCCAAATCTTCAGGATTTCATCTTTCTTCACAGGAGGAGCTCGACTGATGCCAGTCAAGGTTCCATGACCTGGGGTGGTACCTCTTGGGAATCAAGAACTTACTCCAGCAGGGGCCAGCACGGCTCAGGCAGGTCCAGTTCAGCGGGTCAGCTGGGCAGCTGCAGGGAGGCTTCTGGAGCTTGCTGTGTCCCTGTAGCTCAGACATGATGTCAGCTGTAGGAAAGTGCCCCTTTTTGTCATGGTCACCCCCCACATGTTGCCACTAGTTCTGATGTTTTTTTACTTATGTGCTCTGGTACCCTACTAACCAGGCCGCAGTGCCAGTGCTCTTTCCCTAAAAACAAGGTTAAATAGTCAAATTGTGTTCCAATTGGCACACACTTTAGCAACCTTGTAAGTCCCTAGTAAATGGTACCCATGGTACCTAGAGCATGGGTACTAAAGAGGATCCCTGAGGCTGAGCCTGTGTTATTTCACCCTAGGGGCCCCCCATACAAATTGCAAACAGACTGCTGTCACAGGCTGTGTGACATGGGGCAAACAATGTGTGAAAACGCTATATGGCAGATTACCTGTGCCATGACCAAGTTACTGCATATAATAAGTATAAGTCACCCCTACAGCAGGGTGCATTATATCAATTGTGAGGGCCTATTTGCATGAGCAGATATGCCCCTGTGCTGTCTAGTTCAATTACTAGACGGTACAAGTGAACAGGAAAGCCATCTTAAGTATATGTACTGGGCACTGGTCATTACGAGTTCCCCAGCTACATGATGGCTTTACTGAAACCTATGGTGTTTGGTATCAAAACACCTTGTCTTAATAAATCTGTACTGTTGCCAGTACTAGATGTATGATGACAGGCACTTTGAGGTGCCCCTGAAAACCTACCAGTGTTCTAGTGTGCCGGCTGACTGATACTGTCCAGCCTGAAAACACCGACGAGTTTCTGACACCCAGTAGGTGAGAGCCAGTGCTCTCTGATGTAAGGAAACAATGCCTGCTCCAGGGAACGTATTTTCACCTCCTCCAGCAGGATGGCTAGTAAATCTGCATGCCAGGGGCTTCAAAGCCTTTGCCACCTTTGATATGTGACTCAGCTTCCTCCACATCTGGAGAATGCCATCCTCTGCCCTGAGGCCCATTTGGCACCAGGACAGACAGAAAAATAGCTATGCAATAGGAGTATTGCACCTCCAGGCCAGTAACACCCCTAAGATGGGCTACCTGATGTGCTGCACCAAAGAAGAGTTACATAATTTTGTTTTTGGTGGAATTAGGAGCTTGGGGACAGGGTTATGCCCACTACCCACAGGAAGAGGTCATGTGGGGGTGTAGTCACCCCCAAGGGTAAGTAGCCTATTAGCAACCACGCTTCACTCTCCTTAACGCACCTAAATTCAGAAAAAGGTTAATTCTAATAAATAAAGTTTCAGCAGAACAAAAAAATTCAATCAGTAGAACTGACAATATGCAGTTTCAACAATTTAGGTAGATATATCGCCTAAAAGCACAAAGTGCCACTCACAGTCATGTGATCATGCTAGACCAGAGGAAAGTCACATATTCAGTCTGACCACGATGAAGCACACGCTGGATACAAGTACCAGGTTAGTCCAGCTGAAAGAATCACCTACTAATAATCCAAAGCTCTCCTTTGGGTTTTGCTGGACTGGTCACTATTTGAAGCCTTTGCTTACAGCTTTTTCCCCATTGAGTTTAGCGTGTAGGGTTCGAGGATACCACTGCTGAAATCACCTCTGCACTCGGACACACCAGGGCAAGTAAACTTGAAATGTTCGTCTTTTCTTGGACCTTGGCCCCTACTTACCTTAAGTCCAGAAAAACAGTCCTATAAGTCATTGAACAAGACCAAGGTCCCCAACCTGGGACCATTCATATCAGCCTGGGACAACTCCTGGTGGCCACCGACCCTTGGCACCCCACCCCCACCCAACAAATCACTCACGCAAGCTCAGTGTCATCCTGGACTCATCGCTTACAATGACCCACCAAGTCAACTAAGTCCCATCCTCCTGCTTTCACACACTTTAACTTCTCCAGAAGATCTACAAATGGATCCCAAAGGACTGCCGCAAAAACTCATGCCCTGGTTACTACCAGACTCGACTATGGCAACACCCTCTACACCGGTACCACCCAGAAGAACCTCAAGAAATTACAGCACATCCAAAACGCCCTGCCAGACTCATCCTGGTCTATCCCTGCCAAAAACATATCTGCAATTACCTAAGAGACCTCCACTGGCTCCCTATCTAGAAGAGAATTAACTTCAAGCTCCTCCTCCACGCTTACAAGGCCCTCCACAATCTAGGTCTTGCTACTTCAACCACTGCATCACCTTACACTCCCTCACCAGAGCTCTATGCTCGGCTCAAGAAGCACTAGCCACCATACCCCACATATGGAAGACCTGAGCTGATGGGAGATCCTTCGCCTACCTCGCAGCAAAGAGTTGGAACACCCTGCTCCTGCACCTCAGGCAGTCACCATCACTACCCCAATTCAGGAAGGACCTTAAAAGCTGGCCATTCGACTGAAGCACAGAGGACAAACTCCCTTAGTGCCTTGAGAGCCTTACGGGTGAGTAGTTGCCCTTTACAAACTCTGATTGATTGACTGATTGTTTGCAAGTGACCCTATGCAGTGTATGTTTCTACCATTAGATAACATTACCACATTCGAGGCTCATGCCTCATATTTGACAGCTGTATTTTATATATTTCTCAAAATTACTAACTTAAAAGTACTTACCTAATTCTGAAGAAGTTGGTGTCCAAATCAAAATAAAAATCTGTGTTATTTTTACCAATTGGTGTTGGAGTTCCTTATTGAGTGTGTGCCTCATTTATTGACAATGTTTGTACAACAAATGCCCGGCACTCCTCTCTGATATGCCTAAGGCTGCTCTACCACACTACCACAAAATAGAGCAGCTTGGGATTGTTAAGGCAAGCTCCTGCACTCTAGTAAAGGATATCTGGACTCTGCACAGAGTACCTCATTTTGGTACACTATATAGCAAGCCATATTCCTAACACCTAACAATTGGAGTCACTCAGGTTAACCTGGAATGAACGGAGCATGTCCAGTCCTTCTCTCAGAGCAAGACAGGGCAGTCCTCTGGGGAGCAAGGAAGTCCTTGTTCTATAATGTCCAAAAGTCCAGGAGGGTTCTGGGATTGGCTCTAGGGGGTCCAATATTTATACCTGGTGCCAGCCTACCCTTACGTCTGCTTCTAGAAAGGTCTTCCCTTCCCCTGTCAAAGCTCAAAAAAATCTGGAGTAAAAAAAGATTAATGCCAGGTGTCTTTGTGTATGCTGCAGGCAAGCCCTTTGAATATAAGTGGGGAAAACCACAGCTATGCACCAAGTTATCCTGGCAAGATGGTACATCCTGCCCACACTTAGTCCCCTTATGCGTCACTGTCTGGAAGGAATACACAACCCCCAATAGCAAAGCCACAAATGGTGAGGACAAGACAATGCCAGCTTTCTAAAAGTGGCATATCTGAACTGTAACTTAAAAACTGACTTTAGCATTCATAGGATTTTGAATTAAAATTAATTTGAATTTAAACGCCATAACGCTTTCTGATCCCAATCACAAGTTATCATTTAAAACATATTTAATGTGATAAGGTAGTCCAGTGTTGGTCAATGCGAGAGATAGGCCTTACAACAGTGAAAAACAACTTTAGAAGCTTTTCACTGCTAGGACATGCAAAATGTAAACCCACATTTCTGTCTTCTTAAATACAAGGCACAGTGCACTATGAGCCTTTTGTGTCAACCTTAGGGGATGACCTATATGTATTAAAATAGAAGGTTTAGGCCTGGAATTTCTTTTATTTTGCCAGATTGAAATGACAGTTTAAAACTGTACTACAGGCTGCAGTGGCACGCTTGACACATGTTTTAGAAGGCTACTGTGGTGGGTGGCACAATTAGTGCTGTAGGCCTACTAGTACCACTTAATTTACAGGCCCAGGGTATATGTAGTACCATGTACTAAGGACTTGGGTAGTAAGGACTTTCAAGTAAATTAAGTGTGCCGATTAGGTGTATGCCAATAGTACTATATTTAGGGAGGAAGCACAAGCACTTTACCACTGGATATCAGGGGAAAAAATGCCAACAAGAAAAAAATCAGCAACAGAGGGTGAAACTCTGTGGGTCGCAGCGCAAAGAGGGCCCTGTCCAACACATCTCTCAGGTGTTAGTAAAATTTCAACCAGATTTGAAAGCAAAACACTGTTACACATCTTAATGAATCAATATTTAGAGCGGATGCCTGGTGAAAATGACCGTGGTGTGTGCCCCCCAGTTTTTCACCTTGTCTGTTTTTGCTGGTTGTAGAACTCTGTCTACTTTGCCCCTGCTAACCAGGGATAAAGTGCAAACTGGCATACCCATAACTGGCATATTATTCATTGCATCATCATTTTATGTTTATTTAGGAGAAAAGCTCCCCCATAGAACATACATAAAAAATACAATACCATATTTCATCATTTCCATACAACATTAAAAATAACAGATGTAAAAGTACCTATTCCATCTGTAATGCTAAAATATTAAAATAATTGATTTACATCTTATCTGCCAGACGTACAATAAATATCTCAAGACCACAAAAATAATCAGCTCATTATTAGCAGTTCTTAAAATGCAAAAAGCATCTGCATGGCGTTGTACACCCAACAAACAACAGATTGTAATTAGTCAGATCTTCCTTAGATGGCGGTGGATGGGACAAAAACAGATAGTGCTCATCAGACTCAAGGCATATCTTACATAAGGGAAGAGTATGAGCCATTTGCTACAGAATTTATTCACTGGTAAAATCCCATATAAAAATTTCAGAAAGATTGCTCTTGCTTCGGGTGGTTCTATGCCATCCATAAACATTTCAAATTCCAAGACATGTTTAAAGTTGAGAAATCTTTCTGGTTAAGGTGTCTGCTAATGACTCCACTATCCATCTTTCTTGTGCATTCAGCCAGTACCCTGTTTTTAGATGTCCCAACATCTCCTTGGTAATCCACTCTGGGTTTCCCGGGCATGTATAAAAACCTAGTTTAAATATCAAGGACATAATGTAATTAAACCATGTTACAGATCCACGCATATCTAGCGTTTTTATATCGGTACATACCTGTCTATAGGATAACAGGTGTGAGGAAATGCCTCTTTTTGTATGATCATCCCAGGCTGTTTGACTGATGCTGCTGGTTTCTTGACTCTGAGAGTGCAATGAGGCGTGCTAACCAGACCTCAGTGACAGTGCCCTGACCCAAAACATGTATGTTACATTGGCTATACCAAATCGGCATAAGCTAATTTACCTGTAAGTCCCTACTATATTGTACCGAGGTTACTCTGGTACTGTAAGTTAGAGAGTCACCCTAAGGGATTGCAGCACTGGTTCTGTCACACTGGGTGTGACAAAGGGTAAACAAGTCTGCCAGTCTGCAACTGCAAGGTGGAAGAGCAGTTTCAAGCTGCTAGCGTGCCTTGGTCAGTTAAAGCCATGGCAAAGACAAATGTCCTCCTGAAAACTGTGCAAGTCACCACTATGGCAGGCCTACAGAGTGCTAGGGCAGGGTGCAGCATATTCCATGGGCAGAACATGTATTTCTTATGTTCTGGCAGTAAAAATGCAAAACTGATGTTTTTACTGTTAAAAGACTTGGCTGTCCCATTGGCGATTGAAGGGTTACACGTTGACCCCTCAGCTGTGCTACTCCTGAATGGTGCAACCAAAGTTAGTACTCCAAGGTATCAAACAACTTGTTACATTAAGCCTGACTTGATTCTGAAGTCGAAATTAATGTAATAAGTTGCACTATGTAACTTTTATATAGTTGCCGCTTTGCCTCAATCTCCTGTGCTCTTAACAATTCAACATACGTTTGAACCCGAGACAGCTTTCTGGCCTCTGGGGAGATGTGCTAATGACTTTCAGGAAAGGTGACAAGGAGGCCTGCACTGCAGAGAGGAGTAACTTTCCTCCTGCAGAAAGCCAAAGGGGATTTGACCCAAAGGTCAAGCTTCAAAGCTGAAGCTGCGTTTGAAGAGGAAATGGGGAAGACTTAGGAGAGGAGAAGCTCCATTGTTCAGGCAGTCTAGGTGAAACCATGTAAGGAGAGGTGAAATTTGCTGTCAAACAGAAGCATGTAGCCGCGTTAGTAGCCAGACCTCTGGGTTAGGCCAGAGTCCTCGACCACAGATAGAGGGTTTCTGTCATAATGGGAGTGGGTACAATGATGCATCTTGGAATAGACAGATACCTCATTTCTGAGCATAAATAGTGCACCCGTAGCACCCAGAACTCAGATATTGCCTGGACTAAAAGAAGGTACTGAAAAAGAACTTCCCTGCTTCACTCTGGAACCTGCAAAGAGAGGCTGGATCGGCATGGACTCCACCTGCTGAACCTGGTGGCTAGCAAAGAAGAGGGACTGTGCTTGCTGTGTCCTGCTCATGAAGAAGTCATCTCCAAAGCCCAGCCAAAGTCAAGAGACTTCAAGGGTCAATTGACTGACCTCCTGTTCACAGCACAGAGCCACACAGCTGAGAAGTCTGCTAGGGTATATCATCTGCCCTAGTATCTTCTACTAGGGCAGCATCTTCAGCTCGCTGACACCAACCACTGTGCAGCATCAGAGACCAGGACCCAATGCTCAATGTTGTACCTGAGTTTGCTGAGCCTGAAAGAATGCAGCTTGGTCGTCAGAGTGCACCTCTGGCTGACTACAATACCCAGCGATAGGTAGCCCAGTGATAACCAGACTTCTACCAGTGCCGAGAGGACTTTGAGAGATATCAACCACTCTCCGAGTGGTATGAGGAGTAGCTGTAGTTAGACCCTCATTGACCGCAACACATACACAGCATCCTTGAGAATCTTTAACATTTGTCATCCCTTTCATCAGTACCACCTCTATAGGAAACCACTACAATGGATAAAAGTACCTAGAACTGACTGAGGATTGCTTCTATCCTTGAGGTAACTGTTTCTAAGGACCTTGTTAGCCCCCCTACCTGGCTCTATATTGGAGTTGGTCAGATAAAGTTACTCTAAGTGGCATTACAACCACTCCAACTTTATAGGGAAAAAGTTTCAAACTGGTAAGTTTGTTGAATATGCCAATGCTTGCTTGTGGTTGAGTGAAATGCTCTGATTTACTATACATTGTAAATTCTATATCTCCGGGACCCACTTGTGAATCTTTTTTGCTGTGGTGCCTAAAAATACATATAAATACAGCCTAATTTTATAAATTGGTATCAGATTTCCTTGGTTTCCTGTTGATTACTTCTTCAACTGTTTTGGTGCTGTTTAAAAACACTACACTTGTTCCTTTGTGAAAACCTTGCTGCTCAGAACCCCACCTATCTAAGATTGAGGTGAAGGTTTGACAAACAAGGCCTGCTGGTCCTAAAGGAGTTAGTTAGTGTATTAAACAATGAGGTTGCAAAACCACACCATATAATACACCCTATTTCCTCACAACAGAAATTTGCTACACACGAATCTTATCCAACAGGTCAATGTTTTGAAATTAGCAACATGTGCTGTATTCCTTAGGCCCGATCTAAGCACATAAGTGTAATGGGGTGCTTTGGGGCAACCTAAGAATTGTACATATGAACCTATTCTCTTGTGGAATCACATTTTCCTGGGACCCATTTTGAGCCTGTTGGGCCCTGTGATACCCAATGACGACTACGCCTGTTTCTGATGAACAACTTATAACCAACATGAACTGTGCTTACAGATATATTTTGATGTTGCTCACAAAGCATTATGTTGCAAGGCTTGCTATTAGAACAGCCACCATGAAATATCAAAGCATGCCAGCTGAAACAATCTTCCTTCTGAAGAGTACCATCCTGTGTACGTGTTGTTCTCAGTTCTGTCTTAAGATGTATCAGGCGATATTAGACACCTAGATTATGTAATTTCCTTGTCTGTGCTTCAATTATCTATATATGGTGCGTTATGAAGAATTAACGGTAACACCTTTAGCAACGTTGAAGAAATGATCATACGTCAATATCAAGACCCAATGAAATGTACACATTTGTTTGTGGTTTCATAGTATAAAAGATCATGTATTACGTCCTTGTTTAGGGGCTTGATCTCCCAGGCTGTTCAGTCTCCGTGTACACGTAATAAATTACTTTACTTTATCTAAGGAGCAGGTCTTTGGTTTCTGAGCTGAACTGAGCTGATTTGGCTTCCACACTCTGTTTTTACCAAGCCCTTGATGTCATCCATACTTGAAACCTCAGCACCTTAAAGTGCTGCACCAATTCTTTGCACAATATATCTCCATAGCAGGAGAGTTGAAAATTGGATGAATTCAATTTTTCACAACTGCTGACCCTGTGTGATGCAACGTCATTTGGCTTTTCATTATTTGGTGAGCCCTTGACAATTTATTTGCAATTCACATTCTCAAATAATCAAAATCTCTGACTTGCTCCAGATCAGTAAATCCCAAATCCACCTTGCCTCTAAAAGACATGTGTGGGTTAAAGGCCATAAATTCAGTTTTGAAAACATTAATTTCCAGGCCATACTATTCGCAGGTGCTAGGGAACCTATCAATTAGGTCCTGTAGGCCCATGGGAGTTTTTGAAATTAATAACATAGCATTCGCGAACAGTCGGGCTGGAATTCCTTGGTCAGCCAACTTAGGAGTGGTGCTCTTACAGCCATAGAGGGTATCAATTGCCCTGTTGATACGAAGTGTGAACAAGGCTGGGGCTAGGACACATCTCTGGTGGACCCCCTCTCAATGTTGATGCAGTCCATCAGCTCACCTTGTCAGCCCCATCTCACTTGTGCATAGTTGTTAATGTACAAACTGTTATGGCATCCCCACATCTTTGAGGGCAGCCCAAAGGTTTCCCAGGGTATCACATCAAATGTTCCTCCTAGTTCCACAAACAATACTTTCAAATGCCCTTTATTTTAAATGACTGTCTTCCATAGGATTATAATAAAGAGGAACACCTGATCAACCATGCTCACATGAGGCCTAAAGGATGCCCGTTGCACAGACGCATGAGACCGTTTTTCAAGGACCAAGATAGCAACTGTTCCTCTGGCTTCTTCACCCAGAACCTCCACTCTAGGCTCATCCTCACAGACTTGCTAAAGACATTTATGGACCACATTTAGCCATATTTTCTGACCTATATGCTGTAAAAGTCTTGAAAAGGACCCAGATCTGCATGCCGGGATGGGGCGAAACACCTTTTGCCTGAATTGCTTTGGGCTGTTCTGTTACCAATACATAGACACAAGCACAAATAAATACTTCTCATCACAAACCCATGTATGAATTATATGTAATAATGGTTGCTATGAATTTTAATGTAAATATTCGTGAGTTACAAAACGATTTGGAAAAAAACTATTTCATGCAAGATGGAGGGTCATACCCTCAAAGGGGAGACTTACAGAAGTATTATGACAGCAGTATTAGAATACTAGGATCCCAAGACCCCTCTTCCCCACTACTTCACTTTATACAAATGGCCTTTATTTAAAATGAGTGCTATCCATAGGATTAGAATGATGAGAAACACCTGATCAATTGTGCTCGTATGAGACCTAAATCCTGTTTGTAGTTGTGTTTTTTCTTGATTTTCCTCCATCCAAGTTTGGATTTTGACAACAAATTGCTTACTAAATATTTTGGACCATTGTCAGTCAGGCTACTCCGCCTGTAAGTGGGACGGTTATCTTTATTGGGATAATTTCTGCACCTCTACAGGATTCTAGAATCTCCATCTCCCTGGCTATAGCATTAGATAATGCATTCGATCGTAAGCCACACACAACCGGCTATGAGCGATAAAGATCTCCGGGTATCTTGTCCAGTCCTGGAAGTTTCCATTTTTTATATTATCTATAGTTGCTAGAGTGTCTTCCATAAAGAAAGAGGCAATGGGACATACAAAACAAGGGATGCTATGCTAAATGATTTCTCTTTTCATATCAAAGAGCTCTTTCTAGGCATTAAAATGCCTTCATTGGGGGTTTATAATTGATTAACACAGAAATGTCTCTTTGCCATACTTCAACAGCATGGGCTCTTGCCGCTGGTATCTCCGGCACTGGTAGTACACGGGTGCAAATTCCTTTTTGTGTCTATGCGAGTCAAGCTCACAGCATTTTTCTCTTGTGCTACCAGTCTCGCTGTATTTACGCTGCTTTATCTTCACGAGGAGATGTGTCATACTTTCTTAGCGCTTAGATGTCAGGTCCTCTTAGCCATGAACCAAATGTATTGTATGGCCCTTCTCTGGGTCATACAATATATTTGGTTGTTGTCCCTCACTGCCTGCACACTTTCTTGTTCTGGTCATTATAAAGGTTACTAAAATGTTGTATCCAAATTGGAGGTTCAATACAAAATTCGTCATCCCCCTTAGTGTTGTTGGTTCTCTGTGGAAGTATGTTCCAAAAAGCTTTGCTATCCTTCCTATTAGCAGCTATGGCCAGTTTCCTTCCTCCCATCTCATTTGTGAGACTGTATGCATGCATTTGCAGTGTTTCCTTCCCAATGATAATAGTTATCCATTCTACTTTTTATGGCAACCATTAGTTTTTCTTTGGCGAGCCTTAATTGTTAATCGACCTACAGTGCTGCTTTATGTTTGTATGTAAAACCTACACAGTTTAAAAAAATTATGCCCTAATGGAAGCAAGTACGTTTAAAAAAATATTTGTTATCCTCCAACAAAAATGGGGAGTTAGTAACTAACGAGTAAATGTCAGTATGTATATCTACATTAGAAATATGGTGGGCCATTTAATTCTTCTTTTGTTGTCAGAATGAAAAATTGTTGCTTCAACTGATAAGCTCAGTTGCAGACTATATATTAGAGGAATATTCCTCAGTGCTAAGGAAAGATCATTGTGGTCACTGTCCTTCCTAATAATTACCACCATATCTTTCATATTTGACAAAAGCTGTGGGTTAAGTAATAGTCTAGTCTGCTTCTATACAGTGCCTTTTCAAATGTATAGCCAGCTTCCTTGTCAGATATTGAGCGGCCATTACAAGCACGAAGGCCATAGGTAATGTTAGAGATGCAATTCGTAACAATAATTTTGACCATGTATTTAAGGTTGGAGTCATTAACAAATAAGTTACTTACTTTCGGGAACACCTTACCTGGTAGAGACAGGAGCTAGATGCAGATTTCTTACTCAGCTGCCAGACTGGATACAGATTATTTTTCCCAGCAACACCGCTGTGAGTCTGTAGCGACGTCGTACACTGGTTATGACATCGACAGAGTCCATTTAATCCCCTCCCCGATGGGCTGACAACAGTTTCTACTGTGACTGTTTTCCACACCAAAACACAGAGCCACTTATAGAAGCTGCCTCTGGAAACAGTGTGCCAAAAAAGGGACATCTTTGTGTTAATCGATTATAAACCCCTAATGAAGGCATTTTAATGCCAAGAAAGGGATCTTTGAGATAAAAAAAAAAAAATCATTTAGCAGAGCTTCCCCTCTAAGGAGAGTCCCTGTCCTAAAAAAGAAATTCACAGAGCAGGTAGGATGAATGGGTCTGTAAGGAATCTGCGGCTAGATTCTATCTCTACCAGATAAGCCATTATCCAAGGTAAGTAACCTGTTCATCTGACAGAGACATCTAGCCACACATTCCTCTCCTTAGAATTAGATATCAAAGCAATAACATCCCCGGAGGGTCTTCAAACCAATTTAAGACAATTAATTTCTGCAGGGCCAAATAAGGAAAATGCCCGTCACAACAGACCTGACTGTTCAGACAGGAATGTAGGGAAACTTGAGCAGGGAAACCAATGTTGCTGCCAGGTATATATCGTGGACCAGAACACTGCATTCTAATGCTAGTTCTCAGATCTAAGTCTAGTATAATGAGCATGCAAGCCATCAGGGAGTTGCTTCTTGGCCAATGCATAACAAATCTTAATGCAAGCGACTAATCCTGCAGAAAGTCATTGAGAGGAAGCCAGACTAAAAAGAGAACGGATGCCCTTAGAAGTTGAGGTGAATAAAAACATGCTTCACCAAAAGAACTGTGGAAGAACCACAGACAGGTAGGTCAAAAAGGCATTGAAAAAACATAGAAATACCATTACCATGGCAGCGGGAAAAATGTGTTGGTAGACAACAGACAATCTAAACACAAAACCTCACCTATCCCAAACGTGGAATCAAACTCATGTTCGGTCAAAACATGGGGGCCCAGAGTCAACAATCAATGTCACTGAGATTTATCTCGTCACCATAAAAAACCAAGCTGCTTCGTAAAAGCATAGATAAAGGGGAAAACAAGAACCTATTTCTGAATAAGAAGCACTAAACAATGCTGTAGTAGAACATGGCAAAGATCATAACAGCACCCATTGACAAAGTCAACAATTGTCCCAAGCAGAATGCACATAGAGGAAAGAAAAAAAATTGTCAGTGTAATGACAAAGTAAAATAGATGTAATTAGATATTGGCAAAGTCAGAAAAATGCATGAGGACCAAGCCGAGTACTCAGCAGGCAGAACTAATATAAGAGAAATAAAAGTGTGGAAGACATTGCGCACACCCCAGTAAAAAAGAGGCTATCAAAGCATGTACACCAGTGCCAATTGCCTGAGTAGACCCCATCTGGTAGCTGATACAAAAGGTTAAAAGAAGGCAGCAGGTGAGAATCTTGGCTGAAGAATGGAATGAAAGGTAAAACACAAGTTCTACAGGGACGAAACCTACAAGTGGGCGTCTGAAAACTGACAACAACTTAAACAAATCTAAAGCAATTGAAGGAGTTGCAACTTATAAAAGAGTAAAAACTGCTCACCATAGGAAATAATGATCCTACAGGTCCAGCAGAAGTAAAAGTCAAAGCACATCTACCGCCTTCAGTGAACCAAAGTATATGTACGCATCTTCTGAAGGGAGTAAGGAACAAAGCAAAGGAGAATATACCCTCATGAATTAAGGAACCTTAATAATAACGCAGACGCGTTATAATTTCCCCCAGAGAGGTATCAACACAAAAGTTACTTACCTTCGGTAATGTCTTATCTGCTAGAGATATATTCTAGTAGCAGATTCCGTAACTTAGAATTTCCCCCAGGCGTCATGCGCTCTGGATACAACGCTGCAGGACCTATATAGGCGCCACCCCAGAGCGCTGACGTCAGTTTCTTTTGAAGACTTTCCACGCCAGAAGCGTGGGCCATGAAGAACACTGACCACTGGTGCATCAGAACAAGAACCCTGAAAGGGAAGCCCCTGTCCCTAGAAATCAATTTGCTGAGCGGGGAGGATGAGTGAGTGGGTAAGGAATCTGCAACTAGAATACGTCTCAACCAGATAAGGAGTTACCAAAGGTAAGTAACTTGCTCATCTGATAGAGACTTCTAGTTGCAGATTCCTTACCTTAGAATACATACCTAAGCAATACCATCCCCGGAGGAGGGTCTGCAAACCAAGACCATACTAGGAAGTCCTGCAGGACCGAACAGGCAAAGTACCTGTCCCGCCAGACTGGACAGTTCATTTAGTAGTGTTTGGTGAAAGTGTGCAGAGATGCCCACATTGCTGCCTGGCAGATGTCCAGGACTGGAACTCTGCATGCTAATGCAGTGGTTGCAGCTGTTGCTCTAGTATAGTGAGTTCACAAACCCTCTGGACGTTGCTTTTCAGCCAATGCATAGCACATTTTAATGCAGAGAACGATCCATCTGGAGATGGTTCTCTTCTGTACTGCCCGACCTTTCTTCCCACCCACACACCCAACACAGAGTTGATCATCCACCCAGTACTCTTTGGTACGATCAAGGTAGAACGCCAATGCTCTTTTTGGGTGCAGACGGTGGAGTCTTTCCTCTTTCTTAGACGGATGCAGAGGTGCGTAAAAAGTAGGCAAGGTGATGGATCTGCCTACATGGAAGGGTGTGACCACTTTCAGCAGAAAGGAGGCCCGAGTGCGAAGCACCACTTTGTCAGGCTAGATGGAAAGGTAGAGTGGCTTAGATGACAATGCTTGCAGCTCACTCAAACTGCAGGCAGAGGTGATGGACTCAAGGAAGGCTCTTTTTAATGTCAGAATGTCAGAAGCCTGAGAGGACAATTGTGAAGAGGCACAAAGGGAGCACACAAGGAATGTCAGAACCAGATTCAGATCACATTGGGGGATTATGAATGGTGAAGGAGGAAACATATGGTAAACAAGTAGAGATAGTCAGGTAATCTCAGAAAAGCAGAGTTAGCAGACAGATAACCTTTGAGGGTGCTCAAAGCAGAGCCCTGCTGGTACAAGAAGAATACAAACAAGAGGACCTCAGATAGGGGGACTGAGAAAGGGTCAACAGACATGTCTGTGCACCATGCCACAAATTTGTTCCATCAACATGCTTATCCTGTTTTGGTGCAGTGATGCCTGGCTGCTAAGATAACGTTACAGACTTCTGACAGAAGGTCAAAAGCTGTCAACTGCTGCTGCTCGATATCCACGCAAGAAGGTGGAGACTGGACAGGTTTGGGTGGAGAGCTGTCCCCTGCTGCTGCAACATAAGATCCTCCTGAAGGGACAGTCTGTCCAGAGAATCGATGACCAAGCACAATAGCTTGGGATATCAGACTCTTCATGCCCAGTCGGAAGCCACAAGGATTACTTGGACCCAGTCGTTCTTGATCTTCTTGAGAACTCTGGGCAGAAGTGGTATGGGCGGAAAGGCATACAGGAGACCTGAGTTCCACTCGAGACAAAAAGCTTTCCCTGCGGAAGCAAACAGATCTAACCAAGGCTTTCCCAACTGGTGAAGGATACCTTGCGCCACCTCCAGATGAAGATTCCATTTGTGATTGACCAGGCAGTGACGGATGAGTTTGTACTCTCTGGCATTCAGACAGCCTGCCAGGTGTTGAATCACCAGGGAAACATCCTGATGTTCCAGCCATGTCCAGAGGCGCAGAGCCACCTGACAAAGGGTGCATGACCCCACGCGGTCCTGCTTGTTGTAGTACCACATGGCAGTGGTGTTGTGAACACCTGCAGTAGATTTCCTTTGAGTGAGGGAAGGAATGCCTTCAATGCTAACCTGATCGCCCTGAGCTCCAAAAGACTGAGTGGAGCTTTGACTCCACTGGAGACCAGACACCTCCGATTTCTGCCTCTCCCATGTGGCTGCACCTTACCAGGAGTGACTCATCTGTCACTACTGTCAGATCTGGTTGGGGAAGAAAGGGAGGTCTGCCCCTGACCCAATCGCAGTTCAAGAGCCACCACTGCAGATCTTGCACAGTTCCCTCAGAGATTTTACCATGTCGGAAAGATTCCCCTGATGCTGCACTCACTGGTACTTCATGTCCCACTGTAGAGCCTGCATATGCCCTCTAACATGAGTCACCAGCAGGATGCAGGAAGCCATGAGGCCCAGCATCCTCAGAGTCATTCTCATTGAAATCCAGAATAGAGACTGAAGCATCGATATCATAGTCCAAATACCCTGGACTCACCGAAGGGAGGATTGGCCCGAAACTGCACTGTATCCAGAAGAGCTCCGATGAAAGGGGGCATCTGAGAGGGAGTCAGGTGTGACTTCGGCACATTGATAGTGAAGCTCAATGAATACAGGAGGTCCACAGTAATCTGGAGGTGGGAGACAACAACTTGGGATGAGCCTGCCTTCAACAGCCAGTCATCGAGGTTGGGGAAGACTGAAGCCCCTGACCTGCACAGATGAGGTGCAACCACCGCCATCACTTTGGTGAACTGGCAAGGCTAAAGGTGAGCATGGTAAACTGAAAATGCTTGTGGCCTACAGTGAACTGCAAGTAAGGTCTATAGGCCGGCAGGACAAGAATATGAAAATATGGGTCCTGCAAGTCCAATGCAACCATACAGTCTTCTGGATCCAGGGCAGACAGACTAGATTTTACATAATACCATACAAAAACTAGAAAAAATAATAATAATAATAATAATAATAATACGTCAATACCCAGAGAAAAACTTTCTACATACGAGGCGCCGGGCATCATACTGATTAATCTTCATAACCGCAGATATTGGAATAGTTATTGAATCCAATTCGAGCCTGAAGACTCCCAAAGAGTTTAGAACAGAACATCCCGTTCTAATCCGATTTATCTAACACCAGCTTGTTCTCTCCTATTGACAACAAAAGGCTTGCCTATGCCTAACCACGAGAATGGAACAACTATATGTCAGTCCTATCCTTCTGACTGACGTAACAGATATCATGACTACAGTATTTATATATATCCAGAATCTATTATAAAAAATACAAAAGACCAGGATGTGCAGCTTTTAAAATCATACTATCAGTGGATTGTACTATTGGGAATGGTCCTGATGAAGGTGACCCGCATAATTAAGGAACACCAAAACGCGCGTTGGCCTTCTGTCCCTATTGTACCTCTCTGACAGAGCAACTTCATCATCGCCTTTTTTCCTAATATAATTTGTCTTTGTATCAGACTATAAATGATAAATTATCAATTATTTTTGTAGAATGATTTTTTAGATTAGTTTTTCTCTGGGTATTGATGTATTATTATTATTATTATTTTCTCTAGTTTTTGTATGTTATCATGTAAACTCTAGTTTATTTCATGTTATTTTGCACCAGTGTATCTTTCTGTCTTATTTGATTCCTATTTAGTATGAGTGTGGTGTGTCTGAGTTAGGTAGTTAGTCTTTCCCCGACTTATCTTCACACTAGGTTTTCTAGTATTTTAATTCTTTGTAAAAGTATTTAATAAAATCTTTTTTGTGACAAATTATCTCCATCTGTCATTTCTTTTTCTTGTTCAGCCGTTCTGTTTAATCATATATTATTGTTAGTTTGCAGTATATCATGTTGTAATTATCTGTACCTATAGTGATTTATACCTGAAGGGTATTATCCCCTCAGGTCACATTGCTTGTACCTCGTTTAGTAGTTTTCTTCTACATTAGTTACTTCCCTGTCCGAGCTACGTTCATCGTATTAGGGAACCCCTTCTAGTTACTTTCCAGTGCAGACAGAACCTGGGCAAGAGTGAGCATTTTGAACTTCTCCTTCCTGAGGAAGAGATTGAAGGACAAGAGGAATGGTATAGGGCGAAGGCCCTTGTACTTTTTGGGCCCCGGAAAGTAGGAGGAATAACAACCACTACCTACTTTTGGCACAGGGGCACCTATATTGCTCCCTTGGCCAAGACAGCCGTAACCTCCTTGCGGAGAAGTGCCAGGTAATTCTCCATCATCCAATTGTAGGATGAGGCATGGATGGAGGAACAGTCTTGAAGAGGAGGGAGTAGCTCCTTCTGACTATTTGCAAAACCTACTTGTCTGACGTGATGGATTGCCATTAGTGCAGGTGATGGCGAATCCTGCCTCCTACTAGGCCCTGATGGGGAAGTGTCAGACGAGGAAGGTTTAGAGGCTGCAGCGGGAGGGGTGGTGCACTAGGCAGACGGTTGGCCCTCTGGTCCACAAAGACATAGGATTCCACATCCCTGTCCATGCAAAGGCTAGGCAGTTTGCCCAGAATGGTTGCTGGAGGGAAAGGGATGTGGTTGGGTGCCTCTTCCATTACCACAAAAGGGGCATAAAGCAGACTGAGGGAGGCGAGGGGCAGCCGTGAGGCCTAAGGACCTGGCCGTAACCGGAGGCTCCTTTAAGCACTCGACCGCCAAGTCTGCTTTGTCTCCCAAGAGACGGATGCCATCAAATGGCATGTCCAAAAGTGTAGATTGGACATCCCCCGAAAAGCCTGACATCCTCAATCAACCATGGCACTTCAAGGCCATCATCGATGCAACCGATCTACCTAGTGAGTTGGTAGTATCCAGTCCACATTGTATTGTTAGCTCCCCTGCGTCCCTCACATCAGCAACAGCTTAAGAGAGAATGGCCCAAGCCTCCTCTGGGACCTAAGGCAGCACTTGCACAACCGTGTCCCATAAAGTTTGGGTGTAATGGTCCAAAAAGCATGTGGTGTTCACAGACCGCAATCCAAGACTGGAGCAAGAAAACAGTCTTGTCCCAAGCTGATCCAGTCTCCAAGCCTATCGGGAGGTGCCGAAGTAAATGCGCCTAGGGGTGTAGAGGCCTGGATAACCAAGCTCTCAGGGGTTGGGTATTGGGTCAGGAACAATGGGTCATTAGGGGCTGGTCTATGGTGGCAGGTAATTGTCCTATTAACAGGAGCTCCTGTCCTGGGTTTGGACCAAGTACCCAGCAGGGAATCAGTGAGGGCATCATTAATGGGCAAAGGGTGTTCAGAAGAGGAAGCCCCGAGATGAAGCACCTCAGTCAGGAGGTTGGTCCTGATGGCCACCAAAGGCAGCTCGAGGCCCAAAACCTCAGCCGCTCTCCTCACCGCCATAGAAAAGGACACTCCCTCATCTGTAGCCTTAGTAGGGGCGGAAAGCATGCCAGTGTCAGGGGAAGTGTCCAGACCACTAGCTTCACCCGGGTCCGCAGCCTGATGCATAGGGTTGACAAGCTGGTATTCTAAAAGGTCCAGCAAACCCGCCAAACTCCCACCGTACCCCAACCCATAACAGTAATGGTCAGACTCTGGCCTAGAGAGCAAGGTCCCAACAGAAGTCTGGAGGTCTGACATCAGAACCATTGTCGGGAAAGGTTGAGGTGGCACGACCGATGCCGGTTCAGATCTGGCACGGATCCCTGGGTGCCCTCCGGAGACGAGGCCGGAGCTGCCAGCGCAGATCCCTAGGGGGCCCCTGCTGACGTCAAGGGGCCCAGAGGCGCTCCAGCAGGGTCGGACTGCCCAAAGATGAGGCACATGCCCACATAGAGCTCATGTAGTTGGGCGGGGGTGGCTCCAGCTCCCGGAAACTCGGGGGGGTTGACCATGCAACAAGTACAAAGGCCTAGAGCAACAACCCTCCCTTTTCTGCATCGCATCTGCCAACTGACAGGGTGAAGAAGAAGAACGCTTGCTCTTCTTTGACTTCTTAGGCTTACCTGAACGTCCCGAGCACTTGGAGTGAGATGACGAGGAATGGGGGCTCCATGATAAGTCTCAGGACCTTCCTCTTGACGGGAAGCGACACGGAGCTGAGCCTCAAGCAGCTTTAGGAACCGCTGCATCAAAGCTTTTAGATTCATGGCCCAGAACTCGGAGCACAACCTCGGGTCATGGTCGCGCTCCAAACACAAAAGACACACAAGGTGCGAATCTATCACGGACATCATCCGATGACAGGAGTCTCAAGGCTTAAATTGCGTCTTCCGTGATGACATCTCAATTCACCAGAGTGTCAAAAATGCCTTTGACAAAAGTCGAAAAGTCCAGTCAAAAAGTGACTGTAGGGGTAGCTCTGCACGTAGGCTGGAGCAGAAAGAAAAGCACTGATGTCAGTTCAACAGGGTGGCGCTTATATAGGTCCTGCAATGTCATATCCAGCATGCATGATGCCAACGATGGACGCAGAGTTGACCGACACCACCTAACAACGTGCAAGGTTATTACTAAAAAAAAAGTCTCTGGATCAAGACTGATGCCTTGGGGAAATTCTAAGGTAAGGAATCTGCAACTATACATCTCTATCAGATGCTATGATACCTGTAAGAAAGGAGTCAAAGGAAATGACCAGGGACACCGTGCCTGAAGGGAGAAACCAATCCCCCTTCTGAACCAATCCCAGCACAAGACAGAACCACAATGTTTAAAGAACATGCATAAACCATCAGGTATCTACCATAGATGGAAGATAGCCACCAACACAAAGGATGACCACATGGTGGCGTCTTAAGAATAAATAAGTAGAAATCTGGAGGCCCTAGATGAGTGTGGCCCCTTGCCTAAGAGGAGGCTGTAGCAGTCAAAGTAAAGGACCTGAACTTGTAGGAGGCTGTCTCAGTTTATGGGGTACACCTACGGTGAGGCATCCTAAACTGAACCCAGGCAACCCTTAGCGATAGTGTGTCGGTGCCTAGATAACCAAAGCTCTCCAGGGGTAGCTGTGGAGTTCAGTTCAGGCTTATCAGGGTAGGAGTGTAAAGCACTTGCAATGCCACAACAGTCAGTGATGTTTGCACAAGAAAGGACAACACCAAGTGATACAAAAATAAAGTATTCTTCATTATAAAACTACTACTAACCTTTGGTATATCTCCACTTGGATAATGTTGGAAATGGGGTATTTGGTTGGCAGTCAGGTTGCCCCCTGTCCAAGCAAGGACCCTCACTCTAGTCAGGGTAAAAGAGAATCACCCTCAGCTAACCTCTGCTTACCTCCTTGGTAGCTTGGCACGAGCAGTAGGCTTAACTTCAGAGTGCTAGGTGTAAAGTATTTGTACCAACACATACAGTAACTTAATGAAAACACTACAAAATGACACAACACAGGTTTAGAAAAATAGAGAATATTTATCTAAACGAAACAAGACCAAAACGACAAAAATCCACAATACACAAGTCATAAAAAGGCAAAAGAGTCTTCATGTAGTTTTAAACACACACTAACACTGTTAGCATGAAAATGTACCTTGGGTGTGTCAAAAATAACCCCGCACGGGCGACAGTGCGTAAAAAAGGGGTTGCGATGCGTCGATTTCACTCATGAGCGAGACCTTGCGTTGTTTCTCCTTTTGTCGGGTCGGGCGCGTCCTTTCTTCTCTCTGCAGGAGAGCAATGCGTCGATCCGGTCAGCACTCTCGGGTCCGGGCAGGCCTTGCTTTGTTTTTACATGCCCAGCGGTGTTTGCGTCTGAAATCCAGCCGCACGATGATCCGAAAACCATGCAGCACGGGTTGCGATCTCACCAGCCTCCGTCAGCGATGCTGTGCATCGTTTCTAAAGCTCTGTGCGTTGATTCTTCGGCCGTGTTACAAGCAAATTTTTGGCCGCAAAGCTGGTGGCGCGTCGATTTCCTAGCCACAGATCGGAGTCACGTCGATCCTTTCCCCACACGGCGTTCTGTGAGTGGATTTCTTCCTCCTAGGCTACCAACTTCTCCTTTCAGGGTCCCAGGAACTGGATGGGCACCACAGGGCAGAGTAGGAGTCTCTCCAGCGGCTCCGGGTGCTGGCGGAGAGAAGTCTTTGCTGTCCTTGAGACTTCAAACAACAGGAGGCAAGCTCTAAATCAAGCCCTTGGAGATCTTCACAAGATGGAAGGCACACAAAGTCCAGCCTTTGCCCTCTTACTCTGGCAGAAGCAGCAACTGAAGGATAGCTCCACAAAGCACAGTCACAGGCAGTGCGGCTCTTCTTCCTCAGCTCTTCAGCTCTTCTCCAGGCAGAGGCTCCTCTTGGTTTCCAGAAGTGTTATCAAGTCTGTGGTTTTGGGTGCCCTTATTATACCCAATTTCTCATTTGAAGTAGGCCTACTTCAAAGCAAAGTCTCTCTTGAATATGAAATCCTGCCTTGCCCAGGACAGGTGCCAGACACTCACCAGGGGGTTGGAGTCTGCATTGTGTGAGGGCAGACACAGCCCTTTCAGGTGTAAGTGACCACTCCTCCCCTCCCTCCTAGCACAGATGGCTCATCAGGAAATGCAGACTACACCCCAGCTCCCTTTGTGTCACTGTCTAGCGTGAGGTGCAACCAGCCCAACTGTCAAACTGACCCAGACAGGAAATCCCCAAGCAGGCAGAGTCACAGAAAAGGTATAAGCAAGAAACTGCTCACTTTCTAAACGTGGCATTTTCAAACACACAATCTTAAAATCAACTTTACTAAAAGATGTATTCTTAAATTGTGAACTCAGAGACCCCAAACCCCACATGTCCATCCGCCCCCAAAGGGAATCTACACTTTAATCAGATTTAAACATTAACCTTTGAGAGGGACAGGCCTTGCAACATTGAAAAACAAATTTAGCAATATTTCACTGTCAGGACATATAAAACACATTACTATATGTCCTACCTTAACCATACACTACACCCTGCCCTTGGGGCTACCTTGGGCCTATCTTAGGGGTGTCTGACATGTACAAAAAGGGAAGGTTTAGGCCTGGCAAGTGGGTACACTTGCCAAGTCGAATTTACAGTTAAAACTGCACACACAGACACTGCAGTGGCAGGTCTGAGACATGATTACAGAGCTACTTATGTGGGTGGCACAACCAGTGCAGCAGGGCCACTAGTAGCATTTGGTTTACAGGCCCTAGGCACCGCTAGTGCACTTTACTAGGGACTTACTAGTAAATCAAATATACCATTCATTGATAAGCCAATTACATACACATTTTGTGAAGGAGCACTTGCAATTTAGCATTGGTTAGCATTGGTAAAGTGCCCAGAGTAACAAAAACAGCAAAATCAGAGTCCAGCACACATCAACAACCTGGGAAACAGAGGCAAAAAGTTAAGGGAGACCACACCAAGGATGAAAAGTCTAACAGAGATTTCGACACACAACAAATAAACTCAGTAACTACCAGGAAAAGCATAGAAATACATAGGTTCTTATGAGGGGGGCCAAACCATATACTAGGAAAGAGGTATAGGAATGGAGGTGTCCAACCAAGGTAAGTGTGTTAGGATTCCAGGGGCTGGGAGAGTGCGGAAATACCCAAGATAAGTAGTATAAATCCCCAAGGCGCCCATGTGCAGCGGTGTTATCTATCCAGGTGTCCCGTAGTCTAATACAGGACCATCGCGGTTGGAATTTTTAGGATTCAGGACCCTTCTCAGAAGACCCAGAGGAAGCTAGTTGGCATAAGGAAGGTTCGATAGTGCCCTCACCCTTAGATACCCAAGAAACTATAGTACCTACACCAGGGAGCCTGGGTGCATAGGAGTGAAGTGATGTTGGAAACCTTTGTTCGGAGTCAATGGGGTGCTTGGTTACCCAGCTTCTGTTGTGACCTGTGGACCAGGTCGGTGGAACCCAAGGGTGGACTCCAGACAAGAAGAACCTGAAAACGACAGTGACAGAGTCCAGACCACTCGGAGATGTCCAGGCGGTGCAGGTAGGCAATGCTCACCCTTCTTGGGAAGAATTTCCTGCAGGATGGTGATGGAAGGAGCACAGCTGCGGAGTCCAGGTGATGCAGGAAGATCCTTGGAGTCACCCACAAGCTGTCCCACATTGATTGCTGGATTGCAAAGGGGTCAGTGATCAACAGAACAACAAACAAGCCTTGGCAAAAGCAGGAAGAAGCTGCAGAGAAGTTTGCAAGATTTTGGGGACCAGCAAGTTCCAACCGACTCAACCTTTGGAGTGAAGTTACAGCCGGCCCCCAGCAAGCAGGAGAGCTAAGAGGAATCATTGGCGCCCATATAAGGACTCACTGGCAGCAGGCACAGGGAGTCGCAGGGAGGCCTCACCAGCACAACAAAGCAGCACCAAGAAGGAGTTCCATGCTGCAGGAGTTGCAGGGAGTTTGCCGTTCTTGGAGTTGCAGAGTGGTGGAGGCGGGGATTCTTGGAGCTTGAAGATTATTGGAGGAAGAGTCGCCAACCCTTAGCAACAGCAACAGTCGCGGTGCAAAGGGGTTCCGCCCCGGTGCCTACAGCAAGGGCCCACCATCTCCCAAGTTGGTAAGAAGCCAAGTTGGACCTAGAAAGGGCTACAGAACCACCACCAGTGTTGTACAGCCTTTTCGATGTCACTGGGAGAGCAGGATCCACCAGCAGGTCATTGTGGTCGAGGTGCCTGCAGATGCAAGGGCGTGACTCCTTAACTTCAAGGGAGATTCCTCTTGCTTCCCGGTGCAGTTAGAGTCCTTGAGGCCCTGGAGGATGTACAGCCACGGATTTTGCAGACTTTTTGCAGGAGCTGGAGAAAAAACTGTTGCAGTGGGATCCTTCCCACGTGCTACAGTCTTTTTTCAGTTCCTAACAGGGGTGGCCCCTCCGCTACGGCAGAGGAGTGTCGCCCCACTGCTAATAAGCCAGCAGAAAAAGAAAATAATAATACATTATTATCATTTTATTTTTCCACTGTCTAGGGCAGGGTGGGGCCAGCATCCTCCATTTGAGGAGGGTGGTGGAGTGGTGCACTCTAAGTCTGAGCGGTCTGAGGCACTTAGAACTCTCCACTAGGCTGTGTCGTAGAGACCAAGTACAGGCTCCCACTCCCTCCCTGAGTGGCATTTCAGTCCGCTCAGGCCAATCCTGGCGATTCTCTCATGCTGTGTAATATCTATGAGTAAGGACTCCTCAGTACACCTCTATTGACCAGTACTATTATTGGTAATCTACCTCCCATATTGTGTGGCTTCTGCTTATGCCTATACCTATGCTAACCTTTATAGAATAGACATTAGCATGACACTGGCTTCAAAGAGACCTCACATATAGTTCCAGTTCACATGCAGGAACTTACTGGGGAGATAAAAGATAGTCAACCGTTAAGAAAGAAAAACAATGAAAAAACTATATTACCACTCCAGTCTATAGTCCATGAGAGAAGGTTTAAACAACAGTCCTCAGCTTCGTATCAACAGAGATCCCTGAACATCAGCAGTTAGGAAGATGGCCTTGCCCTGCCTCTTCCTGGCTCAGATGGTCTAGGACTGTCCCTGTCTTGGCCCAGTCTTCAAGCAGGCACGCTCTTGAGTGTGTCCAGCAC
This sequence comes from Pleurodeles waltl, assembly GCF_031143425.1. Lineage (NCBI taxonomy): Eukaryota > Metazoa > Chordata > Amphibia > Caudata > Salamandridae > Pleurodeles > Pleurodeles waltl. Next base: position 577,688,742 of record NC_090449.1, on the reverse strand, counting down.
CGCAAGGACAAGTGTTGGCTTTAAGAGCTCCTTCAGCACTATATCAAGAGACCTGCCTCTGCAGGATCTCATTAGGATTCTAGGACTGGAAGTCCTCTTGTGTTGGCATAGTTAACTTACCTATAAGTCTCTAGTATATGGTACAAAAGTGTACCCAGGATCTGCAAGTTAAATGGCACAAGTGGACTGCAGCACCCCCTGTGCCATCCACTACAGTGACAATGTAAATATGACTGCAAAGCCTACCCTCTGTAGCCCAGCTGTGCAGTTTCAAAACTGCAAATCTGGCCTGTCAAATAACCCTTCTTTACCTGCCTATGCCTAAAACTTCCTTTTAAAGATGACCTTTCCCAGCATAAAGCCTCAACTGGACATTTTGCATGAGCTCAACTAGTCTCCCTGTAACTTTATGGGTATGAGGTTTTGTCACAAAAAGAAGTCAAATGCATCCAAGCCAGTGAAGCAAATTTTTAGAAGTGGTTGGGGTTACCCACAGGCTCAGTGAGCAGTGCGCTGAGACTAGAGTTAGGCCTCACTAACATTTTGTCCAAATAGAGCCAGCGGTTGCTCAGTTTTTGGGCAGGTTTGCTGAAATCAGATGAAGGTTCCCCGAGGTATTTTATACTACTGCACCTGCAAGGGAAACCCAAGGGACAGTGGATAAATAACCTACAGGTAGTGGAAGCATCCCTGAATTTGTCCACCTAGTATTCTCCCTCAGACACGTGAGTGCTCCAACAGAAACAAGCATTAAAATGTTTAAAGAACACTCACTCTATAGTGATTCGATTGATTTGAGCAAGAGAGGTAGTCTGCTGCACCTGGTGGAAGCTGATTACAGTGGCTTATTTGAACATTATTTGAGGGATATCAAGAGTAGATCTGTGATGAGATAGTCTCTGAAGGTTCGATTGGGCCAGGTTACCACCATTATTAAATGGATGGGGTCCAACCGGGGCGGATGGAGGGGCAGGGATCTTTGCCCTTTCTGTAATCTTGATACATTATCATTCCTGCATCTTAATGTTTTTTGTGCCTTAACATAAGACAAGACTTATTATTGCCCGTTTTTAGACATCTCCAGGTCCTTCGTATTAGTGATTTAATAAATATAAATTGGCACTGTAATATTATGGTGGTCTGTTGAGTTTTGGCAAAAGTTCAGCCAGCTGTAACCGGAGAGCTTTCCCACACCCTTTTTAAGAAAGTGACTTGTTTGTTTTGCATTATAGCGCGGGTTAGGGAGGTGTAGCTATGTTTACTTTATTTTTGTTGTTCCTATTTATTCCAGAAAGTGTGCATTTTCATGTAGGGTTGCACTTCTTTGTCCATATTGTACTATTGAGGGCAATAGACAATTTCTCCCCCCATTTGTTTTTAAGTATTAAGTAAGCAGTTTTAAAGCATTTGTGTATAGTTTGTCATATTGCATTACCGGCTATGTTAAGTCACCATTTATTATTTTTTTTCTCTGCAGCTATGTTTGTCCAGCACTGAATCTATGTGTTTTCTATGTTGCGGGCTGCGGTGGGTTGTACTGCAAAAGTTGTTGGTTTTCAAAACATGGGTGGTGCTTGTTGTTGTATCCATCTTAGCTTTTTTGGGGGTATTTGTACTATACATATTTTTACATGTGTTGGTGTATATGTTTTCTTGATGTTCGCCCAGACCAATAGCTCTTGAATCGGAGAACTCCAGCTCATTACAAACATCTCTTGAATCGGAGGACCCAAATTGTTTGTGAATAACAGTGCTTTTATTGTCAATTTGAATTACTGTATACTTTAATTTTTTGTTCTTATTATTGGAGTCTTTGAGATGTATGGTTTGAAATGCCTAATTAGCCTGAGAGCAAACTAATAAAACATACTGAGACTGAGTGATACTGAGAACTGTCACCTAGGATAAGAACGGCCCCTTTGATGAGGTGAAAACTTGCTCCCAGAGCTGAAAAGGCCTTGGGTGTGGGGAGGTGTTCTGCTCTTCTGGCAGGATAACCATTTGGGCTGTGGCCAGGAAGTTGATTTACTTTAAAGGAAAATGTCAGCTGGCAAATGAGCAGGGCCCTCCTTTGATCACTCAGTCTGGCAAGTACCAATCACAGTCGAAGAGGAGCTGTCCCAGAACTGGTTTATAGTGACCAGAGAAGCAGGGTTGCTCATTTTTCTTGGGTACAGCTATGGGATGGACACATAGGCTCTTCACAAAGGGGAAGGAAACAACCACAGCACCGAAACAGCCATGCTGCCATAGACAAAATACACACCATCCTCGACTGAGGACAGACCGCTGCCTTCATCCTTCTCAACCTCTCCACCGCTTTCAAAACACTCATATCCAGACTACACACATCAGGAATACAAGGGCCAACACTCAAATGGATAGCACTCTTCTTCTCTGGAAGAACACACCAAGTCAGACTCTCACTGTTCACATCAGAATCCATGGAGCTCATATGCAGGGTCACACAGGGTTCATCACTCAACCCTACACATTTTAACATGTACATGACTCTTCGGGAAAAACACAGTCAGATTCAACAGAATGACATACAGCTCATTTTTCCCCTCACAGACAACAACACCACCACCAAGATAAACTTCAAACAATGCATGATCAGCATGGCCAGTTGGATTGACGAAAACTGCATCAGGGACAACACCAACAAGACAAGATGAGCTCATCTTGGAACTCCACCCGGTGGCCTGCTGATCTTGGACCTGCACCCATGCTAACCAACCATGCTAGGAACCTAGTCCTCACCCAGGACACCAACCTCCCCGTGAAGTCCCAGGTCAATAATCACCTGTTCATGATTCTACATCCTATGCATGTTACGTAAAATCTTCAAGTGGCTCCCACTGGACACCAGACATACAGTCATGCAGGCCCTAATCACAAGCAAATTGGACTACAGCAATGCACTTTAAGCCGGCATCCCAACCCATCCTCTTCACAGACTTTAAACCGTCCAAAAACGCAGCAGCCAGACTCATCCTCGATCTCTCACCCTGAAACCACACCAAACCACTCCTTTGAGTGCACTATTGTGTCCCCATCCAGAAAAACTGCAAGTTAAAACTTCTCATACATGCTTTCAAGTCACTGTACTCAACACAGGATCAACATACCTCAATTGCTGGCTTCACTACCAACAACCCACCAGGCAACTTTGTTCAGCAACACTTTCACTTTGACTTGCACACACACACACACCCCGCATCCACAGAAGCAGAATGGTAGGTTGATCATTCCCCTACCAAGTCACCAGATCCTGGAAGGACCTCCCTTAACACATCAGCGCCTCCTCACTTCTTGAATTCCACAAGAAGTTGAAGACCTGGCTATTCAATCAGTGTTCTTGCGGGGCCATCAAGATTGTCTGTATTCAGGCCCAGCTTCACCACATGCCTACACTCACCTAGTCAATGTCGGAAAATCCTCACGAGTGACAAGCAGCACTCTACAAATCCACCTTACATTAAATGACCTTACAAAAGAATGACCATGGCTGGCGCTGAATGCTTTTTGGTGCTATTTTCAGATTTAAACTTTAAGAATTCATGTCTCCAGTTCATCTTATTGTATTTTTGTCTTTTTGCTGTCAGTTTAGTTATTGACATATTCTCTAGTTTTCTACATTGATTTGGGATTTTTCTTGTGTAGTGTTTTGACTTTGTTGCTGTTTTGGTACCTGTTGGGACAGAAAAGTGGTGATGGAGGTGCGCCCCTGCACTTAGGGCCCTAGCTGCAGCGATCTCTGGATCCTTCCTACCAATACTTACTGATGGACAAACATGGATCATAAGTGTGCACCATGACCTACGCCCGTCTCACGGGCTGTGGTCTTGTTAGATCAGCAGGAGCATAAAAAGCGTCACACTGGTAGTGTTAAAGGGTTATTGCCCTTACAAAAAGCTAGGTATGACGAGTGCAGTGGTGGAAGCATACCTTTTCTCAAAAAGAAATAGTGATCATTAGAGTGAACTGGCCTTTTTTTACCTGTGTTACTGGTGTGAGGCCTATCGGCCTACTCTTGTAAAGTTCAGATGCTGTGTAAATAACTCACCTTTGGCCCGCATCATGGGAGTATGTGCCTGTATATGGTACAGTACTTGGAGGCCTGTGGGTGCCATACTGAAAATCCTGGGCCTTGAAATGGCATAAAGAGGTGGAGAAGCCATCTCAGACAGATTTGTGGATGACTGCATTCCCGAGAGTTATGGGAGACACACTCACTGGAGGAAGGGAGAAACAGGCTCTCATGCATTTCAAAAGGGATCTTTGATTCTGAAAAGGCCACTGTTCGGTGGGGAGTGGGCACATCTCAGAATGAAGACAGGGCTGATGAGGGAATGATAAGGAGAAGGTCTCGTGCATTTGTCACATTTCGATAGGCCTATATAAGTGAGGCTCAGATCCTTTATACAATCCCATGGCCTGGGTTGTGGGGCTATTAGGTTTGTAGTTGCTTCTGCCTAGACAGACAACTTTCTGGACAAAGGGCGGGACACAGGAGTGGCAACTTCAAAGTAGGCAAACACCACCATACTTTAAAGGCTAATACATTAAATCACATCTGGGCCTGGAAACAGGGATGTTGAGCTCCCCAAAATTGTCAAATTGTAGCTGTACATCATTGTGGAGAAGGTCAGCATGACTTCTGTCTGTTGCGACCAGGACTGGAGACCAGGGTCTGCTAGTTTCCTAGTTGAGTGAGCGGACATCAGCAAGGAGAATCAAGATCACCTGCCCTGGGGCACCAGCATCTGCCCGTCTGCTGAGACCGGATGACCCTGTGAGATTGAAGAATACTGGAGGGTGCAAGGTCCAGTGGGAATCCTGTTGAGTGGATCCTTGAATCCCTGAGTGTGATATTCAGATCTGCATTAACATCGCCCCACCATTTGGGGTGTCTGCCTGTGTGCCGCTGTTCACAACACCCGTATGCCGGGTGAACTGCAGTGAAGAGTAACAGCAATGCTCTGTAACTGAAGAGGTCCTTCACTCTGTGCAGGACTGTGAGCCAGAAGAGCCATCTCAATGTGTGCTGCTGTTCACAACCACCATATGCCAGGTGGGAGACAGAGTGAAGAATAAAGGCCATCACCCTGGTGCTGTACTGTGAAGAGATTCATCGCCCTGTGCAGTTTTGTGAATCAGAGTGGCTGTCACCCTGTGAGCTGCTGTTTGTGACTCCCATATAGCAGGTGGGGGCCGTGGTGAAGAGAGAAGGCAGTCGATGAGGAGTGGCGTGCGGCAGAGAATCATAGCAAGTTGTGACATAGCTAAGCAGAGCTTTGACTCAATCAGCCACATCTGAGACCTGTTGCGGACTGAGGAAGATTTACAGCATGACTGGAGGAGTGCAGTGGACACCTGCCAGCTCACCCACAGAATCTAGATGTACTCAACTCCGGGCTGCTTACACAAGCCTGGGCCTTCTGTACTACAACTCCAGTGATAGTGGGTAAGACTGACTACCAGGCTAGCAGGCCTCTAGGGGGCTTGCTCTGACTGAAACACTACAGCTCAGAGATACTTTGACTTTTAAAAAGCCATGCTGAAACTTCTAAAACCTCTACTCATTTGTGGGGCTTGGCTTGAATACTGCCTCATGTAAATGGGGAATAACCACAGTCTTTAGGCAGGAAAGAAGGACTCAGGATATTGCCTAGACAACATTAGAGTGATGGCCTTATGAAGACTGTGTGTATATTATTTTTGGTGTGCCATATTTTACTTCTATGGTCATATATAAATACTGCTTTTATCAAAAGCAAGTATCTTTCTGGACATTCATTTAATGGGGTTGCTTAGCATGTTTGGGTCTTGTACCTGTTCATGCACCTATCTAACCCCTGAGAAGCCTTGGACTGCTCAATCTGCGCTATCACTGAGAGTCAAGTGCTGAAATTGTACTTGGCCAAGTTGCTCAGAACCCATAGTAGGTGAGGCCCCAGACCATCAGGAATAAAAGACCTCAACCCCAACAGTTGATCCCAATAGCCCTTACTTGCACTGTGGCACTCTGAAAGAGTTTGTGATGGTACTGCATAAATATTTAACACTATGGTGTAGATATTAAATAGTCAAGCAACACAGCAAGACAACTTTCTGCACTCCGTTGTGTGACAGAGAGTGAGTGGAAATGTTCCATATCTAAGATATGAGACATTCCTGTTCTTTCCCTTCGCTGTCCAGTGCCACTGTAGGCACCATTGCACCATTGTACTAGGAGAACAAGTTACTTACCTTCGGTAACGAGGTATCTGGTAGAGACTCTATCTAGCTGCAGATTCCTTACCTTAGAATTCCCTGGCGTCAGCTTCGAATCCGGAGTTTTTTCTGAGCAGTACCCTGCACGCGTGCTGTCGGGCGTCGTCGTTCGGATCCGCGTGCGTCGACCAGCTCTGCGTGCGTCGTCAGCATCGTTGGAACCGTCTCTGATGTCACAGTTGTCTATATAGACGCCGTCTCGGCACGCGTACGTCAGTTCTTTTCCACAACTTCCCACGCCAGAAGCGCAGAGTCATGGAAGAACCAACTATCATGTATTTCACCTCTTTAACTGTTTGGAGTAAACAATTCTTTCATGCCTTTAAGAAAGGCAAAAAAGATGCCAAGATCAAAAATATACATATGTACACATAAATACATATATACACATATCTACATGAGAAAAATATCCCCAGAGCGGGGAGGCTTGGGCGGGTGTAAGGAATCTGCAGCTAGATAGAGTCTCTACCAGATACCTCGTTACAGAAGGTAAGTAACATGTTCATCTGTGGGAGACTTCTAGCTGCAGCTTCCTTACCTTAGAATAGATACCCAAGCTATAACTCATGGCGGTTTACACAAGAAAGTCTTGCAAAACAGACCGGACAAAATGCCCCTCTCTCCTCACCTGGCTATCCAGGCAGTAGTGTTTTGCGAACGTGTGCAAAGAAGCCCACGTTGCAGCCTGACAAATGTCCACCACCGGTACGCCACGTGCTAACGCAGTGGTAGCAGCTTTCCCCCTAGTAGAATGAGCTCTCAAGCCCTCGGGAGGTTACTTCTTCGCCAAAGCGTAGCATATTTTTATACAGAGAACGACTCAGCACGAAATGGATCGTTTCTGCACTGCCCGACCTTTCTTTGCACCAACGTACCCCACAAAGAATTGGTCGTCCACCCGGAACTCTTTAGGGCAGTCACGGTAGAACGATAACGCTCTTTTTGGGTCCAGCCAATGGAGACGCTCCTCTTCCTTAGAGGGATGCAGTGGTGCAAAGGTGGTGGATAGGGTGATATTTTGACCCTGATGGATCCCACCTTGGGGAGGAATGAGGCACGAGTTCTGACAACCACTTTTTCAGGAAAGATTGTGAGATACGGCGGTTTTGATGACAAAGCCTGTATCTCACTAACTCTTCTGGCAGATGTAATTGCCACCAAAAAAGCTGTCTTAATAGTAAGCAGCCGAAGAGGACAGTTATGCAAGGGCTCGAAGGGAGAACACATAAGGAAGGTAAGAACCAAATTAAGATCCCACTGGGGAATAACGAAAGGCACAGGCGGGAATAGATGTACAAGCCCTTTCAAAAACCTCTTTTCTATAGGTGATTTAAACAGAGATGGTTGATCGGGCAACTGAAGAAAAGCCGATAAGGCTACAAGATAGCCCTTGAGAGTCCCCAAGGAGGAACCCTGCTGGGCGAGAGACAAAATAAACGAAAGGATGTTAGACAGAGAAGAAGAAAGAGGATCAATAGACCTCTCTGAACAATACGAAACAAAACGTTTCCAACGGCAGGCGTAGATCGACTTAGTAGAGGGACGTCTGGCTGCCAGAATGATATCACAGACCTCGGGAGGGAGGTCATAAACCATCAACTGTCGCCGCTCAATCTCCACGCATGAAGGCGCAGAGTTGACAGGTTCGGGTGGAGAACCTTCCCCTGCTGCTGCGACAGAAGATCCTCCCGAAGAGGCAGCCTGATTGGAGGACCGATGCTCATTTTGAGAAGCTCTGGATACCAAACTCTCCGTGCCCAATCCGGAGCCACTAGGATTACTTGGGCCCGGTCGTTCTTGATTTTCTTGAGAACTCTGGGCAGAAGTGGTATAGGCGGAAAGGTGTACAGGAGGCCTGAACTCCACTTGTGACGAAAAGCGTTGCCTAGCGATAGCCCCCTTGGAAACTCCAACGCGCAAAACTGCTGACATTGAGCGGAGGCGAACAGATCTAACCAAGGCTCTCCCGACTGCTGAAAGAGACCTTCTGCCACCTCCGGATGGAGACATCATTTGTGATCCTCTAAGCATTTTTGGCTGAGTTCGTCTGCTCTGGCGTTCAGAGAACCGGCCAGGTGTTAAACCACCAGGGTCATGCCCTGCTGTTCCAACCATGTCCAGAGACGTAAAGCCTCTTGTCAAAGGGTCCATGACACCACACCACCCTGCTTGTTGTAGTACCACATTGCAGTAGTGTTGTCTGTGAACACCTGCACCACCTTCCCTTTCACAACAGGAAGAAATGCTTTTAATGCTAGCCGTATCACTCGAAGCTCCAACAAGTTGATGTGGAGCCCGGTTTCTGACGGAGACCAGTGACCTCTGATCTCCTCCTCCCCCAGATGGCCGCCCCATCCCAGAAGTGATGCATCTGTCACTACCGTTAGATCTGGTTGGGGAAGGGAGAGGGGTCTGCGCTTGACCCACTCGCAGTTCACTAACCACCACTGCAGATCTTTTCCAGTCCCCTCCGAGATCTGAACCACATCGGTAAGATTTCCCTGATGCTGTGCCCATCGGAACTTCAGGTCTCACTGCAGAGCACTCATGCACCATCTGGCATGCTTGACCAACAGGATGCAGGAAGCCATGAGTCCCAGCAGCCTCAGAGTCTGTCTCACCGAGATCCAGGATAGAGGCCGAAACATCGGAATCATAACCTGAATATCCTGAACCCGCAGATCGGGAGGATAAGCCCGATACTGCACTGTGTCCAGAACACCTCCGATGAAAGTGAGCTTCTGAGAGGGAGTCAGGTGTGACTTCGGCACATTTATAGTGAACCCCAGCGAATGCAAGAAGTCCGCCGTCGTCTGGAGGTGGGTGACGAGAGCCTGGGGCGTAGGAGCCTTTAACAGCCAATCGTCTAGGTAGGGGAAGACTGAGATCCCTGACCTGCGCAAATGAGCTGCCACCACCGCCATCACCTTTGTGAACACCCAAGGGGCACTGGTGAGACCGAAAGGAAGCACGGTAAACTGAAAGTGCTCGTGGCCCACCTTGAACCGCAGGTAACGCCTGTGGGCTGGCAGGATAGGAATATGGAAATATGCATCCTGCAAATCGAACGCTGTCATCCAGTCTCCTTGGTCTAGGGCAGACAAAACCTGAGCAAGAGTGAGCATCCTGAATTTCTCCTTCTTGAGGAAGAGATTGACGTCCCTTAAATCCAAGATAGGACGAAGGCCTTTGTTCTTTTTGGGAATCAGAAAGTAGCAGGAATAACAACCACTGCCTACTTCTGACATCGGGACTCTTTCTATGGCTCCCTTGGCCGAGAGAGCTGTAACTTCCTTGCGGAGCAAAGCTAGATGGTCCTCCATCAGCCATTCCTTTGTTGGAGGGTTAGAAGGAGGGAAAGACTGGAAGGGAAGGGAGTAGCCCTTCCGTATGATCTGCAGGACCCACTTGTCCGTGGTGATGGAAAGCCAGTGAGGGAGATGAAAACGAATCCTCCCTCCAACTGGATGGACATGATCCCGCAGAACCACACCAGGAGGGCTTGCGCGCAGTGGAGCGGGCCGGTGTGGCGGCCGACCTCTGGCCAGACCCTCTGGGTCCGATGGTACCATGACCACGTCCTCTTCCGGGATGCTGTGAAGCCTGAGGACGGCGGCTAAACTGTGGCTGACGTGGTACCACACCCCTTCCGAAGCCTGGAAATGGGCGAAAGACAGACTGCTGTTGTGCCGGCGCTGAAAGGCCCAAGGATCTGGCCGTGGCTCGAGAATCCTTGAACCTCTCAAGCGCGGAGTCTGGCTTTTCGCCAAAAAGGCAAGAGCCATCAAAGGGCATGTCCATCAAGGTAGACTGGACATCCTCTGAAAAACCAGTAGAACGGAGCCAGGCATGGCGACGTAGGGCCACTGACGATGACATCGGTCTGCCCAACGAGTCGGTTGTGTCCAAGCCACACCGGATTGTAAACTTGGCTGCATCTCTCCCATCCTTGACAGCCTGGGTGAGAGTGTCCCGTACGCCCTCCGGGATCTGGGGCAGCACTTGCGCCACCGTATCCCAAAAAGTATGGGAATAACGGCCCAATAGGCAAGAGGTGTTTATGGACCTCAATGCCAGGCTGGGGGAAGAAAACATCTTCTTCCCAAGCTGATCCAGCCTCTTGGATTCCCTATCCGGGGGAGCGGAAGGGAAGGCACCACTTGAAGTAGAGGCTTGGACAACCAAGCTCTCAGGAGTGGGGTGTTGAGTCAGGAAACTAGGGTCATTGGGAGCGGGTCTATGGCGGCGGCCCACCGTCCTATTCACAGGAGTCCCTGTGCTGGGTTTGGACCACGTACCCAGAAGGACGTCTGTAAGAGCCTCATTGAAGGGCAACAACGACTCAGATGTTGACACCCCCGGCTGAAGCACTTCTGTCAGGATATTCGACCTGACTGGCACTGTAGGCAACTCTAGGTCCAAGACCTCAGCTGCCCTACGCACCACCATAGCGAAAGAAGCACCCTCCTCTGTAGCCACATTAGGAGGAGAGAGCATACCAGTATCTGGAGACGTGTCCAGTCCACTTGCCTCCCCTAGATCCTCATACCAGTCCTGTTGCAATCCAGTTTCTAAAGGGTCCTCAGACCCCTCCCATTCCTCTCCTGCATCTGGCTGTTCCAAATAATGCTCAGACAATGATCTGGGCCGAATTGGCTCCGTGGAAGTCAGAGTCGACGTCATACGACGTCACTTCGGCTCCGAATCATCCGGAATAAGGATGGGGCTGCCACCGGTGGGCGCCGGTGGCGGAATCGTCGACATCGGACCCGGCGCCGAAGGAGGCCGACTGTGAGAAACTGGTGCCGGTCCGGATCCGGTATCGGATCCTGGGGTCCCCAATGGCGCCGAGGCCGAAGCCGCCAGCGTCGAATCCGAAGGGGCCCCTGCTGACCCCGCGGGGCCCAAAGCCCCACCCGAGGGAGCAGTCCGCTCAAAAACGAGACGCATGGCCTCGTAGAATTCTTTTAACTGAGCGGGGGTCGATCCAGTCCCCGTAAAGGGGGGAAGATGCGGAGTCGACCCTGGCGACGGCTCCGCAGCACCGCGCTCGGAACGTCGACGTTCCCTAGACGCCTCGTCAGCCGACGGGCGTGGCGAAGACAAAGTCTGCTTGGACTTCTTCTTCTTCTTGTGCCTCTTACCTTCGGAAGACCTCGAATGCGAGGAAGAGGACTTGGGGCTCCGGGAGCAGGGCCGCGACCTCCTCCTACTGCGGGACCGTGACCTCCGCTGAGTCGCGCCGACCGAAGACGAATGTCGGGCCGCAAGAAGCTTAAGGGATCTCTCCGTCAAGGCCTTCGGAGCCATGGCCCGACAGTCGGAGCACGAGGTTGAATCGTGGTCCTTCTCTAGGCACCAAAGACCAAATCGGTGCGGATCCGTCACCGACATGGTGCGACGACAAGCATCACACGGCTTGAATCCTGTCTTTCTCGAAGACATGACTCCAAACTTTCAAAAAAGCATTGACAAACCGTCGAAGCAGGGTAGCTCTTTCCAGAACTGCGCTTAACCGGCGCGGAAGGAAAAGAACTGACGTACGCGTGCCGAGACGGCGTCTATATAGACAACCGTGATGTTATAGATGGCTCCAACGAGGCTGACAATGCCCGCGGAGCTGGTCGATGCATACGGATCCGAACGACGCGACCCGACCCGACGGCGCGTGCACAGGGTACTGCTCAGAAAAAACTCCAGATTCAAAGCTGACGCCAGGGAATTCTAAGGTAAGGAAGCTGCAGCTAGAAGTCTCCATCAGATTGCCTGTGTTACAGGCAGGATTGTTTTTTTTTAGGAAGGGACACCTTCCTGCACAAACACAACCCTCTGAGGCATTTTCCTCTTTCTACATGTGCTGCAGGATGCAGCACATGTAGAAAGAGGAAGGAACTTAGAAAAAAATATATTTCTCCTCGTTATGCCTCTATTGGACAGACGTACCATTTTGACACAATCCCGGGTTTACTAACCTTAGTAAATCTGGCATTGCTTCATACTTCATCGGTAGATGCATGTGAATGCCCATACTACATTGTAGAATGTCATCCTAATGTGGTTAGCGATACCTTGTGTTTCACGGGATTTACTTAGCCATGCAGAGCCATGCTGGGCCACGGAAGATGGCTTTGCGTGGCTTAGTAAATCTGACTAAAGGGTTTGGGTTGCCTTGTATTACTTTACGTGATGCAAGGGAAACACAAGCCCTTTGCAAGTCTGGTCCATTATCTCTAGGTAAAGCCTGTTAGCTCTGTGCCATAGCAACCAGCGGGTTGAACTCAGGTAAATGTAGTGATTTAGTGATTCACCCTGACAAGGATTGTGATTATTACTTGAGGTGGGTGCTCACTCCCCTCCATTAATAATCCCAATTTCTTACAACACCCAAAATATGCCCCTTTCAAATACTGATTAGTTAAAATTTGCTGTTTGTAAGCATTTGACTGAATTGGAAAATGGGTTAAGTACCTAACAAAAAAACATTTTGTGGTTGCAACCCCTTTGATTTTTCAAATTGCGGGATTTGTGACAGCAAAAGGCTTTATACCTTAAGCCCTGGGTGCAAAGTTGGATGCTCCATGGCCAAAAATCTCTCATAAACTTTATTAAACATGTCTTTAATCTGTCTTTTCACTCTCTAAAAAGTTAGCATTTGAGTTAGGACTGCAAGGTTACTCCTGAGCATATTATATGCAAGTATTTGCACAATGTGTCCAACACTGAGTTATTTTAGAAGGGATGGTTGTAACCAGCAGGATGCACCTATTTCTCTGCAACAAATGCATGATTCCAATTGTCAGTCTTATTACTATTTAAACATGTGACCTCCAGATTACAGACAATGCTTTGTGGCAGACACAAACCCTGTGATCCACTGTACTCCTATTGAAATCTGATTAATATACACAGATCCTGCAAAGGATGTCTTATTTCATCAATCCATATCCATCTGGCCATCTTTCCAGCTGATGAACAAATACTGTAGTTAGGTTAGTTCACAAAGTTTATATTACTCACACTGTGATCTGAGGTCAACTTGAAAGTCACAGGCTCAGATCTTGCTGTGGCACAATTTTTCACACTTATAAGTTTAAAGTACCATGGCACAGGGTAATAATAACACCTATAATTTACAGTGCTACTTAAACTCTATGTTGTGGAGGACAATTCATTGATGTCCTCCACACTTCCTCTGCAGTGCAGAGGACATCAACGGCGCTTCCTGAAAAAGGAACATGGGGAACCTCCAATGCTTGCACTGGAGGCATCCTCTAATATAAGTACTTATAAGGATGGAAGCAGAATTGCTTGCATGTTTTCTCCCCTCTCTCCACCCCAGTGATGTAAGTAGTCCCGATCTCTGGGTTTGAAAGATGTATTGGTGGAAAGGAGATGATCTTCTCTTTCCATGGATGCCCCTTTCAAACAGCTCATGAATTATAGATACACCACAATCTATAAGGAGCGATCCCACTAGAGATCAGTGATACGTTTCATTTGGGTGGGGAGGGGTGCTGACCCAAAGGCATGGATTGACACCCCCAGGGGGGCTAATTTGAAATGTTTGGGGAGTGCTGATCGGCCCCCGAGGAGGGCTGGGGTCGGCAATCACCCGCACATGGAAGGGAAAATGTATTGGCTATTTTCTTTTTACTTCTGATGCCCAGGGCCCTTCTAGCAGCCCCCAAACAGAATAACATTTGAGGGAGGCATCAATGGAAAAGAGAAAGTCTCTGAAGAGTCTCTGCTTTTCAACAATGGCTATTTCAAACAGATCCCTGCTTTCGGAACACAGGAGCACTGTAATCCACAATCAAGGATCACACTAGACACCAGGGATATGTGGATTATTTTTGGGGCATTCAGGGATAACATTTCTAATCTTCTCTTTCCTGGGAGGGCCGGTCTGGTCTCAAGTGAGGGCATGACAACCCCCACTCCAACCCCCACCCCAAAGGTAAGGGAAAAGTTGGCTGCCATATTTTTTACTTTTGTTGCCTGGAGCCTTCGTGACACCGAGGAACCCGCCCCCGACCAGCACAGTAAAAGAAAGAGAAGAGACTCATTGCAAAGCGTGAGTGGCATAATAACTTATAGGGGCTGAAGTGGCCTGACATGTCCCCTTATGGTGTGGGGGGCAGAAGCAACTTGTGAATGGCTGAATAACTAATCTGTAGCTGAAGTGGGCAGACTCATTTTTACATGATGTATGTTGTGCTGGGTGCAATGAAAATTTGTGAAAACAGTGAAGTAATTGAACCAAAGACTAAAGTGGGTTGACGCACTGCACTATGCTTTGGTGGGAGGAAGCAAAGTAACACATGGTGCACATGGCTAACTTCAGCCAGTCTTTCACAAGGTGCACATTGTATCACAAAGGCATTCCTCCTGCATTCAGGGACAATCATGACAATATGTGCTTGTGCCTTATTGGTTGTGTTGCAACATGAAGTTATTTATTTTGTTATTTTCCTCTTTTTGCTTCTTTGGTGAAGTTCTTAGAGAGATATTGTGATCATAATTTGCTCAGGGCCACTAGATAAATGTGATTTTGCAGCCACAGTATTTTCTACTTAAATATGGATTTGTCACATTTGCCAAATCATCTATCCTCTGCAGCCCCTTTGCAAGCACAATCTGTGTGGTGGAAAGACAGTGGCATGGTAGCCCAGTGTGAATGCTCACTTGTTCACTGCAGACACTGGATGTAAAGTCAATACTGCAAATGTTTTGCCTACTGGCTGATTTCATCTTTTTTGGATAAGGTCTTCCTATAGGAAATAGTGCCCCAAACAAATTTGAGTGCCAAACAGTCTTAATTTACTTTAACTACAAATTCCCCCAGTTCACTGCGAGCACTCGATGTAAAGTCAGTACTGCAAATGTTTTGCCTAATGGCTGATTCCTTCTTTTTTGGATAAAGGCTTCCTATAGGAAATAGTGCACCAAACAAATTTGAGTGCCAAACAGTCCGTGAGGACGCATGGAGGCACTCTGGGCCTCAATCTATTGCACACCGGTGGACCCCACTTCACTTGGGGAGTTGAAAACATTTCTGGGAGCAACGTTCACAAGAGAGATAGCGAGTAAACCAACTGTGCAGGACCACTAGTCTATTCATACACATTTTGCAACACCCAGTTTCATAAGCAGAGACAGGTTTTTGATTTTGCAACATATCCTGCATTTCAATGAGAATTCTGCTGCATTGCCCCAGAATACCAAGACCACGGGGGATGCGCATTACGGCAGCCAGAGGGCCACGGGGGAGAGACCAGCACCAGCACCTGGGTAATTAGGGAAGCAGCCCTTTAAATTTCCAGCTTGCGCTCCTGCTCGCGGGACGCCCATTACGCCACCCAGGGGGCCGCGGGAGAGACCAGCACCAGCACCTGGGTAATTAGGGCAGGAGCCCTTTAAATTTCCAGCTTGCGCTCCTGCTCGCGGGACGCGCATTACGGCAGCCAGGGGGCCGCAGGAGAGACCAGCACCTGGGTAATTAGGGCAGGAGCCCTTTAAATTTCCAGCTTGCGCTCCCGCTCACGGATGCACATTACGGCAGCCAGGGGGCTGCGGGAGAGACCAGCACCAGCACCTGGGTAATTAGGGCAGGAGCCCTTTAAATTTTCAGCTTGCGCACCCGCTCGCGGGACGCGTGCGGGAGGCACCCGGGCGGAGCCCGGGCCAAGGGCGGGCCCGTCCTGTGCCCGTCGGAGACCGGAGGAGGCTGGGCTGGGCCCCCCTCTTTCATCTGCAGTAAGAGTTTAGTTGATATCCAGGAAAATTGCACAGTTTAACTAACTTGAGTGGCTCTATTTTGTAGAAAACAGACCCACCCTCGCCCGTCATTGCTTGATTGAGGCCGGGACAGGACGGTCTTCTCAATGGGAGCTCTCAAGTAAGACTATTATTTTCCTTTTTTTGGCTATTTCTGATATTTAAAACTATGGGGAAAAGGAAAGCTGTTGATCCGCAAGCACTACTTGATGATATAAAAAAACAGAAAAAGCGCCCTAGGAAACTAACTAATAAGCCCGTACAAGGGGGCCCGAAATCACTTAATGAGATTGACCTATTATTTGAGGAGGTGGAGGCCATACTTAATAGTGAACTAGGTACCCGCAAAACCTTGCCTCAGAGGAAGCCTTCACTCCATCCCAAAAGGATCCAGGAGTTTTTTAACAAGAATGAGAAGAGCCAAATAATTGTCTCTGGGGAACCAACCGACGGTGCAGGAAAACTGCCCATTGTCAATGCCACTATTCCCTCTATTTAGCAGGGTATTGTGGCTTATAGTAGCACCCCCAATTCTCCACACACCCAGGGGTCATCTCATGCAGAGGAAATAGAACGTATTCCCCTACCTTTGAGTCCTGAGATAAGGCTTGTCTCTAATATACCATGCAGAAATCGATTTGAGCTCTTGACCGAGGAGGGCGATTTGATTGAGACCCATGACCTCCTTTTTGCCAAGACAGATATCGAGGCTGCTATCTCCCCACCTATTACTGTTACGTGCTCTGAACCACCTGCTAGTAAAGTTAACTTGCCTCTAATTCTTCACAGAGTAGAAGAAGTTAGGAATCTAGTATTGCAGCTAACTAAACTTTTACAGGGGAAAATGGTCCAGCAACCGAGATGTAAGTGCCAAAAGTTAGAGACAATTGAGGAAGGTGGAATTTTGGCAGTCGAACGAGTTTCATCCAATATCAATGTGTGCAAGGGGTCGGCCGTCTATTCCCAAAGCTCTGGGTTCTATTTGGGTGCCACAGAGGCTAATTTAAATCCTTATACAGCCAATCCTAAAAGTAATTATATAGCGTGCAATAGTTCCATTTCTGGTGGAACTATGGCGGCGAGTGGTGTTGACTCTGTCGGGAGCTCCCTTGCTCCACTGAATCGCCATCTTACTACGAGGCATAATGTCACTACTAATATTTTAAAGAAAATGGACTGCCCTCCTCCTAATATTGATAGATATCCTATCAACTCTCTGAATAAAGGCTCAACCTGCATCACTCCCTCCCAAAGAGCTCATAGCGCCTTAGACATGCCTTTATCAAGCATAGGCTCTAGGTATGGAGGTAATACTCTTTACTTGACTAATGTTCCAAAGCTGTCATACAGGTCTGCTGAGGACCAAGAGTCTAGGTTTAATAAGGTTATCCATTGGTTGCGTCATTGACAGGAATGCCTTTCAGTTATACGCTCGGATATCTTAAAAACCGAAAGATGGAGTCCCTCTGGGTCAAACTTTGATGTAATTGCAATTGTGTTTTTGGACAAAATCATGGCAGACCAACTCGTTGACTTTGTTGCACGTATGTGCCAGTTCAAGGGGCTAAAAGGAGAAGGCATTATGTTAGTCCCCAAACTAGTTGATTTAAAACAGGTCCCTGTGTCTGGTCATAATGCCCATGCTAATAGGAGAGACTCCCGGGAGGAAGGTGAACTTATGCATCATGGCTCTGTATGACTGCCATCTGCCCAGGAAGCCTTTAATAGGGAAATTTTAGAGGAAGCTCAAATAATTAGATTTGACAAGACCACTGATGAGTTGAACTACAAGGATGTTTATCCCACAACCTATGATCCTAAAACAGACACTATTGGTTTGTCCATAATGACTTGGAATCTTGCTGGCCTCGCTAGGAAATTGGACAGTATTGATTGGGTTACTTACATAAAGTCCCAAGATGTGTGTCTTTTCCAAGAAACATGGGTTGAGGGTCAAACTAGTATAGATGGGTTCCTTTCCTTTAATGTCCCTGCACTATCATCTAAGAAAGCAACAGGTCGAGCAAAAGGGGGACTTCTAATTCTTTTAAATTTAAAACTGCAATGTGAGTATAAGGTTTTAAAATTGGATTGTCCTGATCTGATGGATTTACAAATTTCTTTCCAGCAGAATTTTAACATTATTCTTATTAATGTATACGCTCGATCTATCTCACGTGGATCAGAATCACATATTTTAACTTTACTTACAGATTTTTTAGACACTATACAAACTAATCGTTATTTAATTATTGCTGGGGATGTAAATTGTACTTTTGAACCCTTTGAGTTCTTTAGTGATTTAACCAGGGAGGAGGACGAATTATGGGGGATTGCACAACTGAATGGTGATAGCCTCTGCCCACGTTCTGGTGTTGCAGCTCAGCTAGCCTCACTATGTTTCAAATTTGTCCTCAGGGCTTGTAATGGGTGCACTCCTTCTGACTTAAACCTTGCTCCTACATTCCAACGAGGTTCTCTGACTAGTGTTATAGATTATTTTTTAGTGGATGTGCGACTTTGGCCTCTATTGCGGGATATGAGGGTGGACTCCAGGTGCGAGAGCGATCATTATCCCCTTTTACTCACCCTCTCTGGGAATATCTTTGGTAGAACCTCGAACATGCAATTCACAATTGTCCCTCCCCCTAGGTAGGCTGGCCAAAAGTGATGTTGAATCCTTACTTGTTACGCGAGATTTACCTAATGTTTTCTGATAACTTGTCAGCCTACGAAGATTTTGATCTTGAGGCTATTCCACTTCTTGGTATTCATGCAGACATGATGGTTAAACTCCAAAGTATTTTTTACAAAAAGGCTAAGGTAAGCCCGCGAGGCAGGGCTTTGAACAACAGTAGATGGTTTAACGATACATGTATGAGGGCCAAGTCTGGTCTAAAAAAGGCCATAAAGGTTGGGACTCCGGGGGTGATCAAACAAGCAAGATGTATGTACAAAAAGGCAATCTTACATTCAAAGAAATCTTGGGAAGACTCTATTTGGCAGGACTTGTTGGATGCTTCAAAAACAAAGAATAACAAGCTTTTCTGGGAATTGTTGACTAAATATGAGAGAGGGGATAGATCTAATCTAAGGAATCATATTCAACCTGAATGTTGGGTGGAGCATTTCTCTCTTCTTTATGAGGAAACTACCTCCTCTGTGGCCTTTGTTTGTGAAAATGTGGGTCTAGACCCACTCACTTTACCAAATGACCCTGAGAGTTACATTTGTTTCTCCTTAGAAGAAACTGCTGATTCTATTAACTCTTTGAAATCTGGTAAAGCCCCAGGACCAGATAAAATCCCAGGCGATCTATATAAATCTGAGCCACTTATATGGACTTGGTATATCAACTTATTGTCAAATAAAATCATAAAAGGAGGACAGATTCCCGAGACGTGGAAGGGTGCCGAAATGATCCCCATCTACAAAAAGGGTAACCCAAATCTCCCAACCAACTATAGACCGGTTAGTTTAATTGATAATCTGCAAAAAATCTTCACAAAACAGCTTCTATGTATACTATTGAGCTGGATTACGGAGCAGCAGATTCTTTCACCGTTACAGGCGGGGTTCCGGACTAAAATAAGTACGGTAGATCAGGCCTTTAGGTTGGCTGTGTTACATTGGAAATATGTAGTTCTGGCAAAGCAATCCTTATATGTTGCCTCCTTATATGTTGCCTTTGTTGACTTGCGTTCTGCCTTTGACTTGGTCCCAAGGGGAAAACTTTGGGAAGTGCTATATAAAATAGGGATACCAGCCCATACAATTCTCTTATTGAAACGCATGCATGAAGACACATATGCACAAGTGAGGTGGGGCAAACAAGGTGAATTGACTAATAAATTCCCTATTAAAAGAGGCGTCCGACAGGGATGTGTGTTAGCACCACTCTTGTTCTCCCTATTTATTAATGAGGTGGTGCAAGAATTAAGAGCATGTCAGAATGATGCTCCTACTTTAGTCAATCAGAAAATTCCTATTCTCCTTTTTGCGGATGACTCCTTACTTATTTCAAAAACCCCTACGGGTTTACAAATTCTAGTGGATAAGTGTAATTTATTTTGTGGGAATTCTGGCCTAGAGCTGAACCTGAAGAAAACTAAACTGATGGTGCTCCGCTCCGGACCTCGGAAGAAATGCACTATAAGGCTAGATGGTGTTATTTTGGACCAGGTTAGCTCCATCAATTACCTGGGTGTGAGGCTCACAGATTTACTTCATTGGGAGGACCAGGTCAGATAGTAGTAGAATAACTAAAATTGAGAATAGCTTTGCTCGGGCTTTATGTGCATGCCCCATCAGCACCCCATTAATCCCTTTATTTTTAGACTTAGGGCTAAAACGAATGGCTGACTTAATTATTCTACGACCCTTGTTGTATTGGGTGAGGCTATGGGTAGTCCCCGAATTGGTCGTATATAAGTCCTCACTTCTAGAATTGCTAAAATGTACTAATTCTACCTCTATCCCATGGATCAAACATGTATCCAGCTGGTTTTGCACATTGGGACTGAGAGATTTATGGGAGAACCCTTATCAACTTGAGAAATCCCATGTTAAAGTATTGAAGGAGGCCTACTGGTCTTATGTACGGAATAATTATATTTCCCGCAAATCTAGTGGTCGTTTAACCAATCTTTTCATTGATTTTAAATGGTACCCGGAATTTGAATTATATCTAGATATAATACCTGACCTATTAGGCAAAGGACTGTATGCCAGATTCCGTTTTGGAACATTACCCTTAATGGCCTTGATAAGCAGATGGGGATCCAATTTAACATCTGATACTTGCCCTGTGTGTGGTAATTCCCCGGAAACAGTAGAGCATTTTATGTTTTTCTGTCCTGCTTATTTAACACCAAGGTCTAAATGGATCCGTGGCATTTGTCGGGAATTTAAGTTAAGAAAATGTGCTTTCGCTTTGAGGATTCTGAAAACTCACAATTCAAGTGTGTTAATTTATGCTGTAAGCAAGTTTTTAGTAGAGGCATGGCATATACGTAATTTTTATCTATAATGATTTTAACTGGTTTTAGCTTGGGCAGAATGGATTTTACTTTTTTTTTATAAATTTGGTTAATGGTAGATTTGTATTGTTCTTTTATGATGATTATTTTACTTTGCATTGTATTGCTTTGATGGCCTGCTGGCCGAATAAAGCTTGTGTGTAACACTAACACCAAGACCATGACAAGCTGTTTAATATTCAGCTTGTTGTGGAACATTTTTCAGCCAAGTTTTCAGGGATTTATACTCCTGGAAAACATTTTGCGTCTGATGAGTCCTTGATTTTGTCTAAAGTGTGACTACTGTTTATATACCAAGAAAATGAGTTACAAGATCAAAATGTTCATGTTGTACAAGAGCTATACTGGTTATTTATATAGCCAGAGAATAGATACAGGAAAGGAATCCGCAATAAATTCTGTATGTTACCCTCCACATTAGTAGTCAGTGAGGAGACTGTATAGGAGCTTGCCCAATTTCTCCATCATGATGGTTGTAACCTTTATGCAGATAACGTCTTTACAGGAGTCCAGCTGGTCAGTGAACTGTACATAGCTGGCACTTTAACTTGCAGCACAATTTAAAAGTACCACAAATGATTCTCTCAGGAGCTTGCTTGTATGTCCAAAAAAGTCCAGAGCAGTGTGCTGAAGTGAACTGCTAGCTGTCAAAATCTCAGATATATGCAGGAAGTATATGTGCTCACTACACTTCATAATGAGAGCACTTCGACGACCAGGGTTTGGGGTCAGTTGGTAGAAGTCCAAGCCCACCTGCATACAAGGACATGGGTGGAGTGGACAGAAATGCCCAGGTTCTTCAACCATATAACATGAATCATACATTTCAGTAATGGTATAAGAAGTTGGCTATCCACATGATTCAGATAATAACATTCAATGTTTGTTGTCTATCAACACATCACCATGGGAAAAATTATGTCCTTCCTCGACTTTCAGTTGTCTGTTATTGAAAGCTTCATGTAGAAGCAGGAGAATCTACTTCTTCTGTTTCGGGTGTTGTTGCAAGGCTGGAGGATCACATTCCTACAGAAGAGCAAAAAAGTAGCTGATATCACCAATGCAGAGTTTGTGCTCTGCAATTAAAGAAATAGGAGAGTTGATATTACTGTCACAAGTGCACATTTCACCCTACCCCATGCTTTCTAACTTGGTTCACTTTGTACCACACAAAAGTAAAGATCTGGGAAACTGACTGTAGGAGAGCACACAGATTAGGATTCAGTATCTGCCCCAAATGACTGTTTGTCGATACATATCTTCCATGGCCCATTACTTGAATAGCATATTCACTTTTTAAATTCTTCCATCTATTTTGTTAAGAAGGCTTTAATCCAAGATTTTTTTTCCTAAACTAGATTTGAGCCATTGTGCTTTTACTGACTTCAGTAAAGAGGTTCACATTGTTCTTGCTTTCCACTGCTCTGTCCATTTTGTTACAAGTCCATTACAGTCAATGCACTACACATGATTGTGGACAGGACATGTACCATCATTTAACTGAGCATCCTGTCCACCAAACCCTAAGAACTTTAGTCTTTCTGGAAGTGCTCTTTAGAGAACTTAGGAGAGCCTGTCTCAGAATATTTACCACAGTTCTAAAGGGTAGATGTGCTCAAACTGTCTGGGGAATGGCCCACAAGTGCATCCTCAAATATCTTCACTCATTTCCATACACTAGGAGCTGGATTTAATGCAGTGGGTGAGCCGAAGGTGCATCAAAGACAAGTCATCCTGAGTTTAAGCAGGCTGTCATGAGGAGGTTTTAATTAAGGATCATCTGGCAGACACAAGGTATTAGGCAGGGCTCCAACTGAGACATACACATGGAGAGGTATTCAAAGCTTAGCCTTGGATGGTTTTCATAGAGCTCTCCTGTAAGTATAAGGCAGAAGGTTAAGTTAGGAGAGACACATAACAGCAAGGAGGGTTCACATGGTCCCTGGTTTGATTTGTGCCTGTCTGTGGTAGGAATTTTGTGGATCCCCACACTTTCTGGAACTTTTCATAACAGGAATTTGAAGAAAATGTGTGATTTTGTGCAACGTCTGAGGTTTGTAGGGCATGGTGAGTGTATGGATCCATGCAAGGTCCACCACCCTGGACTCCCCTGTGTGTCTAGTTTTCAAAGAATTTTGGGTTTGGTAGATTTCCGTCAAATACCGCAGCTAACCCATGGTCAAAACAAGTCATTATTTGACAGGAACTGTTAATGTCCCCACATTGCTTTTTGGGGCCATTTCTGTTGCAGGTGCTAGGCACAGTCACACAAGTGGGTAGTGTTTTTATCAGGAAAAGTGTAGGATTGCTGGGGGAGTGGAGCTTTGTGAATCCACACAGATTCTGGAAGTTTCTGTAATAAACAATGCGAGGAAAATGTGCGCCTTTAGGTAAAGTCTAAGGTTAGCAGGGCATTGTGGGTACAAGAACACTGTGGGGTCCACATAAGCCACACAAACCTGGACTCCCCTCCGGATCTATTTTTAAAAAATGACTGAGGTTTGTCAGTTTCCCTTTGTGGGGGCCAATCCTGGGCCCAAATACCCCAGCTACTCCATTGCTCATGGGTTATGTTTTTGATAGGATATGCTAAGGTATCCATGTTGTGTTTTGTAACCTATTGTGTCGCAGGCACTAGACCAAGCCACATAAGTGGGCAGTATTTATACTGGAGTGGAAACACTGGGTGATAGGATTTTTGTGGATCACTGCAGAATCCTGAAGTTTGTGTCAGAGAAATGTGAAAGAAATGCATGATATTAGGCAACGTTTGACATTTGCAGGGTATTGTGAGTCAGAAAACATTGTGGGACCCACGCAAGCCACCACCCTGGACTTTCCAGGGTGTCTAGTTTTTTTTTTAAAGTCCGAGTTTTGAAGGATTTCCAGGGTGGTGGCCGGTCCCAGGCCGAAATACTTCAGCTACCCCATTTGCCAAAACAGGGTATTTTTTTATAGGAAATGCTAAATTCTCCATGTTGCGTTTTGGGGCCTTTTGTGTGAGGGGCGCTAGGCTCAGTCACATAAGTAGGTAAGCACTGTTATCAGGAGTAGTGTGGGAACACAAAGCGGTATAAAATTTGTTATTATGAATTCAATTTTCCTACATTATTGGCTATCAAGTGTATGCAAGTGTGAAAAAAGAACACATTTTGCAAATTGCTCTCTAAATCATGACATTAGGGTAATCCCCAAATTCAGAGGTGCACAAATAGCCACTATTCCTGAACTCGTATTTGAACACATTTTTTAAATAAATAGGTTTTGCTCATACACATTTTTCATATATAAGATTTTACAATATGAACTGCTACATGATCAGTACACAATAAAACATCATTACAAGCCACAGCTCAGTTGATCGCTAAGGGGATCGCTTGTGTTTGTACAACCAACAAATACTATAAATCCCTATGACCAGAAAGTGCAGACCAAAACCAGTCTATACAAATGACCCCTTAATTAATTCAGAACTGTGTCTCGTTTTCAGAAATTTAAGGATTTGTGGGATACCCCTGGGTTGCACACCTGTTTCCTCCACAAACTGCAAGCAATTTGAAACAACAAAGAATAATAATTGACTTCCAGTTAGAAAAAACTTCAAAAGGTGCAGTAAAAAATTATTTTCATTTATAACTCACCTTGATCATGGAAGGTTGAGGAGATAGTGATCTCAGTACAGCAAAACCTTTTCTTGACGTCATCTTCAGGAAAAAACATACACTTTCTTGCACAGTACCTCTTCCCATTTTTCCAATAAATACCAACATTTTGAAATATTTTGGCAATTTTCTCATTTCTCTTGAGGACAATCCACAAATACTAGCTACCTTTAGAGATTCCAAGATAAGGGCAAGACAGGAAGGATATTTGGCTTGATATCTTTTGTCAAAAAAAAGTTAAAATTGCCTAAGTTCAAAGTGGTACAAAATTGAGAAACCCAGGCTCAGCAAAGGGGTGGAAATGCCTCAGCAGGTAAGGGATTGACCACGAGGGTGGGAGCACATTCCTTGTTAAAAATAAATAACTAAAATGTATGTTTGTGCACCTAAATCTAGATGGAAACAGATGCTTACCACAGGCATCAATTTGATCACTTTCTCTCATTAAAGGTTCCTTTATTCAAGGCTTTGCTTCAAATAAAGAAGTCATCTATTCCAACATTTCATCTCTAGGCATTATCCCACGCCCCTGCCCGAGCTTATCCCTAACCCCTGGGGAAAGAAATAGAATGGTGTAGGAAGATTTAACATTATTGGAGGAGAGGCGAGGAGTCTTGAGCGTGTCGAGTCTGCCAGTAATCCTTCTTCAGCTTAATGATTCTTTGGCGGAAGAAATCAATGGGTAACTGAATCGAAACGGAAGGGAGGTGAGATGTGCCCTTTCTGAATAAAGACGAGTATAGAAGAACAAGTTATTTACCTTTCGTAGTGCATTATCTAGTGGAGACAATATCTAGCAGCAGATTCCTTACCTTTGAATTTCCCAGGTGTCAGACTGGATCCGGAAGATTTTTCATGAGCAGTACCCCTGCGCCCCGGCAGGTGGCTTCGTTTGGTTCCACGTGGGATCATCGGCATTGTACACATCGGAAGTGATGCTACTGTCCCCTACATAGGTGCCACCTTGGTGCGCGGACGTCAGTTACTTTTCAAACTTTCCATGCCAGGATTGCGGAGCCATGAACTACACTGACACTGGTGTGTCAAATCTAGGGCCCTGAAAGGGATAATCCCTAACACTAGAAATCTGTCCGCAGAATGGGAAGGAATGGTTGGGTTGGTAAGGAATCTGTGGCTAGATATTCTCTACCAGATAATGCGCTACCGAAGGTATCTTGTTCATTTGATAGCGACATCTAACCACAGATTCCTTACCTTCGAACAAATATCTGTGGTGGGCTGCGGATAAATTCCCTATACTAAGAAGTCTGCAGGACCGAATGGGTGAAATGACGATACCTGGGAGACCTGACTGCTGTCCAGGCAATAGTGTTTGGCAAACGTGTGCAGGGATACCAACGTTGCAGCCTGGCAGATGTCCTTGACCGGGACACCATATGCTAACGCTGTGGTGCAGCTTTTCCTCTGGTGGAATGGGCCCTTAAGCCCTCAGGAGTACTGCCAACCTTTCTTTGCTCTTTGCTCCAACATAGCCCACAAAGAGTTGGTCATCCACCTGGAACTCTTTTGTGCAGTCAAGGTAGAATGACAATGCTCTTTTTGGGTCCAGACGATGGAGTTGCTCCTCTTCTTTAGAGGGATGTGGAGGAGCGTAAAAGGTGGGCAGGATGACTGATTGTCCCTGATGGAATGAGTCTCCACTTTTGGTAACAAAGGGGTCCTAGTGCAAAGCACCAGATTGTAAGAAAACACATCCATACTGGGAGGTGTGGATGACAAATCCTGCAGCTGACTTAACCTCTGGGCAGATGTTTACAATTAGGGGTGGGCTGTGAGCTCTGCTCCGCTGACTGAGTTAAAGGAGTTTTTGGCACTGTGTGCTCCGCTTGGAGCATGGAGTGCAGCTAAAAACTACGCTAGCCCAGCAGGGGAGTGCAGCTCACCGGCATGCGCACTGCGCTTGCACTGTGTGGGCTGCACTTTACACTCAGCCCAAAATGAAGACAACATTTGCCCTACAATAGGCAAGGAGACCCTAGCTATGGCTTTGCTTTCTGCTGGTCGGCGGCGTAGAGCTGCTGCAAACTGCTGCTGAGGGGCTGTACCAGCACCAGATCCAGGCCTCCCTCCTTTCACTGTCCTCAGCAGCCCATGAGCAGGGAGCAGACGGAAGCATGGAGCCAGGCCGCTGGCAATGGGGACCATGGAACCAGACAGCATTCAGATCAGACAAACCTTGTTTTGCTTCTCTTCTATGTGTGCACACGGGGGCTGGCACTGGGCATGGACAGGATTTCCATATGAGGTGGGTCTGCACTTGGAAACAAAAGCTTGCAGTCAGAACTCCACTTGAAAAGAACCTGTTTCCCTAGAGTCCCTGTGAAAGAAAGGGGTGTTAAGGGGTACAGTGCTGAGGCCTGCAGGGAGAACTGGAGTCCAGGGGAGCATAAGTTGCTGAGTCCAGCAGCCCTTGCCAGATAGAGAAGTGTGTGGCCTAAGAGAGTGCCTTAGAGCCCAGGGGCAAGCAAGGCTAGGAACTTTGTGAAAAAAACAGGATACTGGTGGTGAGCTGAACTGGTTTGCTGCTGCTAGTGTTGGTCCCTAAAGAAAGGGCAGTCTGAGGCTGTGTGTAAGTGAAGAGGAACCGACTGCAAGGCTAGTGCAAGACAGGGGGTGTACTTGGCCCTCCGCAGCAAGTTTGTGAAGGAGGGCAGTTGCTGAAGGGAAGTGTGCAGGTGTGGTTGTGACTCAGCAGAACAGGCTCCAGGCCGGTGGGCAGTGTCAGCATAGGATGCCTGAAACTGCAGCTTTCACTGCCTAGGGCATACCACCCTGGCCTGAATGCACCCAATTTCGGAATTACTAAGCAGGGTCGGGCCTAGTTAGTACTACTAACCAGGCCCGAGCCTGCTTAGTGCTTCCGAGGTCGGGCGCATTCAGGCCAGTGTAGTAGGGCAGCGTTCATTCCACCACACACGGAACTCTGTGGAATTTCATAGAGTTTTAAGCTAACTCTGTGTAATGCCACAAGTGGAACCCTGTGAGCTTCGCCCACCCTTATTTACAATAGGGGACTTAAATAAAGAAGTTTGGTCAGGCAGCCGCAGGAAGGCAGAGCAGAGAGATAGCCCTTAACAGTACACAGAGCAGAGTTCTGCTGGACAAGGGTATGAATGGAGAGAAGAATATCAGAGAGAGAAACAGAAAGAGGGCCGATAGATATTTCTGTACAATATAATACACGGTTTTGCCACCAGCAGGCATACACCATCTTGCTTCAGGGCTGCTTGGCTGCCAGAATAACATTACAGACTTCGGGAGGAAGGTCGAAAGTTGTCAACTGAAGCTGCTCAAACTCCATGCAAGAAGGCGGTGAGTAGACAGGTTTGGGTGGGAAACCCTCCCCTGCTGCTGTGACAGAAGATCCTCCAGAAGTGTTAGCCTGATCGGAGGATCGATGCTTATTCTCAAAAGCTTGGGATACCTGACACTTTGTGCCCAGTCCGGAGTTACAAGGATTACTTGGGCCAGGTTGTTTTTGATTTTCTTGAGGACTCTGGGCAGAAGTAGTATGGGCGGAAAGGTGTACAGGAGAACTAAGTTCCACTTGAGATGAAAAAGCGGCTCTGAGCAATAGCTGCCTTGGAAACTCCAACTCACAAAACTGCTGACATTGCGTGTTCTCTTGGGAGGCAAACAAATCTAACCAAGGCTCTCCCTGCTGCTGAAAGAGACCATAGGCCACCTCTGGCTGGAGAAGCCACTCGTGATCTGCTAAACATCGACGTCTGTGTTTGTCCGTCCCGGCTTTCAGATAACCTGCCATGTGTTGAACCAACAGGGTTACGTCCTGCTGTTCCAGCTATGTCCAGATGCGCAGAGCCTCTTGAAAAAGGGTCCATGACCCCAACCCTCCCTGCTTGTTGCAGTACCACATGGCGGTGGTGTTGTCTGTGAACACCTGCACTAGCCTTCCCGTGATGGAGGGTAGGAAAGCTTTCAAAGCCAGCCCGATCGCCGGGAGATCCACCAAGTTGATGAGGAGACCGGATTCCGTCGGAGACCAGAGTCCTCTGATCCCCACCTTTTCCAAATGGCCGCCCCATCCCAGTAATGGCAAATCTGTCATTACTGTGAGATCTGGTGAGGGCCAGGAGAATGGTCTGCCCTCGACGCAGTCGCGATTCAAGTAACCACCACTTCAGATCTCTTGCAGTTCCTTCTGTGATCTAGACCATGATGGAGAGATTCCCCTGATGGTGTCCCACTGGAACTTCAGGTCCCACTGCAGGGCCCGCATATGCCATCTGGCATGTCACTAGCAGGATGCAGGAGGCCAAGAAGCCCAACAGCCTCAGAGTCATTCTCACCGAAATCCAGGATAGAGACTGAAAAATCGGTATCATAGCCTGAATATCCTGGACTCACAGCTCAGGAGGAAAAGCCCAATATTGCACTATGTCCAGAACAGCTCTGATAAAAGGGAGCATCTGAGAAGGTGTCAAGTGTGACTACAGCATACTTATAGTGAACTCCAGCAAATGCAGGAGGTCCGCCGTAGTATGGAGATGGGTTTCGACAGCCTGAGGCTAACCCGCCTTCAACAGTCAGTTGTCGAGATAAAGAAAGACTCAAACCCCTAATCTCCACAGGTGGGCTGCGACTACTGCCATCACCTTGGTGAACACCCGAGGGGTGCTGGTAAGGCCATAGGGGAGAACACTGAACTGAAAGTCCTTGTGGCCTGTCTTGAACCGCATGTAACATCTGTGGGCAGGCAAGATGGGAATATTTAAATACGAATCCTGCAAGTACAACACTACCATCCAGTCTCTTTGGTCTAGGGCAGACAAGGCCTGAGCCAAAGTGAGCCTCTTGAATTTCTCCTTTTTGAGGAAGAGATTGAGGGTTCGGAGGTCTAGGATAAGCCAAAGACTCTTGTTCTCTTGGGTATCAGAAAGTAGCATGAATAGCAATCACTGCCTACTTTTGATATCGGAACCCTCTCTATGGCTACCTTGGCCAAGAGAGCTGTGACTTCCTCATGGAGCAAGGACAGATCATTCTCCATCAGTCCATCTTGTGCTGGAGCTATGGGGAGAAAAGGAGGATTCGAAGGGGAGGGAGTAGCCTCTTTGAACGATCTGCAAATCCCACTTGTCTTATGTTATGGACTGCCATTGGTGGAG